>NC_134354.1:523502804-523841970 GCF_048569485.1 Anomaloglossus baeobatrachus
TTCGTCGGGTGGGGTGCCATCCGGTGTGACCTGTGAGACATTCCCTGGTAAGTTAACACTATGCCTTATACTATCATTGTGTCCATCTGTGGTAATGTCTCACTTGGGAGGTCTGATTATGGTATACTCCTGGAGTTCTAACAGGCACATTAGGTTCATAGTAACAAGTGTGATATGGATGTTTGTTCATTGAGCACTCCTGGAGTATATATATATAAATAAAAAAACTACCACATTAGGTTCTCAGTAACCATCGTGATACGGATTGGGGGTTTCCTATTATCTTTCCTTTCCTTCCCAACAATCCATCTATGGTTTCACCGGATTGAGCACCTTTTGTATGCTTGTCACTGTGCCTTACGTATATGCTCACAATAAATATTTATTATTGGTACTGGAAGTCTGATCGCTTCTTTTCTTGTGTATCTTTTGTAATATTGTACTATCAAGGTAAAACCTGTAGCTTTCTCATTTTTCGGGATCTATGGCTCAGTGATGGCTTATTTTTTGCGTCTCAAGCTGACGTTTTTAACTGTACCATTTTTGCGCAGATGCTAAATTTTGATTGTCTGTTATTGCATTTTGCGCAAAATTTGCGGAGACCAAAAAACGTAATTTTGGTGTTTGGAATTTTTTTTTACGGCTGCGCCGTTTACCAATCAGATTCATTGATTTTATATTTTGATAGATCGGGAATTTCTGAATGCGGACAAAGCAAATATGTGTCTATTTTTATTTTATTAACCCTTTAATTTTCAATGAGGTGAAAGGGGGGTGATTTGAACTTTTAGGGTTTTTTTTTACACAGTTACTAAGGTTGAAAAAAGACCTAGGGCCATCTAGTTCAACCTTCCTCCACCAGTTCTACATTTGGTCACTAAGTCATTTATAACCAACAATGTTTTGTGTACTGAGGAAATCATCCAGCCCTTTTTTAAAAGCTGTTATAGTATCTGCCATTACTACCTCTTGTGGTTAGAGCATTCCACAGTCTGACTGCTCTAACTGTAAAGAACCCTTTCCTATTGAGCTGTTGGAATTGCTTTTCTTCCACTCGCTGTGAGTGCCCCCTGGTCCTTAGTATTGTCTTTGGAAGCAATAAGTCATGTGCCAGTCCTTTATATTGACCACACATGTATATACATATAAATGAGATCTCCTCTGAGACATCTTTTTTCTAAGCTAAACATATCTAACTTTTTCAACCTGTCATCATATGGGAGGCCTTCCATTCCTTGTAGTGGTCTAGTTGCCTGCCTTTGAACTGACTCTAACTTCTGAATGTCCTTTTTAAAATGTGGAGCCCAAAACTGGATCCCATATTCCAGATGTGGCTTTACAAGTGATTTATAGAAGGGTAACAATACGTTGGGATCACGGGATCTAATCTCTCTTTTTATACACCCTAGAATCTTGTTTGCTTTTGCAGCTGCTGCTTGACATTGAGTGCTGCTGCTCAGCTTATTTGTAATGAGAATACCCAAGTCCTTCTCCTGTTCTGTAGTCCCGAGTTTACTTCCATTTAATGTATACGCAGTTATAGGATTACTCCGTCCTAGGTGCATTACTTTACATTTATCAACATTAAATCTCATTTGCCAAGTATCTGCCCATTCTGACATCTTATCCAGATCTTTTTGTAATATGGACTATACAGCGTTGTACTATTGTGATCTTTTTGTATTGTGACATAATATAGTATTAATATCTATTTCAAGACTCTGTGACAATTGTCACTAATATTGTTCTAGGCCTATAACAATACTCTTATGTTATGCTTTATATTGAATACAATTGTATTGCGTATACACTGTGTGCGGTTTACATGCTAGATCCACTAAGTATCGCTGTGATTACTCAGACGCATGCGCGCCCAGCGCTTATGTTCCTCCCTTCCTTGGTCGTGTCTTTAGGGGCGGCTCTACCTGTCCGATCATGTGACCTTCCTTGATCTGGTGGGCGGAGCTTAGCCCTTGACGCGGCGGCGGAAGTGGAGGATCAGCTGCTCTCGGCTCGCCTGCGTCACAGAGATACACGGCACATCTGATTGGTTTGCGGGCCTTTTTAACACACGCACAATTCCTGGCATGACACCACCCCTGACGTAGGCATCCGCCGAAACGGACGTTCGTCGGGTGGGGTGCCATCCGGTGTGACCTGTGAGACATTCCCTGGTAAGTTAACACTATGCCTTATACTATCATTGTGTCCATCTGTGGTAATGTCTCACTTGGGAGGTCTGATTATGGTATACTCCTGGAGTTCTAACAGGCACATTAGGTTCATAGTAACAAGTGTGATATGGATGTTTGTTCATTGAGCACTCCTGGAGTATATATATATAAATAAAAAAACTACCACATTAGGTTCTCAGTAACCATCGTGATACGGATTGGGGGTTTCCTATTATCTTTCCTTTCCTTCCCAACAATCCATCTATGGTTTCACCGGATTGAGCACCTTTTGTATGCTTGTCACTGTGCCTTACGTATATGCTCACAATAAATATTTATTATTGGTACTGGAAGTCTGATCGCTTCTTTTCTTGTGTATCTTTTGTAATATTGTACTATCAAGGTAAAACCTGTAGCTTTCTCATTTTTCGGGATCTATGGCTCAGTGATGGCTTATTTTTTGCGTCTCAAGCTGACGTTTTTAACTGTACCATTTTTGCGCAGATGCTAAATTTTGATTGTCTGTTATTGCATTTTGCGCAAAATTTGCGGAGACCAAAAAACGTAATTTTGGTGTTTGGAATTTTTTTTTACGGCTGCGCCGTTTACCAATCAGATTCATTGATTTTATATTTTGATAGATCGGGAATTTCTGAATGCGGACAAAGCAAATATGTGTCTATTTTTATTTTATTAACCCTTTAATTTTCAATGAGGTGAAAGGGGGGTGATTTGAACTTTTAGGGTTTTTTTTTACACAGTTACTAAGGTTGAAAAAAGACCTAGGGCCATCTAGTTCAACCTTCCTCCACCAGTTCTACATTTGGTCACTAAGTCATTTATAACCAACAATGTTTTGTGTACTGAGGAAATCATCCAGCCCTTTTTTAAAAGCTGTTATAGTATCTGCCATTACTACCTCTTGTGGTAGAGCATTCCACAGTCTGACTGCTCTAACTGTAAAGAACCCTTTCCTATTGAGCTGTTGGAATTGCTTTTCTTCCACTCGCTGTGAGTGCCCCCTGGTCCTTAGTATTGTCTTTGGAAGCAATAAGTCATGTGCCAGTCCTTTATATTGACCACACATGTATATACATATAAATGAGATCTCCTCTGAGACATCTTTTTTCTAAGCTAAACATATCTAACTTTTTCAACCTGTCATCATATGGGAGGCCTTCCATTCCTTGTAGTGGTCTAGTTGCCTGCCTTTGAACTGACTCTAACTTCTGAATGTCCTTTTTAAAATGTGGAGCCCAAAACTGGATCCCATATTCCAGATGTGGCTTTACAAGTGATTTATAGAAGGGTAACAATACGTTGGGATCACGGGATCTAATCTCTCTTTTTATACACCCTAGAATCTTGTTTGCTTTTGCAGCTGCTGCTTGACATTGAGTGCTGCTGCTCAGCTTATTTGTAATGAGAATACCCAAGTCCTTCTCCTGTTCTGTAGTCCCGAGTTTACTTCCATTTAATGTATACGCAGTTATAGGATTACTCCGTCCTAGGTGCATTACTTTACATTTATCAACATTAAATCTCATTTGCCAAGTATCTGCCCATTCTGACATCTTATCCAGATCTTTTTGTAATATGGACTATACAGCGTTGTACTATTGTGATCTTTTTGTATTGTGACATAATATAGTATTAATATCTATTTCAAGACTCTGTGACAATTGTCACTAATATTGTTCTAGGCCTATAACAATACTCTTATGTTATGCTTTATATTGAATACAATTGTATTGCGTATACACTGTGTGCGGTTTACATGCTAGATCCACTAAGTATCGCTGTGATTACTCAGACGCATGCGCGCCCAGCGCTTATGTTCCTCCCTTCCTTGGTCGTGTCTTTAGGGGCGGCTCTACCTGTCCGATCATGTGACCTTCCTTGATCTGGTGGGCGGAGCTTAGCCCTTGACGCGGCGGCGGAAGTGGAGGATCAGCTGCTCTCGGCTCGCCTGCGTCACAGAGATACACGGCACATCTGATTGGTTTGCGGGCCTTTTTAACACACGCACAATTCCTGGCATGACACCACCCCTGACGTAGGCATCCGCCGAAACGGACGTTCGTCGGGTGGGGTGCCATCCGGTGTGACCTGTGAGACATTCCCTGGTAAGTTAACACTATGCCTTATACTATCATTGTGTCCATCTGTGGTAATGTCTCACTTGGGAGGTCTGATTATGGTATACTCCTGGAGTTCTAACAGGCACATTAGGTTCATAGTAACAAGTGTGATATGGATGTTTGTTCATTGAGCACTCCTGGAGTATATATATATAAATAAAAAAACTACCACATTAGGTTCTCAGTAACCATCGTGATACGGATTGGGGGTTTCCTATTATCTTTCCTTTCCTTCCCAACAATCCATCTATGGTTTCACCGGATTGAGCACCTTTTGTATGCTTGTCACTGTGCCTTACGTATATGCTCACAATAAATATTTATTATTGGTACTGGAAGTCTGATCGCTTCTTTTCTTGTGTATCTTTTGTAATATTGTACTATCAAGGTAAAACCTGTAGCTTTCTCATTTTTCGGGATCTATGGCTCAGTGATGGCTTATTTTTTGCGTCTCAAGCTGACGTTTTTAACTGTACCATTTTTGCGCAGATGCTAAATTTTGATTGTCTGTTATTGCATTTTGCGCAAAATTTGCGGAGACCAAAAAACGTAATTTTGGTGTTTGGAATTTTTTTTTACGGCTGCGCCGTTTACCAATCAGATTCATTGATTTTATATTTTGATAGATCGGGAATTTCTGAATGCGGACAAAGCAAATATGTGTCTATTTTTATTTTATTAACCCTTTAATTTTCAATGAGGTGAAAGGGGGGTGATTTGAACTTTTAGGGGTTTTTTTTACACAGTTACTAAGGTTGAAAAAAGACCTAGGGCCATCTAGTTCAACCTTCCTCCACCAGTTCTACATTTGGTCACTAAGTCATTTATAACCAACAATGTTTTGTGTACTGAGGAAATCATCCAGCCCTTTTTTAAAAGCTGTTATAGTATCTGCCATTACTACCTCTTGTGGTAGAGCATTCCACAGTCTGACTGCTCTAACTGTAAAGAACCCTTTCCTATTGAGCTGTTGGAATTGCTTTTCTTCCACTCGCTGTGAGTGCCCCCTGGTCCTTAGTATTGTCTTTGGAAGCAATAAGTCATGTGCCAGTCCTTTATATTGACCACACATGTATATACATATAAATGAGATCTCCTCTGAGACATCTTTTTTCTAAGCTAAACATATCTAACTTTTTCAACCTGTCATCATATGGGAGGCCTTCCATTCCTTGTAGTGGTCTAGTTGCCTGCCTTTGAACTGACTCTAACTTCTGAATGTCCTTTTTAAAATGTGGAGCCCAAAACTGGATCCCATATTCCAGATGTGGCTTTACAAGTGATTTATAGAAGGGTAACAATACGTTGGGATCACGGGATCTAATCTCTCTTTTTATACACCCTAGAATCTTGTTTGCTTTTGCAGCTGCTGCTTGACATTGAGTGCTGCTGCTCAGCTTATTTGTAATGAGAATACCCAAGTCCTTCTCCTGTTCTGTAGTCCCGAGTTTACTTCCATTTAATGTATACGCAGTTATAGGATTACTCCGTCCTAGGTGCATTACTTTACATTTATCAACATTAAATCTCATTTGCCAAGTATCTGCCCATTCTGACATCTTATCCAGATCTTTTTGTAATATGGACTATACAGCGTTGTACTATTGTGATCTTTTTGTATTGTGACATAATATAGTATTAATATCTATTTCAAGACTCTGTGACAATTGTCACTAATATTGTTCTAGGCCTATAACAATACTCTTATGTTATGCTTTATATTGAATACAATTGTATTGCGTATACACTGTGTGCGGTTTACATGCTAGATCCACTAAGTATCGCTGTGATTACTCAGACGCATGCGCGCCCAGCGCTTATGTTCCTCCCTTCCTTGGTCGTGTCTTTAGGGGCGGCTCTACCTGTCCGATCATGTGACCTTCCTTGATCTGGTGGGCGGAGCTTAGCCCTTGACGCGGCGGCGGAAGTGGAGGATCAGCTGCTCTCGGCTCGCCTGCGTCACAGAGATACACGGCACATCTGATTGGTTTGCGGGCCTTTTTAACACACGCACAATTCCTGGCATGACACCACCCCTGACGTAGGCATCCGCCGAAACGGACGTTCGTCGGGTGGGGTGCCATCCGGTGTGACCTGTGAGACATTCCCTGGTAAGTTAACACTATGCCTTATACTATCATTGTGTCCATCTGTGGTAATGTCTCACTTGGGAGGTCTGATTATGGTATACTCCTGGAGTTCTAACAGGCACATTAGGTTCATAGTAACAAGTGTGATATGGATGTTTGTTCATTGAGCACTCCTGGAGTATATATATATAAATAAAAAAACTACCACATTAGGTTCTCAGTAACCATCGTGATACGGATTGGGGGTTTCCTATTATCTTTCCTTTCCTTCCCAACAATCCATCTATGGTTTCACCGGATTGAGCACCTTTTGTATGCTTGTCACTGTGCCTTACGTATATGCTCACAATAAATATTTATTATTGGTACTGGAAGTCTGATCGCTTCTTTTCTTGTGTATCTTTTTGTAATATTGTACTATCAAGGTAAGTTTTTAATATCCTACATAGTTTGATGTCATCAGCAAAGACTGACACTTTACTATCAATCCCATCCACAAGGTCATTAATAAAGAGATTAAAAAGAATTGGTCCTAGCACAGATCCCTGCGGCACCCCACTGCTGACTATAGCCCATTTAGAGAATGTACCATTTATGACTACTCTTTGTTTCCTATCTTTTAGCCAACTCCTTACCCAGTTTCATATATTTTCCCCTAGTCCTTGCTTCTGGAGCTTTAGTATAAGGCTATTATGTGGTACAGTATCAAATGCCTTTGCAAAGTCCAAATAAATCACATCAGCTGCATTACCAATATCCAGGTTTGCACTTACCCCCTCATAGAACCCCAACAGGTTGGTTAGACACGACTTATCTTTCATGAATCCATGCTGTCTGTCAGTTATTATATTATTTTCTGCAACATATTTTTGCATGTCATCCCTTAAAATGCCCTCAAAAACTTTGCATACTACTGATGTCAGGCTTACTGGACAGTAGTTGCCTGGATCTATCCTCTTACCTTTCTTAACCCCTTCAGCCCCCGGGCACTTTCCGTTTTTGCGTTTTTGTTTTTTGCTCCCCTTCTTCCGAGAGGCGTAACTTTTTTATTTTTCCATCAATCTTGCCATATGAGGGCTTTTTTTTTGCGGGACGAGTTGTACTTTTAAATGAAATCATAAGTTTTACCATACAGTGTACTGGAAAACGGCAAAAAAATTCCAAGTGCGGAAAAATTGCAAAAAAAGTGGGATTGTACAATAGTTTTTGGGATATTTTATTCACCGTGTTCACTATATGGTAAAACTGATGTGTGCGTATGATGCCTCAGGTCGGTGCGAGTTTGTAGACACCAAACATGTATAGGTTTACTTGTATCTAAGGGGTTAAAAAAAATTCACAAGCTTGTCCAAAAAACGTGGCGCACGTTTTGCGCCATTTTCCAAAACCCGTAGCGTTCTCAATTTTCAGGATCTGAGGCTCAGTGATGGCTTATTTTTTGCGTCTCGACGTGACGTTCTTAACGGTACTATTTTTGCGCAGATGCTAAGTTTTGATCGCCTGTTATTGCATTTTGCGCAAAATTTGCGGCGACCAAAAAACGTAATTTTGGTGTTTGGAATTTTTTTGCCGCTACGCCGTTTACTGATCAGATTCATTGATTTTATATTTTGATAGATCGGGCATTTCTGAACGTGGAGATACCAAATATGTGTGTATTTTTTATTTTTTTAACCCTTTAATTTTCAATGGGGTGAAAGGGGGGTGATTTGAACTTTTAGGTTTTTTATTTTTTTTTAATTTTTTAAAACTTTTTTTTTTACTTTTTTTTTTTTATTTTACTAGTCCCCCTAGGGGGCTATTGCGATCAGCAATCCGATCGCTCTGCACTATCTGCAGATCTCAGCTACAGAGCTGAGAACTGCAGATTTGCTGCTTCACTTTCAATGCCGGCTGTATTCCGGCATTGAGAGGAAGTGACTCATGTTAGCGACAGGCGTCATCACATGACCCTGTGCTACCATGGCAACCACCGAAAGTCACGTGATCATGTCACGTGACTTCCGGTGGGGGCGGGGTAAGTCACTGTCATGGCGGCGCCCATATACATATCGCTGCCAAGACTTTGGCAGCGAAATGTAAGGGGTTAATGGCCGCGGGTGGAAGCGATTCCACCCGCGGATAGCAGGCACACATATCAGCTGTTGATAACAGCTGATATGTGCGCGTCTCGCCGCCGCCTGCCGGCAGCAGGGGGCGGGGCTTACTGGCACACGATCCATGACGTATCTAGTATGTCATGGGTCGTTAAGGGGTTAAATATCGGTAACACATCAGCAATCCTCCAATCCTGAGGCACCAACCCTGTTACAAGCGAGTCTAAAAAGATGAGATACAGCGGTCTGTCAATTACGGAGCTCAATTCCCTCAATATTCGTGGATGAATGCCATCTGGCCCTGGGGATTTGTCAATGTTTAATTTACTCAGACGTAGGTGTACTTCTTCTTGTGTTAAATTAATTATATCGGGTGGTGAACTTTGATTTTTCACTTGTTGAATGATCCCTGGTACAGTCAGTTCCTTGGTGAACACAGATGAGAAATGCTTATTTAATATCTCAGTCTTTTGTTTGTCCTCTATAACTAACTTGTTATTATATTTTAAGGGGCCAATACTATCCTTTGTTTTCCTTTTGGCATTAATGTATTTATAAAAGATTTTGGGATTTATTTTAATGTCATTGGCTATTTTTGTTTCAGTAGCTAGTTTTGCTTGTTTGATTTCTTTTTTGCATTTCCTATTGATATCTTCATACTCCTGAAATGCTATTTCTGTATTCTCAGCCTTCAAGATTTTAAACGCCCTTTGCTTTTGTTTTATTATACTTTGCACAGTCTTATTTATCCATAGTGGTTTCTTTTTATTCTGGGACATTTTATTACCAGAGGACATACGTTTTTTACAGGACTCTAGCAGTATATCCTTAAACTTTCCCCATTTATGTTCAGTATCCCCAGTTACCATGACTTTGTCCCAATCTACACATTTAAGCTCTTCCCTTAATTTGTTGAAATCAGCTTTCCTAAAATTCCAGGTTTTAGCATTTCCCCTTTGAAATGTTCTATTGAATACTACGTTGAAGCTTACCATATTATGATCGCTGGTGCCCAGGTGCTCCTGGACCTGTAGATCTGAAATTGTATCCAGTCTATTTGACAGGACCAGATCTAGCAAATTATCTCCCCTCGTCGGTTCATCTACCATCTGAGAGAGGAAATGGTCTTGAATGGTAGATAAGAATTTACAGCTTTTATCACAACCAGAAAATTCTATGTCCCACTGTATGTCTGGATAGTTGAAATCCCCCATAATAAGAACCCGATTATTATTATTAGCTGCCTTTTCAATTTGTTCCAGCATTTCACCCTCTATTTGTTCAGGTATGTTAGGAGGCTTATAGCAAACTCCAATTAACATTTTTCCATTATTCCCCTCCCCATGTACATTTACCCATACTGACTCTACATTGTTGCAGTTCCCCCCAATGTCATCATTCAACACAGGTTTTAGGTTAGATTTGATAAATATACACACCCCACCACCTTTTTTGTCTTTCCTGTCCCTCCTAAATGTACTATAACCCTGTATGTTTGTCACCCAGTCATGGCTTTCATCCAGCCAGGTTTCCGTAATGCCCACCACATCATAATCCATGGTTGACATAAGAGCCTCCAATTCATTCATTTTGTTTGAAAGACTTCTTGCATTTGCCAGTAGACATTTAATCCTATTAACACCTTTATTACTCCTAGCCTCCCTACGTTCCTTGCATGTCTCATCTCCCCTAATCCTTCATTGACCCCTATCGTCTCACTGTCTCTATCTGCTTTATCTATCCCCTTTTTTGCTCCACTACACTCCCTCCGCCCAGATCCTAGTTTAAAAGCTCCTCCATCCGTCTGACCATTTTCTCCCTCAGCACAGCTGCACCTTCCCCATTGAGGTGCAGCCCATCCCTACTGTAGAGCCTTTAGCCGACTGAGAAGTCAACCCAGTTCTCCATGAACCCGAACCCTTCCTTCCTGCACCAATTTCTAAGCCACGTATTTATCTCCCTAAGCTCCCGCTGTCTTTCTAGTGACGCTCGTGGCACCGGTAGAATTTCTGAAAACACCACCTTGGAGGTCCTGGACTTCAGCTTCTCTCCTAGTTCCCTGTAATCATTTTTAAGGACCTTCCATCTGCCTCTAACTTTGTCATTAGTACCAATGTGCACCATGACCGCTGGGTTTTCCCCAGCCCCACCCAGCAATCTGTCTATCCGATCCGCAATATGCCGAACCCGAGCACCCGGCAGACAACACACTGTTCGGCATTCACGGTCTCGGCGACAGATGACCCTGTCTGTCCGCCTAATTATAGAGTCCCCTACCACCAACATCTGTCTGGGCTTTGCTGCACTCCTATTTCCCTCCTTCCTACAGCAGTTGTATTCCTGGTTGCTAGGAGCAACGTCCTGCTATAGTGAACCTAGTCCTGGCCCTTCATTCCTAATATCAGCCAAACAGGTATATTTACTAGGTTGTGCCAGGTCAGGACTAGGCTCCCTGACACTTTTCCCCCTACCTCTTCTTCTAACTGTTACCCAACTACCTACCTCTGGGTCCTGATCTTCTCCACCTCCTCCCTCCTCCATATCACTGGCCCCAGCCAGAGAAAGCTCAGTGAGCTTTAAACTCCTCTCCAGGTTTGCAATGCCCCTGAGTGTTGCAAGTTGCTTATTTAGATCAGTTACCTTGGCTTCCAAATACGCAACATGCTTGCATCGAGTGCAGACATATTCACACTCGAACGGCTGCTCAAGGCATGCATACATCTGACAAGATACACACCTGGTAGCATTGTCCATGGAGCACCTATTAAATGGGGATAAACGTTAAAGTAGAAAAACAAGAAAAAAAAACAAAAAAAGAAAACAATGGGAAACGTATAAGGATAAATTCAAACTATGTTCTTGTGTCAAACTATGAAATTGTGTTTAAACTATACCACACTTATCTTCAATCCCCGCACACTTTGCTTCAGTACCTATTTTTTTTTTTAAAACTTTTTTTAACTTTTTTTTTTATTTTGCTAGTGCCCCTAGGGGACTATAGCGATCAGCAATCCGATCGCTCTGCCATATCTCCAGATCACAGCTACAAAGCAGAGAACTGCAGATATGGTGCTTTACTTTCAATGCCGGCTGTATTCCGGCATTAAGAAGTGACTCATGTTAGCTACAGGCGTCATCACATGACCCTGTGCTACCATGGCAACCACTGAAAGTCACGTGATCATGTCACATGACTTCCGATGGGGGC
Organism: Anomaloglossus baeobatrachus; assembly: GCF_048569485.1. Lineage (NCBI taxonomy): Eukaryota > Metazoa > Chordata > Amphibia > Anura > Aromobatidae > Anomaloglossus > Anomaloglossus baeobatrachus. The sequence goes on from NC_134354.1 coordinate 523,514,514, forward strand.
GGGGTAAGTCACTGTAATGGCGGCGCGCATATACATCTCGCTGCCAGATTTTGGCAGCAAGATGTAAGGGGTTAATAATCACGGGTGGAAGCAATTCCACCCGCGACTATCAGGAACACATGTCGGCTGTTGAAAACAGCTGATATTGTGCGCGGATCGCCGCAACCTGCCCACAGCAGGGGGCGGGGATTAACCACACACGATCCATGACGTATCCAGTACATCATGGGTCGTTAAGGGGTTGCCTACCAAAATATAAAAAAGTTAATATCTTAAGTATTAAAGTGGATGTAAATATTAAAAGGAAATAACTTTCTTTATGAATTAGAAGGCATGTATCTAAATTCCATGGTTCAGACCTGAGGGGAATATACTATTGAGTTTAAATATCCATTTTGATTCTATCGTAGACATCTGTTTTAAATAATCCTGGCCCCTTCAATATTTTTGCACCACTTGGATTACATAAAACATTAATACCTTTGCAGAATTTGTTGTGTACATCTCTGTAGTGACGTGATAATGGGTCACCTGAAAATCCTTTTTAGATGTTACTCAAATGTTCTTCTATTCTTTTAGATAGTGGGCATTTAGTACGTCCAACATATTGCTTATTGCATGGGCACTGAATAATCTATATTACCCCTGTTGTGGAGCATGATTTAGGTTGTTGGCTTGTAAATGTTTCGGTATTGTCTGCATTGGTGAATTCACTCTTCGTGATTCTTTGTAACGTTAATTCCTTACAACACAGGCAGTTGCAACATGGTGTAAACTTTTTTATGACACATACTGTAAGTCAACTTATAGTGTGGTTGCACCTCGGAACTTTTTTGTTGTGTTATTGTTGATGCAATTGAATTGCACAAAGTTTGTAACTACTGATAAACAAATATAGACAAATCGTGATTGAATAAAAACTCAGCAATAATTTTGTCTTGACGTAAAACCGACCAGTATTTACAAATTATTTTTTAAAAAACTATATTATCATTGTGGTATTGCATAACAATTGGCAGTTAATTAATTTGTTGAGGGATACCAAGGGCCAATTAGTTTTTTTTATTATTTGAATCTATAAAGTGAGTTCTTGAGGTGGATTGAATTTCTTGCAAAATCTTCTAGTAAACATCTATTATAACCATTTTGCATAAATTGTTTCTTAATCCTAGAACGCGCAACCATAGAAATCTACAATAGAAAACAAGTAACCTAGCAGGCCTGCGAGACCCCAGGTATGCATTCTAGTAGTCAGCTTCTGAGATAAAATGGTCCAAGTGGGTACAGTTATGGTGAAGATGCATTAACTGTCCCTAGGGATATTGGTAAATCAAGAAGGTAGATGGCAAGTAGACATGTGGATGAAGCTATTTGAATCTACTGTTTTCCTGAAACGTTTGGTGGCAATTGATTCCCGTTAACAAAACTGGTTAAACCTAAAAAGTTTATTTAGACTAACTGATTGAGTGATTTCAAGGCCAAAATTATTATGCTTAATATCACCTTAAAATTTTGTTAAATCACCCTGAGTGGTATCTGAAATGAAGATGATATCGTCAATGAAGGGATGCCATAAAATCAAGCCTTTTTGTAGTTGGTTGTTGATGAAAATAAAAGACTTAACATTCACCCACATATAGATTTGCATAGCTGGATGCAAATTTTGTTCCCATAATAGTGCCCCGTTTTTGCAGGTAAAATTGTTGATTGTACAGGAAATAATTGTGAGACAAAATAAATTAACTGTTATGCACAAAAAATTGAATTTGAATTTCCTTGTAGAAATTAGTTTTTCTTAGAAAATACTAGAATGTTTCACAGGATTTTAAATGGTGAATCACCATATAAAGAGATTTAATGTCTTCCTTTTGATTGGTTCAAGTAATTGTACATTACTTGTGTCTTTAAGGTATGCAGGTAGATGTGTGCCACAGCTCTGTAAATGTTGGTCCACATACTGAGGCAGGTTGGCCGTTAGGCAGTTGATTCTAGATATTATAGGTCTCCCGGGGGTATATGTAGGGTCTTTGTATATTTTAAAGATATGGTAAAAACCACCAATGTTGGTGTCTTGTTTAGCACAAAGACATATTCTTTTCTATTTAGAATGTCTATAGTTTTACCTTTAATTGCTAAAAGAGCTAATTGGTATAGCTATTAGTTTGGGTCTTTTTTTTTGTTTCTTCTTATAGGTTTTAGAATCATCCAAAAGATGGATGGATTAATTGTGGTACATCGTGTGGTTCATGACCACAATGGCACCCTTTTATCTCCCGGATAGATGATGATGCCTTTAGTATCTAGTCAACAAATGATAGATTGTTAATTCTTAATATTTCACTTTTTAATTTTCCATAAGTCTCTTATGACCATGTTGTCAAAGGTGATAAAAGCATTACAGTATTCATTAATGGGATTAAATGCTGACTTATTGGATACTGTAGTATGTATGCATTGGGACCCTGGATGGGCCTTAGTGCTAATTTGTGTGCAATCACAATTTCATTATAGAAAGTATTTCTTTACACCAGAATTGTGTAAGAATGTTTTCATACCGATATATAGATTGAACAGTTCTGCTTCAGTAGATAGAGCAAGTTTAGATCTTTCAAGAGTAATTCCTAATGTTTAGGCAGTTGGTAAGAACTTAAATTTTGTATCCCTCAATAAATAATCAAACGACAATAAAAATATAATTTAAAAAAAAATATTTAATAAATGTTGATTTTACATCAGGGCAAACTTATTGGTGATTTTTTTATCCATATAACCATGATATGTCTATCAGAAAGCACAACCTTAGGGCAATTTAATTGCACCAGCAATAACACAACAAAAAAAGTTCTCAGGCCACACCGTAAATTGACTTACGCTACTGTATGTGTCATTAAAAAGATTTCACACAATTTGGCAACTGCCTTTGTTGTAAGGAATTAATGTTACAAAGAACCACAAAGTGAATTCAGCAATGCAGACAAAAATAAAACGTTTACTATCCATCAGACAATATCATGCTCTACATCAGTGCCCATGCAATAAGCAAAATGTTAGACACACTAAACACCCACTATCTAAAAGAATAGGAAAACATTTCATCAGTAACATCAAAAGAGAATTTTTAGGTCTCCCATTATCACGTCACTACAGAGAAGAACACAACAAATTCTGCAAAGGTACTCATTTTTTAATCCAACTAGTGCAAAAAAAATTGAACGGGCTGGAATTATTTAAAACAGATGTCTAAGATAGAATCAAAATACATTTTTAAACTCAATAGTGTAGCCCCCTCCGGTCTGACCCATGAAATGGAGCTATACTGTATGTATTCTAATTCATAAAGAAAGTTATTAACTTTTAATATTTACATCCTCTTTAATATTTAATATATCCACTTTTATGTATTTTAGTAGTTAAAGGCATTTTTCTTGTTCTGTGTTTGTATATACAGATGCTGTATTGAGCGTCAGTGTTTCTTTAATTAACTCTATGTTTATATTTACATTCCTGATTAGGGCTGCTGAAATGGTTTCCTTTTTATTTGAGTACCTATCACATGTTTAAACTTATTTGACTCCATTATTACCAATTTCACTCCAAGACCCATTAGTGATATTATGGTCATATTGATATATATTGATTTTATACATATATATATATATATATACATATATATATATTATATGTACGTACATATATATATATATATATATATACATACATATGAACATACTGTATATATATTACATATATACAATACAGTCCAAAAGTTTGGACACACCTTCTCATTCAAAGAGTTTTCTTTATTTTCATGACTCTGAAATTTGTAGATTCACATTGAAGACATCAAAACTATGAATGAAAACATGTGGAATGAAATACTTAAAAATGTGTGAAACCACTGAAAATATCTCTTATATTCCAGGTTCTTCAAAGTAGCCTCCTTATGCTTTCATTACTGCTTTGCACACTCTTGGCATTCTCTTGATGAGCTTCAAGAGGTAGTCACTGGAAATGGTTTTAAAACAGTCTTGAAGAAGTTCCCAGAAATGCTTAGCATTTGTTGGCCCTTTTGCCTTCACTCTACGGTCGAGCTCACCCCAAACCATCTCAATTGGGTTCAGGTCTGGTGACTGTGGAGTCCAGGTCATCTGACGTAGCACCCCATCACTTTCCTTCTTAGTCAAATAGCCCTTAAACAGCCTGGAGGTGTGTTTGGGGTCATTGTCCTGTTGAAAAATAAATGATAGTCAAGCTAAACGAAAACCGGATGGAATAGCATCTCGCTGCAAGATGCTGTGGTATCCATGCTGGTTTAGTATGCCTTCAATTTTGAATAAATCCCCAACAGTGTCACCAGCAAAGCACCTCCACACCGTCACACCTCCTCCTCCATGCTTCACGGTGAGAACCAGGCATGTAGAGTCCATCCGTTCACCTTCTCTACAAAGACACGGTGGTTGGAGCCAAAGATCTCAAATTTGGACTCATCAGACCAAAGCACAGATTTCCACTGGTCTAATGTCCATTCCTTGTGTTCTTTAGCCCAAACAAGTCTCTTCTGCTTGTTGCCTGTCCTTAGCAGTGGTTTCCTAGCAGCTAGTTTACCATGAAGGCCTGCTGCACAAAATCTCCTCTTAATAGTTGTTCTACAGATGAGAAGGTGTGCCCAAACTTTTGGTCTATATATTGGTCTAAACTTTGGGATATATATATATATATATATATATATATATATATATATATATATATATATATATATATACACTAGCTGTACTACCCGGCTTCGCCCGAGTTAATGACTGCTGTTAACAAAGTAGAATGTATTAACAAAAATGTATTCTGCACACAAAAACCACAAAACAAATAGATATAAATGTAATTATTAAAAGGCAAAAACTAAGCTAATAGAAGCATTTCACAACATATATTTCACCATAGATATTCCCCACAGATTTAACTAAATTGGCCAAGTAATGTGCTCAGTCTGTCTCTTTCCACATCTGTCTCTTTCCCCGTCTGTCTCTTTCCCCGTCTGTCTCTTTCCCCGTCTGTCTCTTTCCAGGTCTGCCACTTTCCAGGTCTGCCACTTTCCAGGTCTGCCACTTTCCAGGTCTGCCTCTTTCCAGGTCTGCCTCTTTCCTCATCTGCCTCTTTCCTCATCCTGTCTTTGTCTCTTTCTTTGTCGGTCTCTAACTCTCTGTTTCTTTCCCCACCTGTCTCTTTCCAGGTCTGTCTCTTTCCCCGTCTGTCTCCCCGTCACTTTGTCTGTATCTTTTCCTGTCTCTTTCCCTGTCTGCCTGTCTTTGTCTGTCTCTATTTCTCTGTCTCTTTCCCCGTCTCTCTCTATCAAGGTCTGTGTCTTTCTCCAGCTACCTTTGTCTGTCTCTCTGGCTGTCTCCGCCTTCCCTGTCTGCCTGTCTCTGTCTCTGTCTGCATGTCTGTCTGTCTCTTTCACCATCTGTCTCTTTCCAGGTCTGTCTCTGTCTGTCTCTTTCCCCGTCTGTCTCTGTCTGTCTTTTTCATCGTCTGTCTCTGTCTGTCTCTTTCACCATTTGTCTCTGTCTGTCTCTTTCCCTCTCTGTCTCAATCTCTGTCTCTTTCCCTATCTGTCTCTGTCTGTCTCTCTCTCTGTCTGTCTCTCTCTATCCGTCTCCCCACCAACATCTTATTACCTCACATATAAGCTTCTTATACTATGAATGTCTTTTGTTCCTATAGCAACAACTCACAGCTCCTACTAATAACCTGTAGTTCCAGGCTCCATTTACTTTAATGAAGGCATGTTTTTTGGAGAGTAACTGTAAAGCGCGGGGTTAAATTTTCCTCTCAAAACATAGTCTACGACGTTCCCTGGGTCACATGAGGTGTCTGTGCAAAATTTTGTGATTGTAAATGCGACGGTGCGGATACACTTTTCTTTCACTTTTTCCCCATTATGTAGATAGGGGCAAAATTGATTTGTAAATTGGAACATGCGGGGTTAAAATTTTGCCTCACAACATAGCCTATGATGCTCTTGGGGTCCATACGTGTGAGTGTGCCAAATTTTGTGGCTGTAGCTGCGACGGTGCAGATGCCAATCCCGGACATACACACACACATACACACATACATACACACATTCAGCTTTATATATTAGATATATATATATATATATATATATATATACTAGCTGTAGTACCCGGGCGTTGCCCGGGATAGTAACTGTCTCTCTGTCTCTCCCAGTCTCTGTCTGTGTGTCAATGTCTGTCTGTCTCGCTGTCTGTCTCTTTCCTTGTCTGTCTGTTTCTATGTATCTGTCTGTATTTGCATCAGTCTATCTGTCTCCATATCTGTATCTGTCTATCTCTCTCTCTGTCTTTTTGCCTGGCTGTCTCTTTGCCCGGCTGTCTGTTTCTAGGTCTGTCTCTTTCCGGGTCTGTCTCTTTCCAGAGCTGTCTCTTTCCCGGGCTGTCTCTTTGCCGGGCTGTCTCTTTGCCGGGCTGTCTCTTTGCCGGGCTGTCTCTTTCCAGGGCTGTCTCTTTCTAGGTCTATCTCTTTGCCCAGCTGTCTCTTTCCAGGGCTGTCTCTTTGCCTGGTCTCTTTCTTGGTCTGTCTCTTTCCAGGTCTGTCTCTTTCCTGGTCTGCCTCTTTGCCCATCTGTCTCTCTGCCCATCTGTCTCTTTGCCCGGTCTGTCTCTTTGCCCGGTCTGTCCCTTTCCAGGTCTGTCTCTTTGGGCATTTGTCTCTTTGGGCATTTGTGTCTTTGCCCGGCTGTCTCTTTGCCCGGCTGTCTCTTTGCCCGGCTGTCTCTTTGCCCGGCTGTCTCTTTGCCCAGTCTGTCTCTTTGCCCAGTCTGTCTCTTTCCATGGCTGTCTCTTTTCAGGTCTGTCTCTTTTCAGGTCTGTCTCTTTGCCAGTCTGTCTCTTTCCAGGGCTGTGTTTTTGATGTCTCTGCCTGTGTTTCTGTCTCTATCCATCTCACCACCGATATCTTTTTACCTCACACATAAGCTTGTTATACTAACAGTTTATTTTGTTCCTATAGCAACCACTGACAGTTGCTATTTATAGCCTGCAGCTCCCAGCTCCATTCAGTTTAATGGCTGCAGGATTTTTGTAGAGTAACTGGAAAGCACGGGGTGAAATTTTCCCGCCCAAACACAGTCTATGACGTTCCCTGGGTCACATGGGTGTCTGTGAAAAATTTCGTGATTGTAAATGTGTGTACATACATACACACACATACATACATACATACACTGAGCTTTATATATTAGCGATTATATATATATATATATATATATATATATATATATATAAAAAGAGTGTGAGAGGGATTTTATTTGATTTTTTTATATTTTTGATTTTTGTAGGTGCATATACAGTAAAATATGAATAAATATAGGTATATATATACTACAGACCAAAAGTTTGGACACACCTTCTCATAAGAAGAGTTTTAGTTTAGATTCACATTGAAGGCATCAAAACTATGAATTAACACATGTGGAATGAAATACTTAACAAAGAAGTGTGAAACAACTGAAAATGTGTCTTATATTCTAGGTTCTTCAAAGCAGCCACCTTTTACTTTGATTACTGCTTTGCACACTCTTGGCATTCTCTTGATGAGCTTCAAGAGTTAGTCACTGGAAATGGTTTTCACTTCACAAGTGTGCCCTGTCAGGTTTAATAAGTGGGATATCTTGCCCTATAAATGGGGTTGGTAGCATCATTTGTGTTGTGCAGAAGTCTGGTGGATACACAGATGATAGTCCTACTGAATAGACTGTTAGAATTTGTATTATAGCAAAAAAAAAGCACCTAAGAAAAATGAGTGGCCATCATTACTTTAAGAAATGAAGGTCAGTCAGTCCGAAAAATTGGGAAAACTTTGAAAGTGTCCCAAAGTGCAGTGATAAAAACCAAATGCTACAAAGAATCAGGCTCATATAAGGACCGCCCCAGGAAAGGAAGACCAAGAATAACCTCTGCTGCTGAGGATTAGTTTATCCGCGTCACCAGCCTCAGAAATAGCAGATTAACAGCAGCTCAGATTAGAGACCAGGTCAATACCCCACAGAGTTCTATCAGCAGACACATCTCTAGGACAAGAGGAGACTTTGTGCAGAAGGCCTTCATGGTAAAATAGCTGCTAGGAAACCACTGCTAAGGACAGTCAACAAGCAGAAGAGACTTGTTTTGGCTAAAGAACACAAGGAATGGACATTAGACCAGTGGAAATCTGTGCTTTGGTTTGATGAGTCCAAATTTGAGATCTTTGGATCCAACCACCGTGTTTTTGTGTGACGCAGAAAAGGTGAACATATGGACTCTACATGCCTGGTTCCCATCATGAAGCATGGAAGAGGAGGTGTGATGGTGTGGGGGTGGTTTGCTGGTGACACTGTTGGGGATTTATTAAAAATTGAAGGCATGCTATTCCATCCGGTTTGCGTTTAGTTGGACCATCATTTATTTTTCAACAGGACAATGACCCCAAACACACCTCCAGGCTGTGTAAGGGCTGTGTGACTAAGAAGGCGAGTGATGGGGTGCTACGCCAGATGACCTGGCCTTCACAATCACCAGACCTGAACCCAACTGAGATGGTTTGGGTGGAGCTGGACCACAGAGTGAAAGCAAAAGGGCCAACAAGTGCTAAGCATCTCTGGGAATGTCTTAAAGACTGTTGGAAGACCATTTCCAGTGACTACATCTTGAAGCTCATCAAGAAAATGCCAAGAGTGTGCAAAACAGTAATCAAAGCAAAAGGTGGCTACTTTGAAGAACCTACAATATAAGACATATTTTCTGTTGTTTCATACTTTTTTGTTAAGTATTTCATTCCACATGTGTTAATTCATAGTTTTGATGCCTTCAATGTGAATCTACAATTTTCAGAGTCATGAAAATAAAGGAAACTCTTTGAATGAGAAGGTGTGTCCAAACTTTTGGTCTGTACTGTATATATGTATATATATATACATATATATACATACACTTATATATATATATATATATATATATATATATATATATATATATAACGCCCCTGCAGCTGGGTCGTTACAGGGTGTTAAATATTGCCTCCATTTTTCCCGGGCAGGAGTGAAGTCCACACACACACACATCACACTGGCAGGAAGGAGTTAAAAGCTTTTCATAATTATTCGCTTTTAATTATTCTTTTTGAATTTACTTTTTTTGGTTCTCTAGCTTTCAAATATAACCTACCATGATGTAGCTAAAGGTATTTTTTAGTTGTGTGTCTGTGTATACACATATTGCATTAAGCATCAGTCTTTCTTTTATTAGCTCTATGGTTAGCTCTATGGTTATATTTACATTCCTGATCAGGGCTGCTGAAATTGTTTCTTTATCAATTAAGTACTTATTACATGTTCAAACTTATTTGACTTCATAATTACCTATTTTGCTCCAAGACCCATTAATGGTTTTATGATCATATCGATATGTTATTGATTGCACACATATACATATACTAGAAGGTGGCCCGATTCTACGCATCGGGTATTCTAGAATTTACGTATTGTGTAGTTCATGTATGATTTTTGTTATATATATATATAGATGTTGTTGTGTGTAGTTACCAAGTGTTTGTGTAGGGCGCTGTACATGTTCTGGGTGTGGCGGGGGGTGAGAGCGGTGTTGTATGTGTGTTGCGTTGTTTGTGGAGCGCTGTGTGTCTGTAGCGTTGTGTGTGTGTGTGTGTTGTGCGGTTTGTGTGTGTGTGTGTGGTGTGTTTTGGGGGAGGTATGTTTTGAGCAATGTGTGTGTTGTGCGGTATGTGCGTATATTTGTGTGTGCTGCGGTGTTTGTGTGTTGGGTGTTGTGTGTGTGCAGCGTTGTCTGTGTGTGTGGGTGTCTGTGTAGGGCGTTGTTTGTGGTTCCCAGTGTGTGTGTGTTGTGCAGTGCGTGTGTGTGTGTGTTGGGGGGAGGTGTGCACCTTCCATCGTGCTCCATCCTCCATGCTGCGCACCCCCTATCGTGCTCCATCCCCCATGCAGCGCACTCCCCATCGTGCTGCATCCCCCATGCTGCGCACTCCAAAACGTGCTCCATCTGCCATGCTGCGCACTCCCAAACGTGGTCCATCCGCCATGCTGCGCACTCCCAAACGTGCTCCATCCGCCATACTGCGCACTCCCAAACGTGCTCCATCCGCCATACTGCGCACTCCCCATCGTGCTGCATCCCCCATGCTGCGCACTCCCAAACGTGCTCCATCCGCCATGCTGCGCACTCCCCATCGTGCTCTATCCGCCATGCTGCGCACTCCCAAACGTGCTCCATCCCCCATGCTGCGCACTCCCAAACGTGCTCCATCCCCCATGCTGCGCACCCCCCATCGTGCTCCATTCCCCATGCTGCACCAGCATCAGCCTCTCTGCCCGCAGCATCAGCCTCTCTGCCCGCAGCATCAGCCTCTCTCCTTCTAGCCTCCCCCAGCATCAGCCTCTCTCCTTCTAGCCTCCCCCAGCATCAGCCTCTCTCCTTCCAGCCTCCTCCAGCATCAGCCTCCCTCTCCCAGCCTTCCCTAGGATCAGCCTCTCTCCTCCCAGCCTCCATCCTCCTAGCCTTCCCCAGCATCAGCCTCCCCCAGCATCAGCCTCTCTCCTTCCAGCCTCTCCCAGCATCACCCTCTGTCCTTCCAGCCTCCCCTAGCATCAGCCTCCCTCTCCCAGCCTTCCCCAGGATCAGCCTCTCTCCTCCCAGCCTCCGTCCTCCCAGCCTTCCCCAGCATCAGCTTTCCCCTCCCAGCCTCCCTCAGCATCAGCCTTCCCCATCATCAGCCTCTCTCCTTCCAGCCTCCCTCAGCATCAGCCTCCCTCTCCCAGCCTTCCCCAGGATCAGCGTCTCTCTTCCCAGCCTCCGTCTTCCCAGCCTTCCCTAGCATCAGCTCAGCCTTCCCCAGGATCAGCCTCTCTCCTCCCAGCCTCCGTCTTCCCAGCCTTCCCCAGCATCAGCTCAGCCTTCCCCAGGTTCAGCCTCTCTCCTCCCAGCCTCCGTCCTCCCAGCCTTCCCCAGCATCAGCTCAGCCTTCCCCAGGTTCAGCCTCTCTCCTCCCAGCCTCCGTCCTCCCAGCCTTCCCCAGCATCAGCTCAGCCTTCCTCTCCCAGTCTCCCCCAGCATCAGCGTCCCCCTCCTAGCCTTCCCCAAGATCAGTCTCTCTGCTCCGTGCCTCCTCCAGCACGCCGTGCTCCTCTGCCGACACTCACACACCCGATCCCGACACTCACACACACCCGACCGATCGCATACACTCACACACACCCGACCGATCGCATACACTCACACACACCCGACCGATCGCATACACTCACACACACAGACACTGACGATAACGCACATACGCGCTCACAGTCACAACATCCGGAGATACCACATGCTTCTGGCCATGTGATCCTCCGTCAGGTCCTGGAAGCTCACAGCACAGTATCGCCGCCGAGAAGCAGGCGATATCACCGGATGCTGTGAGTATGTGGATGCGATGTGTGTGTGAGGTGTGTGTGAGGTGTTTGTGAGAGTGAGTGTGATCTGATGTGTGTGTATGTGTGTGTGTGTGCTGTTATGTGTTTGCGTGAGGATCTCCGGCCGCTGCAGGACCTTGATGTGCTGGTAACTAATAGTTACCAACGTATCCCGTCCCCCGCTCGCACGGGAGCCCACAGCAGCATACGGCGGTGGCGCACGCTGATGTGGGCTCCCGGGGGGGCCCTGGGGGGGGGGGTGCTTGGGGTGGCTTGGGGGGGGTGTACAGTACTCACCTAGGATTCGTGGCTCCGTGACCGTGTCAGTGGGGGGGCGCAGCCTGGGCGAGCGGCCAATCCGTGTGGGGGGGCGGGGCCATGGCGAGGCCAGCGGCCAATCAGCTTTGTGTCACTGTAACGACACAATGTCACCGGAAGGACACAATTTTGAAGCATGACAGACAGACAGACAGACAGAATAAGGCAATTATATATATAGATATATATATATATATATATATATATATATATATATATATATACACACACACACACACACACACACACACAGAGATATCAATATAGAGAGATCTTACAACTAATGATGAGCGAGTATACTCGGTACTATTCGTTACCAGCATGAATAGAGTCCCCTTCCCACGTCTGGTGCCTGATTTTCAACCACTTAACATGCCTACTAATCATAGTAATGCCATAGCCATTTTTGCCGTTTGGGAAGTGCAAATTTAGAACTGAAATGTCTGCACCAGATTTCAGCACCATATTTGCACCTCCTGGCAGAAAACTGTACTCAAACGATGTGAAAACCGTTTTTCTCCATTTTTTTCACAGGATATGCAAATTTGGTGCTGACATTTTTACACCATATTCTTGCACTCAATCTAAACTTCCTGGAAAAAACTCATCACTACCGCATAATACTGCATGCAGTAGTAATACATTTTTTTGCCAGGAGGTGTTGATTGGGTGTACTAATGTGGTGTAAAAATTTCTGCATTTCTTGGCAAAAAAAAAATGCAGTTTTCTGCCAGGAGATGCAGGTCTTCATTGAGGTCACTTGCGTTTAGGTTACCTGCAATCACAGGAAGAGGACCATGGGAACCTCAATCTATGACGCAATTAACCTGAGTGATGTCCCCGCTCAGTGCAGCTCAGTCTCTGCCTGAAGCTCACAGCATTCGGTTATGTTCCATGACCATGTGCTGTGCCTTCAGTAATGTAGCAGAGCTGGAATCAATGTGGGAACTCATGTGCATTACAGCAAACCTGCAGGGGTGTTTGGGGGTTAATAAAGTGATGAAAGAGGGGTTTTTTTTGGTTTTTTTTTCAAATAAAGGATTATTTTGGTGTTTGTCTTTATTTACTTTCACTTATAAATTAGTAATGGGGGGTCTCATAGACACATCCCATTATTAATCTAGGGCTTAGTGGAAGCTGTGGGCTGCATTCATATTTTTATATAACCCCAATTGCTACCGCACCAGGGCAATCGGGAAGAGCCGGGTAAAGTGCTGGGATTGTCATATCTAATGAATGATGCAAACCTGAGAAGCTGCTGTTTTTAGATTGGGGGGCTCCCAATTACCACTGGTCTCCCCAGCCTTAGAATACCAGCTCCCAGTTGTTGGCTTTTTCATGGATGGGTATCAAAATTGGGGGGACCGCACACTGTTTTTTTAATTATTTAAATAATTTAAAAAAAATACGCATGCAGGTCCTCTTATTCTAATACACAGCCCAGATAAGTGCACGGCTGGGGGCTGCAGCCTGTAGCTGTGTGCTTTATCTGTGCTGGGTATCATAATATGAGGGACCCCAATTTCATTTTTTTAATTTATTTTTACAGTATAAACCTGCAGACCGGGTCTGTGATAGGCAGCGTCAGACATGCTGCCACTCAGTGTGGGGGCGCATCTGACTGCAACCAATCACAGATGCCAATGGGTGGGGAAAGCATATGCATGAGGATGCCACCGGAGCAGTTACAGCAGCGCTGGAGGCTTGGTAAGTATGAAGCGCAGCTTGCTTTATATTTTCATTATTTTTCCTTTATTTTTTTGTATTACCTGAGTGCCGGACCCCGATTATTAGCCAGAATTCCCTGAGTTTCCAGAACCGGGTCTTGCACCCGGTTATTTTTCAAACCGCGTGGATATGGACTTATACAGTCCGGGTCCGCCCATCACTAATCGTTATGTAATGCCCCAGTAGCATGGTCATTACAGGGTATTGTATAATATTCTTTTCCCGGGCAGGAGGAGGTAAGTTTACACATCCCCATCACATCACCAGGAAAGGATTAATAGGTTTTTGGCACGTAGCTCAGGTTTGCATGACTCATCCTGTCTCCTAATGAGCAGGAAGCAGGTGGCTTCACACAGACAGGTCACTATGATGACGTCCTGGTAGGGTAGGGGCCTGAGCTAGGAGTGAGCCGCAGAACAGGCAGGATGTCTAATCTGAATCGTCTGGAATGTGAGTGGAGACAGACCTCCACAGGAGTAGCTCCTGTGGAGGGGGACCAGCCAGACCAGGGCTAGTAACACATGGAGGAAGGTAATGGGGATAGGTACTGGGGATCATAGAGAATGTCCTGGTAGTGCCCAGGAGAAACCTGATTCCATCAGGGGGGCGCTACCAGAGTAGGGAGAAAGAGACAGAGAGGCTGCGAGTCCCCAAGAAGCTTCATGCCACGCGGACGGCAACCAAACGCACGTGACAGAGGGACACCGGAGTTTGTCTGAAACACATAACTGTTGTCACATCCTACTACAGCAACTATGATCATACTGCCCTCGTCAGTAATTTTATAGACCATGGATTTCAGATTTTTAATAGTTCAATAAAGTGCTATAATTTTTATTCAGTTTTGGAACAAAATGTTCATTATACTTGTTGGATTATCTGCACCTGTTAGAGTGGTTTTTCGTGCTCCACGTCATCTGAATCGCATTAGGTGAGCTGCTTACAAATATTCTCTTTTCTATAAATATTGCAGTAAATAAATAATGCACTTTATCATACCATATTACAGTAAATGAGTCTAGAGTAGTGTTTTAGTTTAGGAATAATTAATTGCCAGAGATAATGTAAACTCACTTAATTCGGCTATGGGCTTAAAGGAAACCTGTCAGCTGATTTATGTTGCCCAAATAAAGCCTGCTTTACACGTTGCAATTTCGCATACGATTTCGTATGCGATTTGCAACGCCCCCATCGTATGTGCGGCACGTTCAATTTGTTGAATGTGCCGCACATACGATTAACCCCCGTCACACGTACTTACCTTCCATACGACCTCGCTGTGGGCGGCGAACATCCACTTCCTGGAGTGGGAGGGACGTCACACGGCAGCCGGCCAATAGAAGCGGATGGGGCGGAGCTAAGCGGGACGAAAACATCCCGCCCACCTCCTTCCTTCCGCATTGTGGGCCGGGAGCCGCAGGACGCTGGTAAGATCTGTTCATCGTTCCCGAGGTGTCACACACTGCGATGTGTGCTACCCTGGGTACGATGAACAATCTAACGTGCAATTCTAGAGACAGGTATGATGTGTATGCAATGAACGTTTTAACGTTCAATCGCAATCGCACGTACCTGTCACACACTGCAATGTACTTACAATGCCGGATGTGCGTCACTTACGACGTGACCCCGCCGACACATTGTAAGATACATTGCAGCATGTAAAGCGGGCCTAAGAGGCAGCATGATGCAGAGCTTTGCTGTACTATTGTGGCCTAATATAATTCTCTATGAAATGCTATGGCATATCAGAGAAAATATAATTGGAAGATTCAGTCAGTAACCATAGGCCAAAACAAGACTAGCCCGGCGCTACCACCGGCTGGCTTCTCAAAGCACCACTGCAGATGATCGATAGGTCTCTCACAAGAGAACTGTCAATCACCTCTAACAGCGCTGAGAAGAGCCGGCAGGTAAAGCAAACATTGTAACTGGCAATGTACAGTAAGCAACAGACTATAGGTAGAAGTCACACCAGATGATATTGTGTTTCCCCAAAACTAAGAAATGATTTTTTTTTTTCTGCTTTGAAAAATGTGCTAGGGCTAATTTGAAGGGGGTGTCTTATATTTGAGCCTCCGATGCCTGCTGTATTAGTGCCCGAGGTTTGCCCCATAATCTTCGGTATCTCTCCTGAGCTGACAGTAAAGGCCGCTTTACACGCAACGACATAGCTAATGAGATATCGTTGGGGTCACAGAAGTCGTGATGCACATTTGGCCTCGTTAGCTATGTCGTTGTGTGTGACCGCTAACGTGTGTGACCGCTAACGATCAGAAATACTCACCAAATCGTTGATCATTGACATGTCGTTCCTTTCCCAAATATTGTTGCTCATTTTTGGACGCAGGTTGTTCATCGTTCCAGAGGCAGCACACATCGCTACATGTGACACCCCGGGAACGACGAGCAACAGCGTTCCTGCATCCTCCGGCAATGAGGAGGAAATGACGTGAATGCGGCTGCTCTCCGCCCCTCCGCTTCTATTGGTGGCCCGCTGATTGATGTCGCTGTGACGCCGCACGAACTGCCCCCTTAAAAAAGAGGTTGTTCGCCGCCCACAGCGACGTCGCTAGAAAGGTAAGTATGTGTGACGCGTACTGGCGATATTGTTCGCCACAGGCAGCGATTTGCCCATGATGCCTAAACAATGGGGACTGGTGCGATCGCTAGCGACATCGCTAGCGATGTCGCAGCATGTAAAGCGCCCTTAACAGTTGCATAGAAATACACGCTGTCACTCTAAGATCAGGAGTGCCACCAATGAGTGCAGTGAGAACACGCCGGCTAAGTAAGTGAATGCATATTCAGCCTCATCTCCCCCATAATCCCTCCCACCACTCTGAACCCTGCAACCACACTCTATGTCTGCTGTACAGTATCTCTGCCCAGGGATTGCACCACAATCCTCAATATCTCTCCTTAGCTGACAGTGGCATAGAAATACATGTTGTCACTCTCAGATCAGGAGTGCCACTGAGAATTGCAGTGAGAACACGCAGCTAATTAAGTGAATGAATATTCAACCTCATACCCCCACAATCCCACCCACTACTCTAAGTCCTGCACGGGCAACCGCGCTCTATGCCTGCTGTATTACTGGTACTGCCAGACCAAGGATCGCATCGCAACTCTTGGCGACTCTCCTCAGCCAAGTGTAACAGCTGCATGGACATACATGCAGTTACACTCAGCTGAGCAGAGTCACCGAGGATTGCTGTGCAATGTGGTGCGATCCTCAAGCAGTGATACAGTACAGCAAGCATAGAGTCTCAGTGCAGGTTTCAGAGTGGTGGGAAGGAATCTGGGTGGGGGAAAGGGTGAATATTCAATCATTTAATTAGCCGGGGCTTTGAGCAACACAAGGGGACACTAAAAGTTATGTATCCTGACATAGGGCTGCAAAAGACCTAATTCAGGATACTGTTAAAGTAAGCAACTAGGGCTTATTTTTTGAGTAGGGCTTGTATATCAAACCTACTCTAAAAAAAGGCCAAAAAATCCTCCTAGGGCTTATTTTCGGAGAAACATGGTAGACAGGAATAAAAAGTCACATACACAGGCTACACTGGAAACAGCAAGTTCTAGAACTAACACCTAAGTGGATAGAAAAAAACTAAATACACATTATTGCGCAGCGATTTTGGAATAATGCTTATGTACGATAGGGAGGTCTTCACAATTAGCCCTCCCTAATCTCTAATTGTCCTTTACTTTTATTTGCAGTTAAAATTCTTCTTATCAAAAGGAATTTTAGGTGATATTTCAAGAAGAATAATAGCACCTTTATAGGTACTAAACTCGGCCATGGGAGCTTATGAAACTGTTCATTATTCTTCCGAGATGTATCATATACCTTCATTCTTGTCTTTTAAATTATAATAATCAGATCCTAGAAATATTTTAACCAGAAAAATGTTGGAGAAAAAACTTCTGATTCTGTCAGCTTGACAGGAACCTTCTGTAAGCTCCAATTCTCTTGTATCCTATTCAGCTGAAAGACGGATAGGAACAAAGAGCACATTTGTAGCAGGTTCATCATACATCAATAATACATAGTTGGATTTTAAATTCCTTGTTACACTTTAGACATAAATGTTTATGACTTGAGGAAACGGAAGTAAATCACATTTGGATGACTGTTTTCTTTTTTATCAGATAACTAATTTGACAGGCAACCAGGGGAAAGGAAAGTTTTGCTTATTCCTCAACACTGCTTAGACTGTGATTTGATTTTGGTTGCTGGGAGGCAAAACACAAATGTTTATATTTTATTTCTTTCAGTTTATATGAAGAATTTGATATTTTCACAGGGACGCTTGATAATATCACAGCCAAGACGCCTGCAGCTATTCACAAAGACAAACCGCCCATTTAACCAACAAGTCATACGTCACTGATGTTCGCTGCTGACTGAGGTTAATGCAATGATGCTCCCATGTCAACATAATAATGGATGATAGAGCTGCTGTTTCTCCATTTTCGAATGATGTGTATGCCTATATATAAATCGTTTCCATATTTTAACATGTTTTTCTTATATTATTTCATACGTATTCTCACACTCAACATCAAACATTTAAAATAATTAGCATTGTCTATAATAGGATTGGAGACTTTCGCTATATATATATATATATATATATATATATATATATGTATGAGATAAGTATTTAACTTTAAAGCTATTAATAAAAAACACCTAGTAAAATTAGAACTGATCTGTGCTTTCTCTTAAGAGTAGAAATCAGGGTCTTCTCTTTCATCCCAAATTTAACTCGACTTCATTCCTCATTCTTGGTTTGGTATTGCATCTCAGTCCCTATTACTTTTTGATTCATTGGTGTGTAACAGCAGTTTTGAAGGCTTTTTACCATCATACATAAAACCAATGAATTACCTACTCATTTAACAAGATCAGAAATGTGTCATATCTAAAATACGACAATTATGGTTTTCTTACATGTTTGGAATTTAAATATCGTGACATACAGTTGAAACAAGAAGTTTACATAAATTATCTAAAAAGAGGCATATGCATGTTTTTTCTCACTGTCTGACATGATATCAGAATAAAACTTTCCTATTTTAGGTCAATTAGGAACCAAAATTATTTCCGAAATGCTAGAATAATGAAATAGAGAATATTTTAAGGCATTTTTATTACTTTTTGCAAAGTCAAACATTTCATTAGTATTTGGTACCATTGCCCTTAAACTGTATCTCGTGTCAAATATTTTGGATATCCTTCCACAAGGTTCTCACAATAGTTTGTAGGAATTTGTCCCCATTCCTCCAAACAGAACTGGTGTAACTGAGCCATGTTTGTAGATCGACTTGCTCGCACCTGCCTTTTCAGTTTTGCCCATAAATTTTCAACAGGATTGAGATCAGGGCTTTGTGATGGCCAATCCAAAACATTGACTTTGTTATTGTTAAGCCACTTTATAACCAGTTTGGCAGTATGCTTTGAGTCATTGTCAATTTGGAAGACCCATTTCTGCCCAGGCTTTAAGTTCCTGGCTGATGTCTTGAGATGTTGTTTCAGTATTGGCACATAATATTTTTTCTTCATGATGCCATCTATTTTGTGAAGTGCACCAGTCCCTCCTACAGCAAAACAACCCCGCAACATGATGCTGCCACCCCCGTGTTTTACAGTTGGAATGGTGTTATTTGGCTTCAAAGATTCACCCTTTTTCCTCCAAACGTAACAATGGTCATTATGGCCAAACAGTTTAGTTGTAGTTTCGTCAGACCACAGGATATGTCTCCAAAAATGTTCCTGTGTGCATTTGCAAACATTAATCTGCCTGCATTGTTTCTTTTGGAGGAGTAATGGCTTCTTCCTGGCAGAGTGGCTGTCAGCCCATGTTGATATAGTACTCGTTTCACTGTGGATAATGACACCATCTTACTAGCTTCCGTCAGCATCTTCACAAGGCCTTTTGCTTTTGTTCTTGGGTTGATATGCACATGACTGACCAAAGTACATTCATCTCTGGTACACAGAACCCATTTCTTTCCTGACTGGTATGATGGATAGACATTCCCATCTTATTTATACTTTCGTATCATTGTTTGTACTTTTAAAATAGTGTATGTAAACTTTTGGTTTCAGCTGTATGTCTAATGGTTTTATATGTTCACATATAAATCATGAAAATCAAAGGAGTGCATCAAATCTAAATAAAGAACAATAATATGAATACCTGAGTGAACACCAAAACAATAACTACTACTAAAATTTAATTTTTATGGAAAAAATATATAAAAAGTTAACATAATTAAGATACATAAAGATGTCTCACAAAAGAGGGACCTGGACAGCAGAAATGTATGTCAACAATTTAATTAAACTACTAGGTATGGTAGTGTGTACCCAGATCAAATAATATTAACACCCATAATTTGATCAGAAGTGGGGCTTTCCAAGTTCTTATCTGTCTCACCTTCCATTGAGTTACCTGATTTTTATATATTTTTTTATTTGGTGAATTGGGAATGTTGCTCTGTAACTAGTGTTATAGTGCCAATCGTGAGGTGTAGTGCCTTCAAACAGTATTCATACCCTATCAACATTTCCACATTTTTTTTATGTTATACGCACAAAGATTTTATTGAGATTTTATGTGATACACTAACATGAAGTAGCAAGCATGTATGAAGGGTAAAGGAAGTGATACATGGTTTTCTAAACAGTTTAAAATATGAATCAGAAAATTGTGACAAGCATTTAGAATCATAGAATGGTAGAGTTGGAAGGCACCTTAAGGGCCATTGGGTCCAGATTCTTCTAAAACATCCCAGCTTTATTTTTATCCAGCTTCTGTTTGAAGATTTCCATTGATGGAGAGCTCACCACCTCCCGGGGTAGCCCGTTACACTCTCAGACTACCTTCCCTGTCAGAAAGTTTTTCCTAATGTCTAATCTGAATCTCCTTCCTTTCATACCATTGCTTCTTGTACTTCCTTGTGCTAATGAGAATAGGGTAGTTCCCTCTGCACTGTGACTTCCTTTCAGATATTTGTAGACCTTTGTTAAGTTTCCGTGCATTAAGCTCCCCTGAGTCATAACTTTGTCGGACCATCTTCGACTGCAATCACTGCTGCAAGTCTTTTGGGTATTTTTCCACCAGCTTTGCACATCTAGAGGCTGCAATTTTGCCCATTCTCTTTTGCAAAATAGCTCAGCGAGATTACATATATAGAGGATCTGTGAATTTTTAGTTTTGCCACAGGTTCTCAATGGGATTTATGTCCAAACGTAGGCCAGGCCATTCAAACAGCATCCCCACAGCATGATACTGCCCTCACCATGTTTGACAGTGGGGATGGTGTTTTCAGTGTGATGTGCATTGTTAGTTTTCCACCACACAAAGAGTTTTGAATTTAGCACAAAAAGTTGTACTTTCATCTCATCTGACCACAGCACCTTCTTCTACTTGCCATGTAGGGCACATAGCTAGCATGTGGAAGAAGATGCGCTAGTCAGATGAGATCAAAGAAGAACTTTTTGGTCAAAATTCAAAATGCTATGTGTTGTGGAAATCTAACACTGTGCATCACCAAGAACACTATACCTACCTTCAAATGCGACATCATGCTGTGGGGATGCTTTTCTTCAGCAGGAACAGGGAAGCTGGTCAGAAATGATGGGAAGATGGCTGGAGCTAAATACAGGAGAATTCTGGAGGAAAACTTGTTAAAGGCTGCAAAAGGCTTCAGACTGGGGCATAAATTCACATTCCAGCAGGACAATGGCTCTAAACATACTGCCAGAGCTACAATAGAATGGTTTAGATCAAAGCATATTCATGTGTTTGAATACCCAAGTCAAAGTCCACACCTAATCTTTTCTTTTACACTTCACTTCACTAATACTTGCTACTTTGTGGTGGTATATCCCATAAAATCCCAATCATACATATTTACGTTTGTTGGTGTAACATGGGTGTAACTTTGAAAAGTTCATTTACTTTTTCAAGACACTGTAATTGCAATTTTATAAGATATAACATTACACCGGATCTTAGAGAAGCTCATCAAAACACACAATAATTACATAGCTTTATAATAGAGTTTATTTAGTCCTATTTTTTCATTTATTTACTTTGAATCTCTACCTTTTAGTTACAGGAAAAATATATATCATTGTATCGTGTTAGCCAGCAGAAATAATTGCATTATTTACAGCACTATTTTTCCTGGTGTGTATTCAGATTCTGTGTTAAACTATGCCTGATGAATAGTCCTGATTAGTGATGGGTGAATCCGCACATATTCGGGATCAGTTGGTCCAACCGGATTATTCTTTTTTTTAAAAAAAAACCTGATTTGGGATCGGTATTAATCCCGGATATTTGCCCGGACGCTAATCCCCATATAAGTCTATGGGGACCCCAATCATGTGCTTGTGCGGCACGGTGGCTCAGTGGTTAGCACTGCAGTCTTGCAGCGCTGGGGTCCTGGGTTCAAATCCCACCAAGGACACCATCTGCCAGGAGTTTGTATGTTCTCCCCGTGTTTGCGTGGGTTTCCTCCGGGTACTCCGGTTTCCTCCCACACTCAAAAGACATACTGATTAGGGACTCTAGATTGTGAGCCCCAATGGGGACAGTGTTGCCAATGTATGTAAAGCGCTGTGGAATTAATAGCGCTATATAAATGAATAAAATTATTATTATTATTTAAAATGGTAGAAATGGCTACGGGGATTAGAACAAGAGTGTTATATTTACTGAGTCTACTGCATGGCTGTAACATTACTTCCATAGTAACACTAATGTAACACTAATCCATGAGAAAACCGGACCAGGTGTCAATGCACGAATACTAGTTATACTGCACGCATCCTAATTTTTACAGTCCAGGTTCACCCATCACTAGTCTGAAGTAGTCCCCAAAGCTGCTATTTGTTATCATCTTTTTAAATAGCCATTAAAAGAGATCAACCACTGAGGACTCTCAATTTTTAATATTTTTTCTGTCTACCTTTTACACATTTCACCATCATGATATTTTTTAGGTTCAAAATTTTGTGCTGATTAATTTCTTATACAGCTTCACAGTAGCTGGGGCTCTGTTTATCTGATACAAAGCTCTATATCGTTTCTTGTACATAGATTTAAAAATAGCATTCTTGCATCCACCATTACACTCGCTCACACTTACTGCATACACTGAACCTAATAATATCACAGTAAGTAGTACGTTTTTAAGCTTCCTCCATTGGTGACTTGGGATTTAAATGTGTTAGCTAAGAATGTTGAGCTTTTTTTTATTTAATTAGAAAAACAATGATCCAACTGCTATAAAATACACTAAACTAAGAATTTAATCAGCACAAAATTTAGATTAAAAGAATTAAATGGTGTAACATATATGCACATATGCAAGAAGTGAATGGAGCAGGTTCAGTGCTAAGTCCACTCCATGATGATGCTCAAAATAACTACAATATGCATAACATTAACTTCTCAAGAAAGAATTGACCAATCCAGAGTAATTAGGGTAGGCTACAGAATCCAACACACCCAGTAGAAGAAATAGTAGTCATGTCATCCACATACAGTGGCATGCAAACGTTTGGACACCCACAGTCAAAATGACTGTTATTGTGAATAGTTAAGCAAGTTGAAGATTAACTGATCTCTCAAAGGCATAGTTTTCATCCATACTTCCTTGGAAATGTCTTCCAGTTCTGTGAGATTTCTGGGTCATCTTGCATGTGTGTCGCCTAAAGGATACCGATCCAGCTTCAGGGACGCCACAGGGTCTTCTTCTGTATATGGCAACAGGTATGTCAGTTTTGTATATAAGTGACGTGACACCACGCACGGCTTGCGGTCAGGGATATGGAGGACCGCCAATGCAAATTTAACCAGCGTCTGGGGCTGATGGGGTCCCCGTACGGCAGTTAAACTCCTCCACTACTCCCAAGTGGAGGGGACCTCTAGCTTGGTATCTGGCCCACCGCAGGGACTGCTTCTCTTGCTGGTCCCGAGCTTCTAACTCTTCACTCTCTGAGCTGGGCTTCATAAGGGGGCGTGGGTGTCTGGCTCTTACCCGTCGTCGCTCTCTGCGGGCTGGTCTCCGCATCGACATCACCTGGTCATCAGCGGGACACCAGGTAATGTAAGCGCTGGGACTTGCTGCGACCTGTTCTCCCTCCCTGAAGGAGGGTGCTGCAACCTCTTCTAGTCCGCTGGGGAACAGCAGCGATGGAGTAGCGGCTACCACCGGCGGCAGGACTTGTTCTTCCTCCCTGGTGGAGGGTGCTGCGACCTCTTCCGGTCGGTGGGGGGACAGCAGCGTGGCCTCATGGCCTCCCTCTCTTTCAGAGGGTGCTGCGATCTCCTCCGGTCGGGCAAGTGGCAGCTTTCTGACTAGGTACCTAGCAACTAGGTGAGCCAGGAGCAGAGCATCCAGTTCTCTTTCCAGCGGAGAGGGTGTTGCGACCGCTTCAGGTCGGGATGCAGGAATTGATTCCTCAGTCAGCGACTGGGGCGCTGTGACCGTCTCTGGTCTGGGGGCAGGAACTGGATCCCCAGTCAGCGACTGGGGCACTGTGACCGCCTCTGCTCTGGGAGCAGGAACTGGAGGCATTGCGGCCTGGTCTGATCTGGCCACCAGAACAGGAGGCATTGCGGCCTGGTCTGGTCTGGCCACCGGAACAGGAGGCGTTGCGGCCTGGTCTGGTCTGGCCACCGCAACCGCACTGGGCATCGCATCGGGCATCGCACCAGCTTCTGACAGCAGCGCTGGCGGGATCAGCACACTACGTAGGGCAGGGGTAGTTTTGGACTCACCCCGGGTCGTGCTGGAAACTTCCAGTTGCGGGGTCGCTGTTGCTGACAGTGGCTTCAGCTGAGCATGGGCGGCGCCTCCAGGCGGGCCCCGCTGCGTGGACAGTCGCAGCTTTCTGATCGCCATTAGCAACCTGTGCCTCCAGGCAGCCACCTTCCCCTTACGCTGCTCATCCATGTGGTCAGCCATTTTCTCCACTTCTGGTTCCAGCTCCTCTGCTGACATGGGCCTGGACCAGCCCTGCTCCTTATGATCTCCTTCTGCTGACGCCTGATCTCCTGCTCCTTCCTTGCTCATCAGGTTGTGGCTCTATTTCAGTTTCTGCTCCCACAGGGCTAGGGGCGTCCCAGCAGTCCAGGGACAGATTAGCCCTCCCATTTCCTCTTCTCATGGGATCAGAGCGCTCTCTCCATTCTGGGACTGTCACTCCTCTCCGTGGGTGGTTACTTCTCCTGCGCGAGCTGCAGCTTGTTGATGACGCACTTTCAGCGGTGGCACAAAATGGCGGCGGTTCAAATTTTTCAGTCAGACTGCTGAGGCACACTGTCACCCGTCTGAACGAGTCTAGTCCCCGATCCTGTTTGTGACGCCAAAAGAGGAGGTGTGTCGCCTAAGGGATACTGATCCAGCCTCAGGGACGCCACAGGGTTTTCTTCTGTATATGGCAACAGGTATATTGGTTTTGTATATATGTGTTGTGACGCCACTCACGGCTTGCGGTCAGGGATATGGAGGACCGCCACTGCAAATTTAATGAGCGTCTGGGGCTGATGGGGTCTGCAGTCGGATGGTGTGGCCTTCCATGAGTGAGGTTAGCCCCGGGGGCTCGGGTGTGTAGAATAACGGGTCCCAAAATAATTCAGTCTCAGTCCAGAAAGTCTTTCAACTCGTTTTTACTCACTTTTGTTGTTATTGTGAGGTAACCCGGGCGATGCTGCAATAAATCAGGTAAGAACCAAGGCTCCTTCAGGCCAGTCTGAGGGTAACAGGTAGCTCGCCTTCCTAGCACTTCTGTGTTCGGATAACCACTGACTTGAAGTACCGTGGGGTCTATCCAGGGAGTCGCTACTGCTTTTATTCCCTTTTTTGGACCGTTTGCCGGCAGCGTGGACCTGGTGAGATGGCTTCTGGCTCTATCTCCTTATGGGTCCCTGCGTTGCTGCTGAAGCTCGGACTCTGTGTGGTTGGTGAGGTACTTGTAGTTCCCCTCACTGGCAGGTTTGGCAGATAGTTAAACTGAGTCTACTCTAGGGACCTGTTCCCCGTACGTGCCTAGTCACCGGCAGCCCTCGTCCTCTCTGACTGACTGACTCGGTCACCGTTCTCCCCCGCTAACTGTCACTACACCGCGCAGGGTCTGACTAGTGTGAGCACGCGTATGCATCTCCTAGCAACCGCCGCTCACCACTACCAGACTGGCTCGCTCCACTCCTTTCCTGAAAGCCTCTGCACTTTAGCTCCCAGCCCCTCCGCTACACCTCTTTTTTTTTTTTAACTTTGTTTTATTAACAATTTCAAACATGGTACAACTGACATTTGCCATATAAAGATAGCTCAGTATATAGATAGTAATATTTAAATATAACAATGAACAGTCATATAAAGTCCATAATATCTTTAGCACTTAACATAGAACAATGTTATTATCCAAACTTCTTATCATTTGCATATATATCTAAATTTATATTGAGCATAAGAACAGCTCTATCAGCATGACCATATTTTGAAAACAAGATAGAAAAAGGAAGAGAAAAAGGAGAAAAGAAAGAACAACAACAACAGCCACATTGCATTATTATATCTCAATATACCATTGGACAGTGTTTCATATCCCAACATCTAGCGGGAACCCCCATTATCCGCATAATCTCCCTCAAACCTCCGCAAGTGTGTCTGGAGAAGAATTCCACAAACCCCAGATTTTGTTACATTTTCCCGGGCACCCCTATTATAATATACCACCCGCTCATAGACTATGGTTGCATTGACTAGTTTAACCCAGGACCGCACAGTTGGATTCGAATCTCCCATCCACCTCAGAGCTATTAATTTCCTAGCCAGAAACAATGCCTCTTTGAGGAATAATGTCATGTAATGATCCCAGGACTCTTCCTCCACCACCCCAAACAGGCATATCAAAGGGTCACACAAAACAGATATCGACACAATCGATGTCAGCAGAGATGTCACTCCCCACCAGTACGAAGATATATTAGGACAGCTCCAGATCATATGTATGAAATTTGCCCCTAAGAGATGACACCTCGGGCACTCCGATGTACGAGAACGGCCCATACTAAATAATCAAGTTGGAGTAAGGCATGCCTGGGGGACAATGTAGCATTGAATCAACTTATTATTAACTGATGGGGATACCGCAGTCGGAGATTCCAATATCTCTTCCCATTCCTCTCCCTGTAAAGAGGGAATTAGAGATTTCCATCTATCCTGGGCTGGCAAGGGGTCCGACTCCACCCCCACTGACAACAGGTAAGTATATATAGCTGAGATGAGGCCTCGAGGTCCTTGTGATTTTAGAATACCTATCATAGGAAGTGATGATATCAATTTCCTCACTCCAATTTTCTGTATGTGGGATTGAATCGCTGTGCGAATCTGCAGGTATCTAAAAAACTGTGATCTTGGAACATTATATTCAATCTGGACTTGTTTAAAGGACTTGAAGGTTGTGGTTCCCGGGACAAAAAGATCTCCTAATGCACTGACGCTGTGAGTGGCCCAGAATTGCGCCGAGGGGTGATCTCCCAGAGTATGGAAGTGGCTATTCCCCCATAATGGGAGTTCCGCCACCACCCCTTCGAAGTGTACCACCCTCTTGGCTTGTCGCCAGACTAATCTTGCCAACCTGAGGAGGGGTAATTGCCGTGGTGTTCTCAGTCCATCTGATTCCAGAAAACCCACTAAACAATCAGTCCCAGCCGCATGTGCCAAGTGACTCTCAGAGTTTGGCAGCTGACATCCAGGCATCCAAGTCTCTAGTGCCCTAAGCTGTCCCGCGAGGTAGTAGAGGAAGAACTCCGGCAGAGCCATCCCTCCCAGTCTTTTGGATCTCTGTAAAATGGATAACCGAAGTTTGGGTCTGGATTTCCCCCATATGAAAGAAGTAGTAAGCGAGTTCAACATTGAGAAGAAGGACTTGGGTACTGATACTGCACTATGTTGTAGTGTATAACTAAGCTTCGGAAGTAATATCATTTTGATTAAATTTATTCTGCCAACCACTGACAGGGGTAGCTTGCTCCACAAGTTATATTTAAGTTTAACGTGCTCCAGAAGTGGTGTTATACTCGTCTGCAGGTCTAGTGTATGGTTTTTCTGTATGTGTATTCCCAGGTATTTAAAGCTAGTAACCACTTGCAAAGGTGACCTACCCTCCATTGAAATTCCAGACCCGTTCATTAACGGCATCAAAGCAGACTTATCCCAGTTGATGCGTAGTCCCGAAAACTCCCCAAATTTGTCTATAGTGTCTATAACTACCGGTAGAGTCTCTTGCACTCGATCTAAGTAGACAACCATGTCATCCGCATACAATCCTATTTGATCTGTGCAGTCGGCTATAGTGATTCCAGAGATCTGTGGATGAGAGCGGATTCTAATTGCCAAAGCTTCAATAACTAGTGCAAACAATGCTGGAGACAGAGGGCATCCCTGTCTTGTGCCCCGATTCAATGAGAAGGGTGTAGACATAGCACTATTGACTAGTATCCTGGCTGTCGGGGACCTATACAACATATGAATCCAGTTACTGAATTTAGGCCCAAAGGCGAATCTCTGGAGGCAGGCAAATAAAAATGGCCATTCTACCGAGTCAAATGCCTTAGCCTACCTGAGGAAGGGGGAATTTTTATCCCTGAAACGCGTTGTGGCACAGTATTCATAATAAAATCCTTTAAAATCATCACCTTAACTTCATCCTTAGCAGCGCAGCCATACCGTGTTTTTTTTTTTTCCTTTGATTCTCATATCTCACGGGGCTGCTGCAGCTAATCCTGGCATTTTCCTGCGTCTACCGACGCTTACCTGAAGGGCTGGTGAGTCAGCGGCATCGCTTTCACGGGACCGTCCATCCCAGAGGAGGAGCTGCACTTCAGCGCTGGTCTGGCGGCTGCGATCTCTACGTGGAATCGATCGAGTGAGCAGCCACCTAGGACAGGACTCCTGGGGGTTTGATAGGACCGGCTCCCTGTAGCTGCCGAGCTGTACACCCTGTAATCCCTTAAGGCTAACTCCCCAGCGTTGTACCTGATGTACAACAGTACCAGGTGAGTCTGTCCATCACACTGCTTTATCTGTATAACCAGTTTTCACACAGGAGCGCCCTCTCTGTCCTTTTGTTACAATATTTACTATAGAATTCTATGGGAAGGCCTTCTGGACCCGGGGATTTCCCCCTAGCCATATCCGAGATGGCAGTAATCACTTCATCCAGTGTGATGTTCGCCTCCAAAGACTCCCGTTGTGATCCACTCAAAGTGGGAAACTCCAAATCCGACAAATATGTCACGCAACTTTGAACTCCATGAGGATTTCTAGAAGTGTATAGGGTTTTATAGTATTCACAAAAGCACTCTAAAATATCCTCAGGGGATGTAGCTATTGAGCCATCCATCCTCCGTATACCCAATATTGTATTTGAAGTGTTGTGTTGCCTAACCATATATGCCAATAATTTACTGGATTGATTTCCAAGCTCAAAATATGATTGTCGGGTAAAGAACAATTTGTGTTTGGACTTGGTCTCAGAGTGCTGCATATATAACCTATATGATTGCATCCAGGCCGCTCTATTTCCATCGGTTGTGGCCGATATATATATTGCCTCTGAGTCCCTAAGTCTCCCCTCTACTATATCATCCTCAGTTTTAGTCACTCTTTTAAGATATGTTATGGTTGAAGACAAACACCCTCTAAGGTAGGCTTTAAGGGTGTCCCACACCAAGTTAATATTCCAGGGTTTAGGGTGGGCTTCCAGGAAATCCTCTATTTGGGTCAGAGTTCTATCACTTTGATCTATTAGTTTCAGCCAAAAGGGGTTTAACCTCCAAAAGCGTTTACCAACACCTTGGTTAGTCTTCATAGTAAGAATCACTGGGCTGTGATCTGATATGCCCCTGACCCCGTGTACCACGTCATCCACCCAGGTTGCGATATTGCTCGACCCAAAAATATAATCCAGTCGGGACAGCGTGCGTCTAGTAGAAAAATGACATGTATATTCTCGGGTGTTAGGATGCCGGAGTCGCCAAAGGTCAATCCACCCTCCTCCCTCCGCGCATTGCTGCAAATCAGTCAAGTGTGTGGCCGAATGTTGTCCCCCTCCATCCATCCGAAACCTGTCCTGCTCCTCATTCATCACAAGATTAAAATCCCCCATACATAACACATACGCATCTGGATAATTGATAGCAAAGCTCAGTGCTTGTTTAAGAATGGAGGTGCGAGCTGGCGGGGGGTTGTAAATACATAATAGCACATAATCTCTAGAGTTTATAGACGCATATATAAACACAAATCGCCCCTCCGGGTCACGCCTCACCACCTTCACTTCCCAACGGATATGTCTATGGACCAATAGAGAGACACCCCTGGAGTAGCTGGTGTGGAACGCATGTGCCGACCATTGTACCCACGGTTTGTTTACTAGTCTGGCTGTGTCCCGTGTAAGGTGAGTCTCTACCAGTACCACCAGTTGGGCCTTGACTTGCTTAATTTGGGAGAATACCTTAATACGTTTTTTGGGCGATTTAAGGCCTCTGACATTCCAGGTCATAAATATTAGCTCTGACCCCATATTACATACATCTTTTTATAGAACCAGGATCCCAGGTATAAGACGCTTTCTGCCCTGCAAGTAAGTGTGGTTAACCCTCCAACAGTAATAAGCCTGTCCCTGCAAAGAAATAAAGTTAATGCAATTGCAGCTGTAAACATATAGAACCAATATCGAACTTCAGGACCTTTCCGATAAGTCCTGTAAAACATTTCAAACATCAATGGGGATACCACCACTGAATACAGTGTCCTGGTATAGGTGGTATAAGGGTGCACAAGATAGGGCTCCCATTTCACAAGAACCAATTCCTGGCCAATTCCTCCATCACTCGAGGCACGGGGAAGTCCCATCTGTCTCCAAAGGGGGCTTCAAGTAACCATGGAAGAAAAGGGTCGCCAGGGGGTACAGAAAATGTCACCTAGGAAAGTAATCTCATTGCTTCTGCCCCTTGGGTTTCGGGTGTACCTGTAGCCAGTCCTCAGCCTCAGCAGGTGTAGTAAAAAACAGAGGCAACCCTTCATGCACTATGCGGAGCCGGGCAGGGTACAGCATAGAGTAGATGATGTTCCGCTCCCTTAATTTCTTCTTCACCTCCATGAAGTGGGCCCTCTGTTTCTGGAGGTCCACCGAAAAGTCCGGAAAGATCGAGAGCGCAGCATTATTGAACCTGAGTGGGCTCTTCTGTCGGGCCAGACGGAGTGCTGTGTCTCTATCTCTGTAGTTGAGCATCCTTGCTAAAAAGGGACGTGGTGGCGCGCCTGGAAAATGAGGCCTCATTGGAACTCTGTGCGCCCTCTCCACCGCAAATGTCGAGGAGAACTCATCTCCGAGATTACATTTCAGCCACTCCTCCAGGAATTGTTCCGGATGCTGACCTTCCGAGCGCTCTGGCAGTCCTATGATTCGCATATTGTTTCGACGCATGCGGTTTTCCAGATCGTCTGCTTTCTGGCGCCATGCATTTGCCGATCCGGCCATTGTGGTCATTTTGTTTTGAGTGTTACAGTTTGATCCTCAAGTTCAGACACTCGCGTCTCGACTTCTGTTGTTCGGGCCCTCAAGGATTGCATGTCCTGACACAGGAGGCCCACCTCTGAATGTACCTGCTCAATTTTCCCTGTGAGGGAGCTGTTGCTTGTAGAAATTGCTTGTAGAAGCTGTTCATACACCTGCCTCAGGGTTAAATCATCTTTATCCTCTGACCCGTCATCCAATAGTGCCTGACCTTTTGGGGTGGCATTTCTCTTGGCTTTAGGGGCATCTGCCTGACAACCCCTTGCGAACTTCTTAAGTTTGTCAATAGCTCCACTTTGTTTAGGGGGACTCATATTGATACACTGGGGATTTGCTGATTCTGCACCCCTCTCTTATCGTGCCCCCGTGCATCTGAATCTGTGCCTTTTATAATGTATATTTAGTAATATGTCTGTCTTCACTTCCTCACCACGTCCAGAGAGCCGGAAAACAGCCACTTATATGGTGGATAATAAGAATGAAGGGAGTCCCAGGGCAGCACAGCACTCAGGGTGTATTTATCAGGATGATGCAGGCCGCCTGCACAGCGTGGGGATTTCAATATGTGCCACTTATTTGTTTTCACAGGTCAGGAAGAATCTGCAGGGCCTGTTTTGCAAGGCACACACTCCAGACCCTCCAGCACTCTATGGGGTAAAGTCTCCCACACAGCCACCGGCCCCTGCTGCTCACTGACTGCCAGTTACACAGCTAAGGGATTAACTCCCTGTGCTCACCACTCCCGGGTCTTCACCTCTG
This sequence comes from Anomaloglossus baeobatrachus, assembly GCF_048569485.1. Taxonomy (NCBI): domain Eukaryota; kingdom Metazoa; phylum Chordata; class Amphibia; order Anura; family Aromobatidae; genus Anomaloglossus; species Anomaloglossus baeobatrachus. The sequence goes on from NC_134354.1 coordinate 523,546,415, forward strand.
GCCATAAATCTGTCACTCCTCACTGCTCTCCGGAGTCATGCTGTGCTGCTCACTGTGAAAATGCAGGCTGTGGGAAGATGGGTGCTGCTCCACACTCTCCAGCCTCAGGAGATCCAGCAACGCCGTGCAGGAGTCAGAGAATAGCTCCAGGTGGGAATCGCCAGCCTCCAGATGGTGTCTCCTGTCACAGCAGCAGGTCAGTGAGTAAATGGATCAGGTAACCGGGTGTAAATGGCCAGGATAAGATCAGGATTATAGGAGCTCTCTTTCCATTGGTCCTCTCTGGTCGGCTACATCACCCCGCCCCTCCGCTACACCTCTTGAAAAAGAACTGAAGGCTAGCCTTCCTCTGGAGACTACCCAAGGGTTCCCTCTAAAAGTGTGGGAGACCTGGTTGCTATGTGTCTGTGCGTACACACCTCATTCCGGCCTTTAGGATTACCTGGAAGTACTGTCCCAGCATGGGTACAGTACTCAGTGGTGCCTGACCAGGTCAGGGGCACCACACATGCACTGCTCTTTTGAAGTTTATCCACAGATTTTCACTGATCATCAGATCAGGGGACTGTGAGGGTTATTTTAAAACCTTCAGCTTGAACCTATTGAGGTAGTTTATTGTAGATTTTTACATATGTTTAGTATCATTACCCTTTTGTAGAAGCTATGCTCTTTTTAACTTCAGTGTTTCTAGAGATGGTGTTATTTTTGCATCAATAATTTGTTGAAATGGCATTAAATTAATTCTTCCCTTTACCTGTGAAATGTTCCTCGGGGCATTGGCTGCAATACAATACAACCCAACAGCATAATTCATCCACCCCCATGCTTAATGGTTGGCGATAAGTTCTTTCCTGAAATTCTGTGCCCTTTTTTCTTCACATATACCTTTGATCATTGTGGCCAAAGAGTTCTATTTTAACCTCATCAGTCCACAGGACTTGTTTCCAAAATGCATGAGGTTTGTTTTGTTTAGATGGTCTTTTCCGTACTTCTGATGCTGAATTTTATGGTAAGGATTCAGGAAAAGTTTTGTTCTGATGAATCTTCCATGAAGGCCATATTAGTGCAGGTGTCTCTAAAAAGTAGAACAATATACCACAACTCTATAGAGTTGAGCAATGTTCGAGGTTCGAGGTTCGCCAATTTCATGTTCGAATGATTTTGGGGGTGTTCGAGATCGAACGCGAGCTTTATGCTAACAGCTCGATAGCTCGAGTTACGTTCGAGAACGGTTCGATCAGTCAAAAGCCTAGCTAGTTACTAGCTGGCTTTTCACTGTAATAGTGTGAGTCACTCTGTGATTCACACTATTATCTAATTTCAGCGTATAGTGTGCGGGGGCGGCGCGTTTAGATCAGTGCTGCTGGGATAATGGCGATCGCCATTTTTTTTTTCCCTAAGCGCGCGTGCAGTGGGGCGGGCCAGCATGTCAGCCAATCCCAGACACACACACAGCAAAGTGGTCTTTTTTGCCAGACAAGCAAGGGCATGTGTCATAGGCTGTCCATGTCACATGTCCTTGCATTATAAATACGGGCATTTTCCCTCACGGCGCCATTAGCTGCTTTCTGCGTGTAGGTGACAGTCACCGCTCACGCAGCTCCTGGCACCGCTCCGGCTGTGTACGCTATACACACAGCGCTCTACAGATTAGGGACAGAAGTTTATTTCAGCCCTTTTCAGGACTCACTTTCTCAGGCTCAGAGCCATAGGTGACAGTCAGGTCCGTGGAAACGCTGTATACAGCTTCAGATAGCAGCGTCTGTGTACCTAAGCTCAGGCAATTCCTTGCTGCATTTCACCAATAGGAGGGATAGAAAGTGAGGCTTCCTTTCATGTCCACTGACCCAGAGAACCCGGCTACTGTACCTACCTGCCCACTTTTGCCACGCTATTTTTATAGCAAACAGTGCTGGACATAAGTGGCATCCAAAAAGTGGCTGCTATACTAATTTTGTGTCCCACTTGTGCCAAGCAAGTCCCACCACCTATGCATTAAACCCTGATGCACATTTTGCTACGCTATTTTTATAGCAAACAGTGCTGGACATAAGTGGCATCCAAAAAGTGGCTGCTATACTAATTTTGTGTCCCATCGGTGCCAAGCATTTTCCAGCACCTCTGCATTAAACCCTGATGCACATTTTGCTATGCTATTTTTATAGCAAACAGTGGTGGACATAAGTGGCATCCAAAAAGTGGCTGCTATACTAATTTTGTGTCCCACTTGTGCCAAGCAAGTCCCACCACCTCCGCATTAAACCCTGATGCACATTTTGCTATGATATTTTTATAGCAAACAGAGATGCCAGTTTTAGGGCCATAGTTCCATTTTCAGGGATAGTCAGTGTTGGGTCTTCAGCTGTCAATAAAGTTAGACCACCTCTGCAATCTACACCACCTCTCAATTTTTGCTACCACATTTTAAGTGACTAATCTTGTCGCTAACAAAATGAGTGGCAAAAGGACAGATGCTGGTGCAAAGGGGAACCGGCGTGTTGTAAAAGGAAAAAAAGTTTGTGTCCGTGGGGAAGTTGGCAAAGCTACATTAACATCTGCTGAAGATAAGCCATCTTCCAGCAAAAGTAAGATGTCTGTCTACTACTTTCCGTGGACAATCCGATGTACTCCCTTTTTACGGACCCGAACAACTGTAAGAAAGGTAGAAGATGCACAAAAAAAAGAACATGCTTGAATGGATCTCAAGTGCTCCAACAAGTGCCCTCTCCTCCACCTCAACTACCACATAAAAAAAAACAGTCCTCTTAGTTGTCATCCCAATCACAATTGCTTTCTCCCAGCTATCAAGTCTCTACCCACCCTGTATAGTATGGTGTACCAGAGATGGCTGAGTCTGCAGAGCTGTTCAGTCACACTATAGCCTGTGAATCAGAGGTCTGCTCCCAAGCTACAGTGAGTACAGACGAGGAAATGGTCTGCAGTGATGCCCAGAACCTTTGTGACTCAGATTCAGGCCCTGATGACCAACTTTCTGAGCATAATGTAGACCCTCATTCCCAAACTGTAACACCTGTTGGTCGAGACAATGAGGAACATACTGAAGCCGATGAGACGCAGATACCAGATTGGGATGACAACTTAAATATTCGGTCAGGGCAGGAAGAGGCTAGGTCTGAGGGCGAGGGAAGTGCAAACACAACGCTTGATGATGAAGTCCTAGATCCCACTTTCTGTCAACCCACAGTCAGGCACTTGAGGAGGTCAACAGAGGCGGTGGAGGAGGATGCAACTGACGACGAAGTTACCTTGCGCCTTCCTGGACAGAGTCGGAGTACTGGTAGCACGTCTACAACTGCATCCTCAGCCACCTCTCTGCCTCTGAGCACAAGTCGGGGTGCCTCTGCAAGTCACATGTCCTCTAAGCCTTTGCGTAGCCTGGTCCTTCTTTGACCTTGCAAAGGATCTCCCAAATCATGTGATCTGTAAAATTTGTCGTGAATCTATAAGTAGAGGCAAAAAACTCACCAGTTTGACAACTTCTTCCATGAATCGTCACATGAATATCAAGCATAACTCCCAGTGGGAAGCTCACCGTGCTGCAATGCGGCCTAGCGTAGCGGGCCAGCCACTGCCTGCCCCCTCCAGTGCATCCGCGCACTCTTCATCTTCTATTACTGTGGGGACAGCTGTAAAACCTGGTTTTCCACGCACACCTTCCACCACTGTAACCGCAACAGGCAGTTTGCTTGGTAGGTCGTCAGTTGGTTTGGAAGGGGAAACAAGTGCGTGTGTACAGCTCTCTCAGACATCGATAGCACCAACGTTGGATGAAGGCAACATCATATCTACGCCTGCACTTTCCTCACAAACCTGCATTTTTCCAGGGACACCCTACTCACCACCGTCTACACACAGCAGCCAGATCTCTGTCCCTCAGATGTGGACAAATAAAAGGCCATTTCCTCCGACCCATGACAAAGCTAAGAGGTTGACTTTATCCCTCTGTAAGCTCTTGGCTACCGAAATGCTGCCTTTCCGCCTGGTGGACACAGAGGATTTTCGAGACCTTATGTCCGTCGCTGAGCCCCAGTACCAGATGCCCAATCTCCACTACTTCTTCAAGAAAGGTGTGCCTGCGCTACACCAGCATGTCGCAAACAACATCACCGCTTCCTTGAGAAACTCTGTGTGTGAATGGGTGCATTTACCACCGATACTTGGACCAGTAAGCATGGACAGGGGCGTTACATGTCGCTGACTGGGCACTGGGTAACTATGGTGATAGATGGAGAAGGGTCTGCTGAACAAGTCTTGCCGTCCCCACGACTTGTGCGTCAATCCTCTGTATGTATAAGTTCCTCCAATGCTTCTGCCTCCTCAACCTCATCTGGGTCCTCCACCTCCGCCCTAAGCCTGCATGGTCAGGCCACCAGTGTTGTAACTGCGCAGAAGGAATCACGCACCCCTCCTTACTATGCTGGCAGCAGAGAGCAACGGCATCAGGCGGTCTTTAGCTTGAAATGTCTTGGAAATAAGAGTCACACAGCGGCTGAGTTGTGGGCAGCTCTGCTGTCCAAGTTTCATAAATGGTTGTCTCCACTCAACCTGCAGCCAGGTAAGGCCGTGTGCGACAATGCTGCAAACCTGGGTGCGGCCCTTCGCCTGGGCAAGGTGACACACGTGCCTTGTATGGCTCATGTGTTGAACCTTCTTGTCCAGCAATTTTTAACACACTATCCCGGCCTAGATGGCCTTCTGCACAGGGCACGAAAACTGTCTGCTCACTTTCGCCATTCAACCGCCGCAGCTGACCGACTTGCATCGCTCCAGAAGTCTTTCGGCTTGCTGGTTCTTCGCCTGAAATGCGATGTGCAGACACGCTGTAATTCGACTCTCCACATGTTGCAGCGACTGTGGCAGCACCGCCGAGCACTGGTGCAATACGTCATGACGTATAGCCTGGGCCAACGAGATGCAGAGGTGGGGCAGTTCACCCTGATGGAGTGGTCTCAGATCAAGGACCTATGCACCCTTCTGCACAGTTTCGACATGGCGACGAATATGTTTAGCGCTGACAATGCCATTATCAGAATGACAATTCCAGTCATTTTCATGCTGGAGCACACACTAAACACTATTCGGAGTCCGGGGGTGGTTCATCAGAAAGGGGAGGAAGTACATGAGGATTCATATGCGCAAGGGATAACAACATCACCAAGGTCCAGACGTTCATCATCACCAAGGCGGCAGGCATGGGACGGTGGGGGAGAGAGATTAACAAGGGCGCATGGTAGCAGGCAATATGTTAAGGAAGGTGCAGGAGAACATGAAGAAATGGAGGACGAACTGTCCATGGACATGGAAGACTCAGCAGATGAGGGAGACCTTGGTCACATTTCAGTTGAAAGAGGTTGAGGGGAGATGTCAGAGGAAGAAAGAACGGTTAGCACCTCTATGCCACAAACACAGCAAGGACTTGGTCCACATGGATGCGCAAGACACATGAGTGCCTTCTTGCTGCACTACCTACAACATGACCCTCGGATTGTCAAAATTAGAAGTGATGATGACTACTGGCTTGCCACACTATTAGATCCCGGTACAAGTCCAAATTTTGTGAAATAATTCCAGCCATAGAAAGGGACGCACGTATGCAGGAGTAACAGCAGAAGCTGTTACTCAATCTTAGCTCGGCTTTTCCACCAAACCCCAGTGGAGCACGGAGCACGGAGTGAATCCCCCAGTTGTTACTTGACAAACATGGGACGGTCTCATCATCAACAGTCAAATCGTACCAGCAGCACCGTATCTGGTGCTGGTAATAGCAATTTTATTGAATCGTTTCATAATTTTTTTAGACCATCCTTTGCAAGGCCAACAGAGACAAGAAGTCTGGCACATAGTCAACGGCTGCAGAGGATGATATAGGAGTATCTCCAAATGAACATCGATGCCATGACTTTGCAACTGGAGCCTTGCTCATTTTGGGCTTCAAATCTTGAAAAATGGCCTGAGCTCGCCACTTACGCCTTGGAGATCTTGTCATGTCCAGCTGCCAGCGTTGTGTCAGAACGTGTCTTCAGTTCTGCTGGGTGTGTGCTGACTGATAAGCGCACGCGTCTGTCCAGTGACAATGTGGACAGACTAACATTCATCAAAATGAACAAGTCATGGATCCGCAAGGACTTTACTACCCCTGTGTCATCCTGGGGAGAGTAAATGCTTGTGGATTTGGAATGTGCTTGATGCAAATGCACCTGTCAAGTTTGCAACTGGGGCACAAGTGCTGCCACTGAAGGGGTGTCTGTGGGGCCCAATTTTTGGAAAAAGGAAGACTCCACTTGGAGTAACCCTTGCTGTGGTTTTAAAAATGAGCCAAGATGAACAAGTCATGGTTCAACAAAAACTTTGCTACCTATCCCGGTGTAATCCTGGGGACAGTTAAGGCTGGCGTATTTTGGAATGTGCTTGATGCTAATCAACACATACAGTTTACAACTGGGGCACAAGTGCTGCCACTGAAGTGGTGTCTGTGGGGCCCAATTTTTGGAAAAAAGGGAGACTCTGCTTGGAGTAACCCTTGCTGTGTTTTTAAAAATGAGCCAAGATGAACAAGTCATGGTTCAGCAAAGACTTTGCTACCTATCCCGGTGTCATCCTCGGCACAGTTGAGGCTGGCGTATTTTGGAATGTGCTTGATGCAAATCAAAACATCCTGTTTGCAACTAGGGCACAAGTGCTGCCACTGAAGTGGTGTCTGTGGGGCCCAATTTTTGGGAAAAAGGGAGAGTTCGCTTGGAGTTCCCTTGCTGTGTTTTACATGATTTTAGAAGGGCATGTCATGCCTATATCTGTGTCTCCTCCTCTTTTTCCTCATCCAGCTGTTTAGATTTTGCATGAGTATTTGTCCTTGTCACTTTCCCATGTGTTTGTGTTGTCTTGGGAGTTGTTTGGCACCTTTTGGACAACTTTGAGGGTGTTTTCCAGGTGTTTTTAGGTGTTTGTGATTGCCTCCCATTGTTTTCAATGGGGTTCGAGAGGTTCGTCGAACGGTTCATCGAACGGGGTACCGTTCGACGAACCGAACCAAACTCGAACTCCAGGGGGGTGGCTCATCTCTACACAACTGCAAAGTCTGCTAAATCTTTCTGAAGATCTTTTACAGTTCTGATTTGCCTTTCTGGCAATCCTATTAGCAACTCTCACAGAAATTTTGCTTTGTCTAGAAATACCTTATCTTGATCTCCACTGTTCTTGTTAAGTGCCATTTCTTAGTTACATTTCAAACTGAGGAAAGGACAACTTGAAACGTTTTGCTATATTCTTATAGTATTCTCATGCTTTGTGGGCCTCCACCATTTTCATTTTCAGAGTGCAAGGCAGCTGCTTTGAAGAACCTATGGCTGCTGTTTTTGCCCCAATGTTAGGGGTGTGGGTTTTAAAAATGCTGTAAAAATTGGCATCACCTGGCTTCTCCTAATGATGATAATTGGTGCACCCCTTAGGCTCTGGTTGCCACAGGGTACTGCACCCCGATTAGGGTGCGGTATCCACTCAGGTAAGGAGGGGTTTAATGACCGGTTTTCCCCATTCACACACTACACACAGCTTAGGAGCCTTCACACAGACTGGGTTGGCTCAGGGTAGGCAGAGGGGTGGCCATACGAACATGAACATCCTGGTCACTGATGCCAGCCACCCGGGGGGGCGGGTTCCACTTTGAGTAGAAATAGGCACCACACACGCACATCAAAATCAGACCCATCAGGACCATAGTTCTGGCAAGACATCTCTGGAAAATGTGGACTTTACTGGGCCCAGAGTACTTAACTTGCGGAGGGGGGACACCCTAGAAATAGGACTCTCACTCCTTCTCTCTCACACCACCATTGGTAGCCCCCTAACCAGACCTGGGATTGACCGGAACCCATCATGGCAGTGACCAGTGTGACAGGGCTGGCTGGCAGCCGAAGTTCTGAGTTATCTACACCCTGAACTCGCAGAGACTCTTGACTCATCCTTACTGGCTCTGCTGCCCAGCGCTTAGGCGCCAACAGCCATTATAACCCTCATCATCCACCCGGGGCACGCTCCACCTGCGGGGAGTGACACTATCCCGGCTGCCTTAACACCTGCCCCAGAGAGGAACCCGGCAGCGGAGGCTATTCCCTGGCCGCATACCAGAGGTGACATCACAACAAACTTTTCCCAATACCCCACTTCCCCCACCATGTAACTGTATGCCTTGGGGCAACGGAACTGGGCAAGGCTACACCGTGACAACGCCTGACCATACCCGAAATGGCCCGGCAACGAGTAGGTTAACCACCTGCCCCGTGGGGTGCTACATAATGAACAAGCCATAACTTGAATAGGTTAAATAAGGTCTAGAAACTTGGTCAAAGTTTATCTGAGCACACAAATATCTAAAGGTGTCCACACTTTTGCATTGGCCAATTATCCTTTATGCACTTTTTCAAATTTAAAAGATGAGAATATTTTTTTTTTCCTAAAATACAATGGAAATGTGTCATCTTTAACTTTATGCCTTTTAGAGATCATTTCATCTTCAACTCGCTTAACAATTCACAATAGCAAAAATGTTGACCAGGGGTGCCCAAACTTTTGCTGGCCACTATAGCTTTTGTACAATCCCTTAGAAACCATGAATTCTGAATTTAGAATGGGCAATTAAAAAAAAAAAAATAATATGGTGCAGTGCTGAAATTATTTGTATTGAGAAGGTCTTTGACAAGAAATGTAAGTAGACAGAAAAAAATATATAGACGATAGATATAAAATCTAACATAGCTCAATTTGTTCAGCTTACCTAAATTTTATTAAGCGTTATTACTGTTTCCACCATTCCTGTTGGCAGCACAGCTTGCTATGTTACTGTGACATTAATAAGGCATTTTAAAATGAATGGCGTAATCTACCTGCCAGTACAATGTTGTGTATACATAGGTCATTTGTAATGGGACTATAAACCTCTCATGAGTGTTTAAAGTGGCATGCCCTAGGAGAAATCAATACACTGCTTTGACTGCATATATATTTTAAGATTCTGGAACAAGTTGGGATATGGAAATCAATATCTTGTTAACTGCATTTCACTTTATTCTAAATTGGCATGATTCCATTTAAGAAGAACATGAATTATATAAAACATTTGTATTACCTGTGGCCTTTATTGGAAAAGGAATATCTTGCAGCCCTATTTTTCCAGGCATAAGACTTGGAAGCAATCATTTAAAAGCACCGCTCAGACAAATTATAGTGTATTATAAGTCTACGGTTCTTAGAAGAAGCCAATTTTTGTTAATGATTTTATTCTATTATATTGTCATTTTGAGGAATGTCTCTGAAAATCACTTCAGCTACTTCTTGTCCGGCAAAGAGTTTTTCATATTGTTTAGAATGGGTTAAAACAAGAAAAGTAGTCACTCATACGGACTCCTGCTTCACTTCTTCCAAACAGGAGCAGCAAGGGACCAGCAAAGAATCAGTGCGGTATGACTTCTTTTACAGTTTTATCCCATTCTGAGCTGGATAACCCATTTCAAAAGGCTGCAACCCAACAAATGTATACAGCAAAACACAAAGAAGTAAATTACACTGGGATAGATGTTAGATTTTTTTATATATGTCGAATTTTTTTATGTAGTCCAAGATACTTCCATCATACCCAAAGGCATTCAACAATCTTTGTAGTTGTTCTCAGGGTCTTGATTAAAGATTTGTAGGTTTAGTTGCCCATGTATCTACACAACTGTCATAGAGGAAACAATGTATGTAGTCACCGATGATTTTTTTTCCCTTGCTAAAAGCGCATCTGAATAAAAAAATTAGGGATTTTTTTTTATAAAGGGGCAGAAACATACCATGAGGCAAAGTAAATATCTTAGTGTATGCAGTACTCCAACATTGTAAGCACTAGGTCAGTTATGGTGCAGGGATTGCATTGGGTTGGTGGTATCCATCTTTTTTGTAGGACACAATACCATAGTTGACTATTCTATTATGTAAAAATATACAAATTCTGGTAAAAAAAAAAGGTCAAACCAAGTTGAAAAATTATTCTCTTGCACTTTGTTTGCCTTATTGCAGTGTCTAGACATATACAGAACCTTGAAAAAGTATTCATACCCTGTGACCTTTTCCACATTTTTCAAACCTATTGCAATCATACTGAAACACACTTCCTGAAGTTTCACCATTCTCACTAGCCTCATGTGTCAATATACAGTGTTTTTCCAAATTTCTTTTTCATGCTACACCCATAAATATATTTTATTGGATATATATTAACACAAAGTGACAAGTATTTGTAAAATGAAAAGGAAATTATAGCGTTTTTGAAATATTTTAATATAATAATGTAACTCTGCAAATTATAATGTGCATTTGCATTTAGACCCCTGTAGCCTGATACCACTAAATTAAATCCCGAGTAACCAACTGCCTACAGAAGTGAACTAAATAGTAAATTGAGTCCACTTATGTGTAATTTATTCTCAGTATAACTACAGCTTTTCTGTGAAAGCTTCAGAGGTTTGATTCAGAACATTAGAGATCAAACAGCAACATGAAAACCAAGGAATACACCAGACAGGTCAGTGATAAAGTTGTAAAGAAGAGTAAAGCAGGGCTAGGTTATAAAAATGGTGTAAACTCTGAACATCTCACAGAGCCTTGTTCAATTCATTATCCAAAAATGGAAGAAGGATGGCAAAAATGCAAACCTACCAAGACATAGCCATCCACCTAAATTGAAATCCCAAGCACCGAGAGCAGTAATCAGAAAAGCAGTCAAGAGGCCCATGTTCACCCTGGAGTAGCTACAGAAATCCACAGCTCAGTTAGGAGAATCTATGCACAGGACAACTATTAATAGTATACTCCACAAATCTGGCCTTTAAGGATGATTGGAAAGAAAAAGTCATGTTTGAAAGCAAGCCATAAGAAATCCCATTTGCAGTTAGCATAAAGCCATGTAGGTGATGGTGATAGCAGCATCATGCTGTGAGGATGCTTTTTCAGAGTTTATGGAAGGATGTATAAAGCTAAATACAGGGCAATCATAGAGGAAAACCTATACAAGACTTGAGACTGGGGCATTGGTTCACTTTCCAGTAAAACACTGACTGTAAACATACTGCCATAGCTACAATGGAATGGTTTAGATCAAAGCATAGTTGTGTTTAAATGGCTCCATCAAGGCTTAGACCTAAATTGCATTGAGAAGCTGTGGCAAGACCTGAGAATTGCTGTTCACAAATGCTCTCTATCCAATCTCACTTAGCTTCAGCTGGTTTGCAAAAACAATGTGTGAAAATTTCAGCCTCTAGATGTTCAAAGCTAGTAGAAACATATCCCAAAAGACTTGCAGCACTAATTGCAGGGAAAGATGGTGCGACAAAGTAATGACTCAGGGAAGATGAATACGAATGCATGTCAAAATATTTAGAAAAACATGTTTCATTTCCTTTATACTTCACAAATACTTAGGGCGGCTTTGCACGTTTCAACATCGCACGTGCGATGTCGGTGGGGTCAAATCGAAAGTGAAACACATCCGGCGTCACTTTCGACATCGTTGTGTGTAAATTCTAGATGATACGATGAACGAGCGCAAAAGCTTTGTTATTGTATCATCACTGCAGGCTCCGATTTTTCCATAATTATGCTGCCGCGACAGGTATGATGCTGTTCCTCGTTCCTGCGGCAGCACACATCACTGTGTGTTACGCCGCAGGAGAAAGGAACTTCACCTTACCTGCCGCCGGCAGCTCTACGGAAGGAAGGAGGTGGGCGGGATGTTTACATCCTGCTCATCTCCGCCCCTCAGCCGCTATTGGCCGCCTGCCGTGTGACGTCGCTATGACGCCGCACGACCCGCCCCCTTATGAAGGAGGCGGGTTGCCGGCCAGAGCGACGGTCGCAGGGCAAGTGAGTGCATGTGAAGCTGGCGTAGCGATAATTTTCGCTACGCCAGTTATCACAAGATATCGTACCTGCGACGGGGGCGGGGACTATCGCGTGCGACATCGCAGCATTGGCTTGCGATGTCGCAGCGTGCAAAGCCCGCCTTAGTGCTGGTATACCACATGAAACCCCAAAATCCCAATAAAATACATGTAAGTTGTGGGTGTAAAGTAAAAAATTGTGGATAAGTTCACGGGGTCTGAATATTTTTTCAAGGCACTGTATATATACCACTTTCACAACTCAATGATGAGGTTATCATCACAGAGCACTTCTGAATTGTGAAAGAAGCCTAAAGATTGCTTGACATGCTTCAATATGTCATGCGATCGCATTTGCGATCGAACCCGCCCCCATCGTTTGTGCGGCACGGGCAATTTTTTGCCTGTGTCGCATAATGCTGTAACCCCTCGTCACACATACTTACCTTCCAAATGACCTTGCTGTGGGTGGCGAACATCCACTTCCTGAAGGGGGAGGGACCTTCGGCGTCACAGCGACGTCACACAGCGGCCGGCCAATAGAAGTGGAGGGGTGGAGATGAGCGGGACGTAAACATCCTGCCCACCTGCTTCCTTCCGCATTGCCGGCGGTCGCAGGTAATCTGCAGTTCATCGTTCCCGGGGTGTCACACGGAGTGATGTGTGCTGCCTCAAGAACAATGAACAACGGGACGTTCGATTTTCTGAAAATGAGCAACGTGTCAACGATGAACGAGAAGGTGAGTATTTCTGCTCGTTCATAGCTGTCACACATTACGATATCACTAACGAGGCCGGATGTGCGTCACTTACAATGTGACCCCGCCGACATCTCGTTAGATATATCGTACCGTGTAAAGCCCGCTTTAGATGACTTAATTGTGTGTATGTTATTATTTTGAAATGGGGCAAAATTTTATATCTAACATATGTACAGTCAATAATTAGATAAAATAAATTACTTTTACAAACATTTCTATTAATTTGCACTCTGACCTATCTTCATTCTATATTTACTTTTTCCTTACAGCTTAAGAAATTAGAAATAGACAAATATTCAGAAAACATGTAAACTCATAAACTGAGAATATATATAATAATTACAGTAGAAAGTGAGCCCATACCCAAAGAGTACTTGCTAGTACACAGCACCATTCAGCATCTATTTCCTTCTGCAGCAGTCTAAAGGCCGCTTTACATGCAACAACATCACTAACGAGATGTCATTGGGGTCACGGAATGCATGACGCACAACCATCCTCGTTAGCATCGTCGTTGCGTGTGAAACGCGCGACCGACCGTTAACGATCAAAATTACTTACCTTATAGTTGATCTTTGATGCGTCGTTCCTTTCCCGATTATCGATGCTGTTTCAGGACACAGGTTGTTTGTCGTTCCTACGGCAGCACACATCGCTATGTGAGACACTGCAGGAACGAGGAACATCACCTTACCTGCGGCCGCCCGCAATGAGGAAGGAAGGAGGTGGGCGGGATGTTCATCCCGCTCATCTCCGCCCCTCCGCTTCTATTGGGTGGCCACTTAGTGACGCCGCTGTGACGCCACACGAACCACCCCCTTAGAAAGGAGACGGTTCGCCGGCAACAGCGACGTCGCTAAGCAGTTAAGTACGTGTGATGAGTGTTAGCGATGTTGTGCGCCACAGGCAGCGATTTGCCCGTGACGCACAACCAACGGGGGCGGGTACGCTCGCTAGCGATATCGATAGTTATATCGCAGCGTGTAAAGTGCCCTTAAGTCTGATGCCTGGATCCCTCCTGGAGCACCCAACTTTATTCAAGAGTGCCATATATTTCCCCTTCAATTAACTGTAGGAAGTAATACGGTAGTATTGTGCTTTATCTAATCTGTGGAGCAGAGATGGATGCTTCTCAGTAGAGATGAGCCATCCCCCTAGAGTTCGAGTTCGGTTCAGTTCGTCGAAAGGAAGACAAGTTCGACGAACGTTCCACAAACCAATTCGAACCCCATTGAAAACAATGGCAGGCAAACACAAACACATAAAAACACATTATACATGTACACATACAGTTAATAAACATTGCAATTACACTTACAGGTCCCCACGACGCGTCCTGCACTCTGTCTCTTGCTGCTTTTCCTTCCGATAATCGCTGCGTCCTCCCGGTAACCAACACTGATGATAGGACCTTCCGTGACGTCAAAATAGCATGCTCTTTACAGAGTCAGCCCACATGCAGGGACTGGCTGCCACAGCCGGTAAATAGCAGCATCGGGAATCACGTGATCGGAGATTGCCATTGCTATAGTAACGGTGGCAGCGGTGATGTCACTGCTTACAACCCGCAGCCTCTGCTCACTCACTGAGTGATTAGACTGCATGGGAGCAGCAGCGTCTTCCTCCCATGCAGTGCTGTCTGATGTAGCAGAGCTGCATGGGTTGAAGGAGAAAAAAGACAGAAGACCAGGATCGTGGAGGGTTGAGAGGGAGTAATAAACATGGAGTCTCAAATGTGTCTATGTATTTACAGTATTTTTATTGAAGTATTTTTTCTCTGTGTGGTGTCTTTTTTAACTCTTTCTTGGAGATTCTTAATGGCCGGGTCAAACTTGCCTGACATTAAGAATCTCTGGCTTAATACTAGCTAGTAAAACAAAGCTAGTATTAACCCATTATTACCCAGCAAGCCGGCCAGCTTCAGGGCAGCTGGAAGAGTTGGATACAGCGCCAGATGATGGCGCTTCTATGAAAGCGCCATTTTCTGGGGCGGCTGCAGACTGCAATTCGCAGCAGAGGGACCCAGAAAGCTCGGGCCAACCTGTGCTGCAGATTCCAATTCCCAGCTGCCTAGTTGTACCTGGCTGGACACAAAAATTGGGCGAAGCCCACGTCATTTTTTTTTTTAATTATTTAATCAAATTCATTAAATAGTTAAAAATAAAAAGGGCTTCCCTATATTTTTGGTTCCCAGCCAGGTACAAATAGGCAGCTGGGGGTTGGGGGCAGCCGTACCTTCCTGCTGTACCTAACTAGCATACAAAAATATGGCGAAGCCCACGTCATTTTTTTGGGGGGCAAAAAACTCCTGCATACAGTACTGGATGGAGGATGCTGAGCCTTGTAGTTCTGCAGCTGCTGTCTGCTCTCCTGCATACAGACAGACAGCAGACAGCAGCTGCAGAACTACAAGGCTCAGAATACTCAATCCAGGACTGTATGCAGGAGTTTTTTGCCCCCCAAAAATTGACGTGGGCTTGGCCATGTTTTTGTATGCTAGCCAGGTACAGCAGGCAGCTACAGGCTACCCCCAACCCTCAGCTGCCTATTTGTACCCGGCTGGGAACCAAAAATATAGGGAACCCCCTTTTTTTTTTATTATTTCATGAATTTCATGTTTTTGTGTCCAGCCAGGTACAACTAGGCAGCTGAGGATTGGAATCCGCAGCGCAGGGTGCCCAAGCTTTCTGGGCAACCCTGTTGCGAATTGCAGTCCGCATCCGCCCCAGAAAATGGCGCTTTCATAGAAGCGCCATCTTTTGGCGCTGGATCCAACTCTTCCAGCTGCCCTGGTGACGTGTGACTCACTGGGTAATAATGGGTTTAGGGCTAGCTGTATATTATCAACTAGCCCTAAGCCCAAAATTCATGGTGTCATGCCAATATTAGACATGGCCACCATGAATTTCTAGTACAGATAAAAAAAAAACACAACACACAGAAAAATATTTTTATTTGAAATAAAACACAACACAATTAGTGACTCCATCTTTATTGAAATAAAAAAATCCCCCTCCACAGTAATCCTGGGTCAAGGGTCCTGCGCCGTCCAATCCGGATCCAATATCATCTGATCGGTTTGCTGGAAGGCAAAGCGATCAGATGATGTGTCAAGTTCAAGGGCCTGAATCACATGACACTGCAGCTGATTGTATAAACAGCTTTTATACAATCAGCTGATGCATCAGTCCAAAAAAAAACAAAAACTACACACTACTGTGCAGACTCCTGTCCGACAGCAGCAGCTGATAGTTTAGCTGGCCGGGCGGTAAAAAGCCAGCCTCACCGCTCGACTTTCAGTGTCAGCTGATTCCGACAGGTGACTGCATCAGCTGATCAACGCCAGGTCTGAGAGAGAGAAAAGAGAGAGAAGAGAAAGAAAAGAGAAGAGTGAGAGGGAGTGAGAAAAGAGAAAGAAAGAGAAGAGGGAGAGGGAGAGAGAGAGAGAGAAGAGAGAGAGAGAAGAGAGAGAAGAGGAGAGAAGAGGCGAGAAGAGGAGAGAAGAGAGAGGAGAGTGAGAGAAGAGAGAAAGAAGAGAGAGAGAAGAGAGAGACAAAAAGAGAGAAAAGAGAGAGAAAAAGAGAAAGAGAAAAAGAGAAAGAGAGAAAAAGAGAGAGCAAGAGAGAGAAAAGAGAGAAAAAGAAAAAGAAAGAGAAAAAGACAGACAGAAAGAGATGAGAGAGAGAAGAGAGAGAGAAGAGAGCGAGAGGAGAGAGAGAAGAGAGGAGAGAGCAATGCAGCCTCATTCCGTGAACTGCTCCGATTTTAGAGGTGTGGCCCGCGGCTCACTGCTGATGTCCGGCTCCTCCTTTCAGTGCATAATTAAATTAAATTTAAATTATAAATAAATAATAATTATAATTTAAAATGAAAAATAAATTAAATTCCTTACCGGGGCGGCCGGGACTTGAACTCGTGAAGTAATGCTCCCTAGGCAATAGCTCTTACCATTGAGACACTGCCTCTAATGAGAAACATAGGAAGATTTGGTTATCTTGACCTCTGCAATGCAGAGTGATGTCTCCGGTGACAGCGCGGCTCACTTCAGGTGCTGCGTGGAGAGGACACAAAGCGCTCAAGTTCTACGGTGCTTCCTGTCATCTTCATGTAGCAGAGCTGACAGCATCGTATGGATTACTTCAGACCTGGATTGTTGTTTGGGGATTAATAAAGACGTAAATGAGCTGTTTTTTTGTCTTTTATTCCAAATAAAGGATATTTCGTTGTGTGTGTTTCTTTACTTTCACTTACAGGTTAATCATGGAAGGTGTCTCGGGGAGACGCTTGTCATGAGTAACCCAGTTATTACCCCGATTGCCACCACACCAGGGCAATTCGGGATGAGCTGGGTAGAGTCCCAGGACTGTCGCATCTAATGGATGCAGCAATTCCGGGCGGCTGCCTGCTGATATTGTTAGGGTGGTGGGCTCCCCATAATGTGGCGCTCACCATCCTGACAACACCAGCCTCCAGCCGTGGGGCTTTATCCTGGCTGGTATCAAAATTGGGGGGAACCGCATTTTTCTTTAATTATTTATTTATTTATTTTACTGCATGATATAGACCCGCTCGCCGGCGGCTGTGATTGGTTGCAGTGAGACAGCTATTACTCATCATGGGGGCGTGTCTGACTGCAACCAATCATGGGCGCCGGTGGGCGAGGAAGGCATGGAATACCTGATTGAATAATGAAGCGGCAGCCATTTTCAAAAAAGGAAAAGCCGCCGGAGATTTGTGACAGCCGTGCAGCGAGGCGCCCGTGATCGGTGAGTAGGAAAGAGAGAGGGATTGTGCTGGGGACGCAGGACGCATGCAGATAGCAACGTGTGCACATAGCCTTACTGTGAAAAGTCACGCTTTTGGTGATTGAACCGTTCTCGAACGTAACTCGAACTGCCGAACTTTAACCCCTTCACGACCGGCCGTAACATTTTTATTTTTCAGTCAATATGGTCATGTGAGGGCTCATTTTTTGCGGAACGAGCTGTACTTTTAAATGAAACCATAAGATTTACCATATAATGTACTGGAAAATGGCAAAAAAATTCCAAATGCAGAAAAATTGCAAAAAAAGTGCGATAGCACTATGGTTTTTGAGATATTTTATTCACTGTGTTAACTATATGGTAAAACTGATGTGTGCGTGTGATGCCTCAGGTCAGTGTGAGTTTGTAGACACCAGATATGTATAGGTTTACTTTAATATAAGGGGTTAAAAAAAATCGGAAGTTTGTCTGCAAAAAGTGGTGCACGTTTTACGCCATATTCTGTGACCCGTAGCGTTCTCATTTTTCGGGATCTATGGCTCAGTGATGGCTTATTTTTTGCATCTCGAGCTGACATGTTTAACAATACCATTTTTGCGCAGATGCTACATTTTAATTGCCTGTTATTGCATTTTGCGCAAACGTTGGGGTGACAAAAAAACATAATTTATACTGATCAGATTAATTGATTTTATATTTTGATAGATCGGGCGTTTCTGAACGCGGCTATACCAAATGTGTGTATTTTTTTTAACCCTTTCATTTTAATTTAATTTTTAATGGGGCGAAAGTGTTGATTTGAACTTTTAGGGTTTTTTGTGTTTTTTAATTTTTTTAAAACTTTTCTTTTTTACATTTACTAGTTTCCCTAGGGGGCTATAGCGATCAGCAATCCGATCGCTCTGCCCTATCTGCTGATCACACCTATACAGCTGTAAACAGCAGATATGGTCACTTTCTGCTTCATTGGGCTCCGGGCCGAGTGAAACTAAAAGTAGTCCATGTCTAGCACAGGAGTCATCACATGACCCTGTGCTACCATGACAACCACCGGAAGTCACGTGATCATGTCACGTGACTTACGGTATTGGGCGGTAAGTAAAAGTTTACCGCGATCGCGATTATAATGGCGCTCTCACATATTGACAGCGCCATTACAGGGGTTAAACGGCACGAGCAGATGACGATTCTGCTCGTGCCTAGCAGGCACACATCTCAGCTGTGAAAATCAGCTGAGATGTGTGCCGATCGCGGCATGCTGCCGCCGGCAGACCGCGGTCAGTAACATTATGACCGATAGGACGTAATATTACTGCCCGCGGTCGTTAAGGGGTTAAGCAAATCGTTCGAGTTCGTCGAATGACTCGAACACCTCCCAAAATCACTCGAACATGAAATTGGCGAACCGTTCGACTCGAACATCGCTCAACTCTACTTCTCAGTCTACCCCTCTATGATCATCAAATATTTGCTTTCCATCTATACCATTACATGCTATTACACGCTCTGGGAAAAATTATGGATTTTTCCTTTTTAATGGTTTTTGCATTCATATTTGTATTAAATATAAACTGAAGATATCTGCACAGCACATATATCTATAAGGACAATTATTGTACTTAGAAAATTACCAAGAGTGATATGACATACAGTGTATTATATATATATATATATATATATATATATATATATATATATATATATATATATATACACCGTGTGCAGAATTATTAGGCAAGTTGTATTTTCGAGGATTTTTTTTATTATTGATCAACAACTCAATTGTTCTCAATCAACCCAAAATACTCATACATTTTTTAGATTTGGCTATCTTAGGAAGATAACTGTTTATTCAGTTAACTATTACTGTGCAGAATTATTAGGAAACTTAATAAAAAACAAATATATTTCCATCTCACTTGTTTATTTTCACCAGGTAAAGCAATATAAGTGCTCAAAATTTAGAAATAAACATTTATGACATGCAAAAACCAAAACCAAAAAAAATTAGTGACCAATATAGCCACCTTTCTTTATGATGACACTCAACAGCCTACCTTCCATAGATTCTGTTAGTTGCTTGATCTGTTTACGATCAACATTGTGTGCAGCAGTCACCACAGCCTCCCAGACACTGTTCCGAGAGGTGTACTGTTTTCCCTCCTTGTAGATCTCCCATTTTATGAGGGACCACAGGTTCTCTATGGTGTTCAGATCAGGTGAACAAGGGCGCCATGTCATTATTTTTTCCTCTTTTTGAACTTTACTGGCCAGCCACGCTGTGGAGTATTTGGATGCATGTGATGGAGCATTGTCCTGCATGAAAATCATGTTTTTCTTGAACGATATCGGCTTTTTCCTGTACAACTGCTTGAAGAAGTTGTCTTCCAGAAACTGTCAGTAAGTCTGGGAGTTGAGCTTCACTCCATCCTCAACCCGAAAAGTTCCCACAAGTTCATCTTTGATGATACCAGCCCATACCAGTACCCCATCTCCACCTTGCTGGCGTCTGAGTTGGAGTGGAGCTCTCTGCCCTTTACTGATTCAGCCTCTGGCCCATCAAGAGTCACTCTCATTTCATCAGTCCATAAAATATTTGAAAAATCAGTCTGAAGATATTTCTTGGCCCAGTCTTGACGTTTTATCTTATGTTTCTTGTTCAAAGGTGGTCGTTTTCAGCCTTCCTCACCTTATATAGGGTGTTGGTGTCATTACACCACACCTCTCCTCATTCCAGAGATGCAAATCACCTAATTTAATTAATTGGTAGTTGCCTCTCAAGCCTATACAGCTTGGAGTAGGAAAACGTATAAAAAGTAGATCAAGATACTCATTTGCCTAATAATTCTGCACACAGTGTATGTACATTAAACTTGCGACGAATTCCTACCAATGTAATTAGAACTTGATGTTTTAATGCACAAATTAGAAATATTTTATGAATAAACTACAAGAACTTGTCTCTTGGGGCTGAAAACCTCTGCACATAAACAATAGAATCAGACTTTGTTTTTTAAACGGCACAAATTATGCCTACTTCACAGCCCCAGGCAGTAAAATTACGTCCTATTTTTACGTGACTTAATAAACCAGGAACGTAACTTTACTGCCTAAAATTAACTTGTACAAAAAACAAACAAAACCGCTCACCACTGCAGAGACAAGCCTGAATATATCCTCCTGTTAGTCCCCTTTGGTCCGGCACGGATTACGGCAGCAAGCCGAGAAGATAATAGAAGAAAGCAGTGGAAAAATCCAGCTGGACTCCAAAGGGATAAATAAAAATGCTTCTTTATTTATATCAACTCGATTAAAAATATATATCCATTTCTCAAGTAAAGACACCGGCTTGTTCACACTGATGCATGGCAGATGTATACTACTACGCGTTTCGGCGGAACGCCTTCCTCAGGTCATAGCTATGGCTATGGAGTCCAGCTGGATTTTTCCACTGCTTTCTTCTAAAATTAACTTGATTGCCATGGCCATAGTGTGGTTTCTTACAGCAGGGGACCTTTGCTGGACCCCGAGGGGGTAGCATCGCCACCCCCCATCCACAATTACTGTGATTGGCTGTTCAAATCTGAACCATCAATCGCAGAGATTGCACTGTTTTTGGCTAAAAAAATGCCACAAATAGTGCGATCCTGTGAGTACCATCAATGATTTACTGCAGCAGCAGATCATAGGCTGCAGGCCAGCAAATACGGCTACCCCCCCCCCTTCCCTGGCAGCACTGATTGCGCGTCATAGTATGATCGCTCCAATCGCTTCATTCAGCCTGGAGAGCCCTCCCCAGCATGCCTGCTGGTACTTGCAGTGCCACGCCACCGCCGCTGTCCGACCGCCGCTCCTGCATCCTGCTGCCTCTGTAAGTATTGTGTGCTTCCCCTGTGCACTCCCATGCTCCCCCTGCGTGTGCCCGTGCTGCACCCTGACGATCTATCTGCCCCCACCTGCATGCCGTGCCCTATCTGCATGCCATGCCCTTGCTGGTACTTGTAGGACCATGCCACCTCCGCTGTCCGATCACAGCTCTTGTGCGCTGCCGTGCTGTTCCCCTGTCGATCTGAGATTTCCTATCTCCACCCCACCGATCTGCGATCTTTCTATCTCCACCCCGCTAATCTGCGATCTCTCTGTCTCCACCCTGCCGATGTGAGATCTCTCTATCTCCCCCGCCAATCTGCAATCTCTACCTCTCCATTTCCCCCTCGCTGATCTGCAATCTTTTCATCTCCCCCCGGCTGATCTGCAATCTCTCTATCTTCCTCTGTCCCCCCCTCAGCATCTGCTATCCCCCTCCAACATCCACTACCTGCTGCTACCGGGTCCTCTGAGGTCTTCATTGGTCCTATCGCATCTGCCTCCATCGCTGGGTGCTTCCTGAGTCCTCGGTGAGCCGTCTATTTTACTGCCTGCTGCTGCATACTGTAATAAGCTGTGCATCATTCTGCCTGCTTTTCTTCCTGCATTTGCTCATCAGTGATCCTCCTGCTGCTCCTCTGGTCCTGTGAGTATAACTTATTTTTTTTTCTCCCTCATCCCCTGTCCCTTTTTGCACCTTATCCATCCGTGCATCCTGCAAGCAGCGATCCGTGATGCCCATCACGCATTGGCATCCATGCTCAATTTTGGGCAGGACTTTGTTTTCTGTCCGTATCCTCCGTTGCATTTTGCACCTCATCCGTGTGTGTGTCCTGCAACGGCCGATCAGTGATGCACACCACTGATCGGCGTCCGTGCGTTTGAAAAGTGAAATGGCGCTTCTTGCCTTCTGAGCCCTGCCATGCACCTAAACAGTTGATTTCAACCACAGATGAGGTATCTGCGTACTCAATAGAAATTGCACAATAAATTTTATGGTGCATTTTTTCCTGATACCCTTGTGAAAAAAAGGCTACCTGGTTGAAGTAACAATTTTGTGGTAAAAAAAATATATATATTTTTACGCTCAACATTATCAATTTCTTTGAAGCCTTCAAGGGTTCAAGATGCTCAGTAAACATCTAGATAAATTCCTTGGGGTGTCTAGTTTCCAAATTGGGGTCACTTGTGGGGAAGCTTCATTGTTTAGGCACCTCAGGGGATCTCCAAATGCGACATGGCGTGCACTAATGAATCCAGCTAATTTTGATTTCAAAAATTCGAATGGAACGCCTACCCTTCTGAGCCCTGCCATGCACTTAAACAATTGATTTCCAGCACATATGAGGTTTCAGCATGCTCAGGACATATTGCACAATAAATTTTATGGTGCATTTTTTTCCTAATACCCTTGTGAAAATGCAAAATGTTATGGCTAAAGTAAAATGTTCATTTTTTTTCCTTCCACATTGCTTGGATTCCTGTGAAGAACCTAAAGGGTTAATACACTTCTTAGATGTGGTTTTGAGCAGTGTGAGGGGTACAGTTTTTAGAAGGGTGTCAATTTTGGGTATTTTCTGTCCTCTAGGCCTCTCAAACTCATTTCAAATGTGATGTGGTCCCTAAAAAAAATGGTTTTTCAAATTTTGATGTAAAAATGAGAAATTGCTGATGACCTTTGAACCCTTCTAACTTCGTAACAAAAAAAAATGTTTCAAAATTGCACTGGTGTAAAGTATACATGTGGAAAATGTTATTTAGTAACTATTTTGTGTGACATATCTCTCGGATTTATGTACATAAAATTTCAAAGTTTGAAAATTGCAAAATTTTCAACATTTTTGCCAAATTTCTGACATTTTCACAAATAAACACAAAAAATAATGGCCTAAATTTACCACTATCATGAAGTACAATATGTCACAAAAAACAATGTCAGAATCACTGGCATGTCTTGAAGCGTTCCAGAGTTATAACCTGTCAAAGTGACACTGGTTAGAATTGCAAAATAATGGCCCAGTCATAAGGGTGTTTTAGTGGCCAGAGGTGAAAGGATTTAATCCATCCTACACAACGAATTGTCGAGTTTCAATTATTTAAAAGGATTGTCCACTACTTGGACATCACCTTCTGAAGCTGAACGTTTGCCCTCATTAAAACAGAAACACACTCCCGTCTTGTACTGGCGCCATTCAAGCGGTGTTGACAGTTGCTCTCTCGGGACTTATGCAAGGTTATTACATCACACTAGACCTGTGCCCAATTAGCGCTGTCTTCATTGTGCCTTCAGATGTATCAAAGACCAATAGAAAGTGAGAGGCTAGTGGCACCTCTGACTTCCTCTTGATGTTCAATTCTGAAGGTGGTGTGTATAAAGCCTGGGATGATTGTGTCAGGGCTCGCATGACGTAGCAACCTTGTGTGAGCCCCAGGAGAGTGAGTGTTGACACCACTGAAACAGTGCTGGCACAGCAGTTGAGTGTGTTTTTTTTTTTTTAAGGTGGAGAACAACCCCTTTAAGTAAGGAATCTGAAACTGCAATATTTATTTCCAGTATGACTAGAATTAGAAATATTTATGTTGACAATTATTTCACAGATGAGAGATTTAACTTCACTGCTTTTCTTTCCTCCCTTGTCTCATCTCATCAGTGTAGTCTTCATCTACTCAGGGAGGAAAGGTAGAAACAAAATCTATAACTCTTTTAATATCAATAATAGAGATGATCAAACCATTTTAAATTTAAAATAAAAAAAAATCACAAAGGGGAGAGACAGAAAGAAAGAGGAAGATAGAGAGATCCCAAAATTTTGAACTGCAAGAAAGACAAGAAATGTGTGTAGTTTCAGTACATTGATTACACTCTACCACCTGTGTCACAAAACGGGGGGTAGGAAGCGGGAGTCACACCCCTCCTTTCTACCTCCCGACAGACAGAGCACGTGACGCGCTCTCTAGCGCCCTTTTTATAGTCAGGCCAATTATGGAATTGCCCGACAATAAGCCAGGAGGCCGCTATTCTACTATGCCGGTGATTGAAGGGGTCCCGGTGAGAGTAAGGTATATATTCCCCCGACCTCAGCGGACGGAATATATTTAAACCTTCCCGAATTTCACTGGTCGCCCCACAATGATCATTGGCATAAACTCGCTGCCACCAACCGATTACGGTAACTATTAAGCCGAGCACACAGACGTGGAGTTCAGGATCGAGATAACAGAACCGCCCAAGATTAATTTATATTTTAATCGGCCTAAGCCACACTAGAAACTACAATATATACAATATGGAATCTACAGAATATATACAGTACATAGGTCAGAGTACATCTACAAGTAAGTTATGGATTACAAACAGCCATACAGTTCAAGCAGTTACCTTGTGCGTCTGGCCACAGGGGGACGCCGTAGACCAGGGTCCCAGGAACTTCCTCAAATGTGTCTGATACAAGTCCCCCGAGCAAGAACAGCTAAAAAATGGCTGCACTGAGGTTATCAACTGGCCACAATTCGGGCACCCTCCCCTTTTGGTGACCTCACAGGGTAGTACTGCCCCACCCCCGCCTTGAGTCAAAATAATATCCAAAGTGAATATTATCCACAACTCCGGACTGGGAGGTCCGAATGGGACGGTTCTGGTGTCATCAGATCCGTTCGGGTCCCCTCTGCATTTTGAGTCCAAGCACAATTCATCTACCGGACTTCTACTCGCAGTTCTCTGTATCTCGTCGCCCCAGGGCGCGACAACGAATTCGAGGGTATGCAGAAATGCGTTTCGAAGTCCCGATTCTAACAATGTAGGGGGTGTATGGCTGAGACGCACGGTAATATCATAACTGTGTATGATATTACGGAGCCAGGAATATGCACTCCTGCTGGGATTAGCTTCCTTTTGTTTTGCTAGGTTCCTGTCCATTCCAACCCCCCAGGGGGTCTTCCTCTAGCTTGGCTGTGTAAATAGATTCGACACTTCCCCAGATGCTGACAATCTGCACAGTATTTTGGTGTGTGAAGGGAGGGGGGATGACATCAGGGGGTGCTGGCTGACATGACCGAACATCATAATTTATCATATCTGAGGATTCCCCTCACACCTGCCCTATACCTCTCTCCCTGTTGATGAAAGTAAATGTTCTTCAAAAACCAGTGCCTCTTGCTATGCATATGTGGATTTAGTTGTGCACTTTGACCTCTACCCCTACGCAGTGAAAGTATAAAATGGTGCTGCTTGACCAGACAGCATGTTTTAAATTGGCTGTGATAGTCCACCATGATTGGCTGCACTAGACTATGTTATGGTAGCTGCAGGGCATTATGGGAAATCTTGCCTGGCCATGTCTGTCATCATAAATCCGGTCTGTGACTCTTTAGCAGGGTGTGAAATAGAGCAGAGCATTTTTTATTGACCAACTAGCTGTAGTACCCGGCATTGCCCAGGATAGTAACTGTCTCTCTGTCTCTGTCCCAGTCTCTGTCTGTCTCCCTCTCTGTCTCTCTAAAGGCCCCGTCACACTAAGCAACATCGCTAGCAACATCGCTGCTAACGAACAACTTTTGTGACGTTGCTAGCGATGTTGCTGTGTGTGACATCCAGCAACAACCTGGCCCCTGCTGTGAGGTCGTTGGTTGTTGCTGAATGTCCTGGGCCATTTTTTAGTTGTTGCTGTCCCGCTGTGAAGCACAGATCGCTGTGTGTGACAGCGAGACAGCAACAACTAAATGTGCAGGCAGCAGGAGCCGGCTTCTACGGAGGCTGGTAACCACAGTACCTTTGTTACCAGCCTCCGCCGCTCTCACTGTCAGTGCCGGCTCCTGCTCTGTGCACATGTAGCTGCAGGACACATCGGGTTAATTAACCCGATGTGTGCTGTAGCTAGGAGAGCAGGGAGCCAGCGCTAAGCATTGTGCGCTGCTCCCTGCTCTGTGCACATTTAGCTGCAGCACACATCGGGTAATTAACCCGATGTGTGCTGTAACTAGGAGAGCAGGGAGCCAGCGCTCAGGGTGCGCTGCTCCCTTTTGTCTGCACGTGTAGCTCCGTGCGCTGGTAACCAAGGTAAATATCGGGTTGGTTACCCGATATTTACCTTAGTTACCAAGCGCAGCATCTTCCACGCGGCGCTGGGGGCTGGTCACTGGTTGCTGGTGAGCTCACCAGCAACTCGTGTAGCCACGGTCCAGCGATCCCTGCCAGGTCAGGTTGCTGGTGGGATCGCTGGAGCGTCGCAGTGTGACATCTCACCAGCAACCTCCTAGCAACTTACCAGCGATCCCTATCGTTGTTGGGATCGCTGGTAAGTTGCTTAGTGTGACTGGACCTTTACTGTCTGTCTCTCTCTATATCTCTTGGTCTGTCTCTTTTTGTCTGTCACTATCCCCGTCAGTCCCTTTCCCTGTCTGTCGCTGTCTTTTTCTTTGTCTGTCTGTCTCTATGTCTTTTTCACTGTCTGTCTGTTTCCCTGTCTTTCTCTTTCCCTAGCTGCATTGTGCCAACATTCTTCTGAAGTTCTAGCTGCATTGAGGCTCCAAGCTCCATTGACTTTAATGGAGCCAGGTTTTTTTGCGCATAATTGTAAAGAGTGGGGTAAAAATTCTCCCTCCAAGCATAGTCTATGATGTTCCCTGACTCAAAAGGAGTGGCTGTGAAAAATTTCGTTATTATACATGCGATGGTGCGGATTCCTTTAGCGGACACACACACACTCGCACACACACACAGACACACTTAGCTTTATATACAGTGGCATGCAAAAGTTTGAGCACCCCTGGTCAAGTTTACTGATATTCTGAACAATTAAGCAAGTTGAAGATGAAATTATCTGTAAAAACCATAAAGTTAACAATAACACATATCCTCTGCATTTTAGACTATATATATATATATATATATATATATATATATATATATATATACATTTTTAAATTTACAACAAAAAATAAAGTTGGCCAATGCAAAATATTGAGTACCCTGCATGGTTAGTACCCTGCAGCACTCCCTTTGGCAAGTATCAAAGCTTGTAAATGTTTTTTGTAGCCAGCCAAGAGTCTTTAAATTCTTGTTTGAGAGATTTTCATGCTTTCTTCCTTGGAAAAGTCTTCTTGTTCTGTAAGATTCCTGGGTCCTCTTGCATGCACTGCTCTTTTGCGGTCTAGCCACAGATTTTCAATGATGTTCAGATCAGGGGACTGTGAGGGCCATTGTAAAACCTTCAGCTTGTACCTTTTGACATAGGCTAATGTGGATTTTGAATATTTTGAATTGTGTTTAGGATCCTTATCCATTTGTAGAAGTCATCCTCTTTTCAACTTCAGCTTTTTTACAGATGGTGTTATGTTTGCTTGAAGAATTTGTTAAACTTTAATTGAATCCATTCTTCCCTCTACCCGTGAAATGTTCCTACTGCCGTTGGATAGAACAAAACCCAAAGCATGATTAATCCACCCCCATGCTTAATGGTTGGCGAGATATTCTTGTCATGACATTCTGTCTCCTTTTTTCCCCAAACATTTGGTTTGATCATTGTGGCCAAGGAGTTCTATTTTAACTTCATCAGTTAACACGACTTGTTTCCAAAATACATAAGTCTTGTTTAGATGTTATTTTGCATACTTCTGATGCTAAATTTTATGATTAGGACGCAGGAGAGGTTTTCTTCAGATGACTCTTCCATGAAGGCCATTTTTCTGTAGATGTCTCTGAACAGTAGAACAATGTACCACAACTCCAGAGTCGGCTAAATCTTCCTGAAGGACTTTTGCAGTCCTTTAGCAATCCTACGAGCAGCTCTCACAGAAATGTTGCTTGCTTTTCCAGACCTTATCCTGACCTCCACTGTTTCTGTAAGTGCCATTTCTGAATTACTTTTCAAACTGAGGAAAGGGCAACTTGAAAACGCTTTGCTATTTTCTTCTAGCTTTCTTCTGCTTTGTGGGCCTTCACCATTTTGATTTTCAGAGTGCTAGGCAGCTGCTTTGAAAAACCCATGGCTATTGTTTTATTTGCACAAGGTTAGAGGAAGCTGGGTTTTTATTAAGCTGTGAAATTTGCATCACCTGCCCTTTTTCCTAACTATGATAATGAACAAGCCACAAACCTAACAGGCTAATTAAGGTCTGAAATGATAGTCAAAGTTATCTGAGCACACAAATCTCCAAGGGTGTTCAAACGTTTGCATTTGCCCATTTTTATTTTTGCAGTTTTTAAAATGTTAAAGATGAAAATATTTTTTTTGTTCTTACCTAAAATATAAAGGAAATGTGTCATCTTTAACTTTATGCCATTTAGAGATCATTTAATTTTCAACTTGATTAACTGTTCACAATAACAGTAATTTTGACCAGTGGTGCTCAAACCTCTGCATAGCACTGTATTAGATTAGCATGAATTGAATCACAAACAATTTGAATTTGCGGGGACTTGCAGATTTTAGGAAATGTTACTCTAATTTGTTTCACCATGGATCTTTCCAATTGTCTCAAAACACAAGGTAAAAATAAGTGACTGTCCTTGATAATTAGGGGACTGAGAATAGTTTACTTACAGAGGCCATTATGGATTCCAGTTTAGATTATGGGAACATTGTATCTGGCATAGTGGCTGGCTCACATATGGGGGTATTGTAGTTGCCCATGTTGCAAGCACGGTGGCCAACACTTGCACCTGTCTCTTCCTCTTAAAACATAAGTGTCTTTTAAATTTTTATTTTAATAAGCAATAGTACTCATGAAAATATGCAACTTTGTAAAAAATTTTATCAGACAAATCTGCTTCTTTTTCTGCCAGAATTGATAAGTCAGTATCAAAATTCTCAATTCTGAGGTAAAATCTGTATTCAGTGAAGGCTTTCCCATTACTGAGATAGCAAATGGCAGTTGGTACTTATCAGATTCAATGTAGATAGAAGAGGGGGAAGGGGTGGAGCTCTGCATCCAACTGCCCTTTGCATTTAGCTCCTCCCTCTACCTCCAGCTCCTCCCTCTGCCTCTAGCTCCTTCCTCTTCTATCTATATAGACTCTCATCAGTAGCAGCTCTCATCTCCTAAATCAGTAATGGGGAAGTCTTCACTGAATACAGATTTTTACCTTGAAATTGAGAATTTTGATAATGGCTAGGGATGATCGAATACCCTATTATTCGCTTCGTCGAATATCCGGCAAATACCTCGCCGCTATTCGAGTATTCACGAATATTCGACCCCCAATGTAAGTCTATGGGAAACCAGAATAATTATATGTTGGACCTGTCGGTGAGCTATGGTGACTGA
Source organism: Anomaloglossus baeobatrachus (assembly GCF_048569485.1). Classification (NCBI taxonomy): domain Eukaryota; kingdom Metazoa; phylum Chordata; class Amphibia; order Anura; family Aromobatidae; genus Anomaloglossus; species Anomaloglossus baeobatrachus. Next base: position 523,576,004 of record NC_134354.1, read on the forward strand.
GGAAGAGGCTGAAATGGATGGGAAAAGGCAGAAACAGTATGGGCACAGCCTGTAGAAGGTGTGTAACTGCATTTCTGCTCCCTCCCGATGCATCCAAGATGGCAGGTCGCACACCAACGCGCCGCCCGCATTCACCCTCTTTCTCTGATTTCTGTCGCATGTGCCATGACATATGCGACAGAAAATTTCTCCCCGAGTCCAGCTAAGTCACCCCCCATACCACCCGGTGTTTCCCGGATGTTCCCCCGTTGTTTCTACCTTTTTGCAGCGTTGATCCCCCGCAATCCCTCCTCCTTCACAATAAACACTGGGTGCATGCGCAGAGAGCGGCTGTCAGCTCAGCTTCCTGTGTTCAGTGAGAGCTGTGCTGGCTGCACAGACACTGCTGCTGTGGCCCGGGGAGAGTAGGTGCAGAATCTTTGCACCCACACTCCTCACATGGAGGGTATGCACTCCTAGAAAATGGGGGATATGTTCCCTGAGCATGCCCCTCATGTTCTAGAAGGTCAAGAGTCGTCGTGGGACTTCCAAAATGGATTACAGGGGATTGTTTTTTCTTTACAATAATTTGGTTAAAGAGGGAATGGTTGGGGAGAGTTTTTTCAAATAATTTTTTTTGTCTATTTTTCTTTTCTATTTTTATTACTGACAGTTGGTGATGTCCGGTATCTGATAGATGCCATGACATCACAACTGCTGCGCTTGATGTCAGGTGACATTACACATCTGGTATCAACCCCATTTATTACCCCGTTTGCCACCGCACCAGGGCAACGGGATGAGCTGGGGCGAAGTGCCAGGATTGGCGCATCTAATGGATGTGCCACTTATGGGGTGACTGCAGCCTGCTAATTTTAGGCTGGGAAGGGCCAATAACTATGGACCTTCCCACCCTGAGAATACCAGACCACAGCTGTCCGCTTTACCTTGGCTGGTGAACCAATTTGGGGGAACCCCACTTTATTTTTAATTATTTATTTATAAATAATTATTAAAAAGAGCCTGGGGGCCCTCCAAATTGGATCCCAAACCAAGGTAAAGCTGCCAGCTGTGATCTACAGACTGCAGCAATAACCCTAGCTGGCTATCAAAAATGGGGGGACTCCATGTCACTTTTTTTTTTTAATTATTTTTTTTTGTGGCTAAATACAAGGCTAGGCACCCTTTAGTGCCACATGAAAATCACTAAAGAGTGCCAGCTTAGAATATACAGGGAGGTGGGACATTATATAGGTGTTTGACATTGGTCTGCCTGTCTATCTATCCATTTATCCTTTTTTATCTATGTTTCCCTCTATCTATTATCTATCCATCTATCTATCCATTATCTAGCTATCATATATCTATCCCTCTATCTATCCATTATCTATCAATTATCTATTATCTATCAATTATCTATCATCTATATCTATTATCTATCCCTATATCACTCTATCAATTATCTATCTATCCCTCTATCTATTCATTATCGATCAATTATTTATTATCTATCTATCCATCAATTATCTATCTATCCCTCTATCCATTATCAATTATCTATCTATTATCTATCTATATATCAATAATCTATCAATTATATATTATCTATCCATCTATCAATTATCTATCACTCTATCTTATCCTCGATCAATGATCTATCTATCCATTATATATCTATTATCTATCTATCCATCTATCCCTCTATCTATCTATCCATCTATCCAATAGATAGATAGATAGAGAGATGGATAGAGGGATAGAAGGAGATAGATAGATAGATAGATGGATAGATAAATAGATGGATAGATAGATAGATAGATAGATAGATAGATAGATAGATAGATAGATGGATAGATAAATGGATAGATAGAGTGATAGTTAGATAGATGGATAGATAGATAGATAATGGATAGATCGATAGATCGATAGATGGATAGATAGATAATGGATAGATAGATAGATAATGGATAGATAGCTAAATAATGGATAGATAGATAGATAGATAGATAGATAGATGGATAGATAATGGATAGATAGATAAATTGATGGATAGATAGATAATGGATAGATAGATAGATAATGGATAGATAGATGGATAGATGGATAGATAGATAATGGATAGATAGATAGATAATGGATAGATAGATAAATGAATGGATAGATAGATAATGGAAAGATGGATGGATAGATAGCTAAATAGATAGATGGATAAATAGATAATGGCTAGATAGATAATGGATTGATAGATAGATTGATAGATAGATAATGGATAGATAGATAAATTGATGGATAGATAGATAGATAGATAGATAGATAATGGATAGCTAGATAGATAGATAATGGATAGATAGATAATGGATAGATAGATAGATAATGGATAGATAGATAATGGATAGATAGATAGATAATGGATAGATAGATAATGGATAGATAGCTAAATAATGGATAGATAGATAGATAGATAGATAGATGGATAGATAATGGATAGATAGATAAATTGATGGATAGATAGATAATGGATAGATAGATAGATAATGGATAGATAGATGGATAGATGGATAGATAGATAATGGATAGATAGATAATGGATAGATAGATAAATGAATGGATAGATAGATAATGGAAAGATGGATGGATAGATAGCTAAATAGATAGATGGATAAATAGATAATGGCTAGATAGATAATGGATTGATAGATAGATTGATAGATAGATAATGGATAGATAGATAAATTGATGGATAGATAGATAGATAGATAGATAATGGATAGCTAGATAGATAGATAATGGATAGATAGATAATGGATAGATAGATAGATAATGGATAGATAGATAATGGATAGATAGATAGATAATGGATAGATAGATAAATGAATGGATAGATAGATAGATAGATAATGGATAGATGGATGGACAGATAGCTAAATAGATAGATGGATAGATAGATAATGGCTAGATAGATAATGGATTGATAGATGGATTGATAGATTGATTAAAAAAGGATAGATAGAGGGATAGATAGATGGATAGATAGATAGATGGATGGATAGATAGATAGATGGATAGATAGATGGATGGATGGATGGATGGATAGATGGATAGATAGATAGACAGATATTACAGCTTTTATTTGTGATGTATGTGTTTCCTCCCAAACAGTATGTGTGATAGAGCAGTGACCCTGCGGGAGCTTGGATCTGAGTTCTATCAGTGACGTCACTTTGAGTTGTGCTTTATACAGCAGCACTGAAGTTCTCGCGAGCGGTAAAGTATTGAAATCACCGACCGTGAGAAATGACCTGGAGTTACCCCTGCAGCATCATTCACGGAATGAGGCTGCATTGAACACTTGCTCCAGACGTCGCTGAATCAATGTGGATTACGCCGGACCTGGATATTTGGGGGGTTAATAAAGTGATGACAGAGGGGCTTTTGGGTGTTTTGTTTCAAATAAAGGATTTTTCGGTGTTGTGTTTATTTACTTTACTTACAGATTAGTGATCACGTATAATAGACGCTGCCCTTACTTATCTTAGACTTAGTGGCAGCTATGGGCTGCTATTAACTCCTTTTAACCCCGATTGCCACCGCATCACGGCAATCGGTAAGAGCCGGTGACAGCTGTCACTCAGTGTGGGGGCGTGTCTGACTGTAACCAATCATAGGTGCCAGTGGGTGGGGGAAGCAGGGATTACGAGATGGAATAATGATCGGCGCGGCATTTTCAAAAGCTGGAGAACCCGCCACAGTGTGACAGCCGTGCAGTGCCGCGCCCGTGATCGGTGAGTAACCAAGAAAGAGGGAGAGACCGACTGACCAAAATGGCCGCTGGCTTATATAGCCCCTATGACACTGTGCGGCCAAGCCAATCACAGTAACACCACAATAAAGATGGCTGCGCCGTTACTGTGAGGGCAAGCAACATCAGATGTGTTCATTAGCTGGAAAAAGGCGCCAGGAAGTCCAGAAATGAAAATTAAAGTATCGGAGCAAATACCATATTAGCCGTCGGATAGCGAATACCTCGAATACCCAATTATCCGTCGGATACCAAATAGTGGCGAATAAATTCACTCATCCCTAATAATGACTGATCAATTCTGAGAATAAAAGCAGATTTGTCTGATAAGATATATTACAAAGTTGCTTTTTTTCATGTATACTATTGCTTTAGTAAATAAAAAATAAAATGATGGCTACGCTTTAATGTTGTGCTTATCAGAACAATCTCTTCAAACTGGTTATTCCCAGAGTTTTTCAGACACAGGAGCTGAGCTGACTTTTTCACTGCCATCATCTGTACTCCATTACTACATTTTGATATCAACTCAGCTAAAGGTAGAAAATAAATTAGGTGATAAGTCGGGGTTTGAAAACCATTTACATATTTTTTTTATAGGAATGAAGATGAATTCCCTACTGTTGTAATTTGCAAACTTTCATACCTTTTTATTAAAAAATAAATCAATCAAAGGTAGTTACGCTTTAAACTAAAAACACTTAAAAACTACCTTAACATTACATAGAGACTATAGACCTTAACCCTTTCACACACACACACACACCCCCCCCCTCCCGGCCACTAAAACACCCTAATGCCATTTCTTGCAATTCTGAACAGTGTTACTTTGACAGGTTATAACTCTGGAACGCTTCAACGGATACTGGTGATTCCGACATTTTTTTTCATGACATATTGCCCTTTATGATAGTTGTAAATTTAGGCCAATATTTTTTGCATTTATATGTGAAAATTTCAGAAATTTAGCTAAAATTTAGCAATTTTCAAAATTTTAAATTTTATGCCCATAAATCCGAGAGTTATGTCACACAAAATGGTCACTCAATAACATTTCCCACTTGTCTACATTACACCAGTGCAATTTTGGAAACATTTTTTTTGTGAGGTAGTTAGAAGGTTCCAAATTAATCAGCAATTTTTAATTTTTCCAACAAAATTAGCAAAACCATTTTTTTTAGGAACCACATCACATTTAAAGTGACTCTGAGAGGCCTCGGCAACAGAAAATACCCAAAAGTGACACCATTCTAAAAACTGCACCCCTCACACTGCTCAAAACCACATCCAAGAAGTTTATTAACTCTTTAGATTCTGCACAGGAATCCAAGAAATGTGGAAGTAAAAAATTAAAATGTTACTTTTTTACACAAAAATGTTACTTTAGCCTTAAAATTTTGCATTTTCACAAGGGTATCAGGAAAAAATGTACCATAAAATTTATTGTGCAATTTGTCCTAAGTATGCCGATATCCCATATTTGATGGAAATCAATTGGCTCTGAAGGAAGGAGCAACATTTAAATTTTTGAAAGCAAAATTAGCTGGACTCATTAGCGAACACCATGTCACGTTTGGAGACCCCCTGAGGTGCCTAAACACCACAAGTGACCCCATTTTGGAAACTAGACTCCTCTTGGAATTTATCTAGATGTTTGGTGAGCACCTTGAACCCCTGGGTACCTCACAGAAGTTGATTACGTTGAGTAGTGAAAATAAAAAATATTTTTTTACCACAGAATTGTTACTTACCAGATAGCCTTTTTTTCACAAGGGTATCAGGAAAAAATGCACCATAAAACTTACTGTACAATTTCTCCTGAGTACGCAGATACCTCATATGTGGTGGAAATCAACTGTTTAGGCACACGACAGGGCTCAGAAGGCAAGGAGCGCCATTTGACTGTGCATCACTTATCAGGTGCTGCAGGATGCACACATGGATGAGGTGCAAAAAGCGATGGGGGATACCAACAAAAAAAAGTCCTCCCCAAAATTGAGCACGGATGCCAATGATCGCCACTCGCATGATGCATGGATGGATAAGGTGGAAAAAGGGAAAGGGGATGAGGGCCAAACAAAAAATATTATACTCACAGGATCAGAGGAGCAGCAGGAGGAGCACTGACAAGAGCAAAGAAGGCAGTAAGAAAGACTGCGCACCAAGGACCCTGGAAGGACCCAGCAATGGAGGCAGATGTGATAGGACCAATGAAGACCTCGAACGACTCGGTGACGGCAGGTAAGGGGCGTTGGAGGGGGACAGCAGATGCCACGGGGGAGACGGGGAAGATAGAGAGATCGCAAATTGGTGGGGGGAGGGGGGAGATAGAGATATCGCAGATTGGCAGGGGGACAGCACTGGAGGGTGCAGGGGCAGCAGGATGCAGGAGCGGCGCTCGGACAGCGGCACTGGAGTAGTAATAAAAGTACCAGCTGTGGCACGGCATGCGGGGGGGGGCAGATAGAGTGATCGAGGGGCAGAGAGATCACAGATCGGCAGGGTGGCAACATGCAAAACTTGCAGCAGGATGCAGGAGCAGCAATTAGACAGCGGCGGTGGCATCATACCACGATCGCTCCAATCTCTGCTGCAGGGGGGGCGCCATGTTTGCTGGCCTCCAGCCTATGATCTGCTGCTGGTGCAGCAAATCATAGATGGATCTCACTGGATCGCATTGTTTGTGACAATTTTTTAGCCGAAAACATTGCGATCTCTATGATTGGCGGTTCAGTTTTTAACAACCAATCACAGCGATGTGTATTTAAACAACCAATCACAGTGATGCCATCCCCCTGGAGTCAAGAAACAGAAGAGGGCATCATTTGAAAGCCGTTGCTATGGCCACGGCAATCAAATGAATTTTAGGCAGTAAAGTTACGTCCCTAGTCGTTAAGTCATGTAAAAATAGGACATAATTTTACTGTCCGCGGTCGTGAAGGGGTCAATAAAACTTATGACCTAACCCACTCTCTTAATCAGGGGTCCTAAACCTTTGGCTCTAGAGTCACGTGTGACTCGTGGGCACATTATGTGCAGCTCATGACTGTCTGCCAACTTGGTGCACTACACCTGGTTTAGAAAACAATTATGAAGAGCTAATTTACAGATGGTGACTTTTGTGAGTTGCCCCACATAGAAGAACAGATGTGGAGGAGCATATATTGGACTTGGTATAGGAGGATACTGCCAGTTAGAGGAGGTGATTAAGCTGGATACAATAGTGTGGTAGGAGTGCTTGAACGAGAAAACCAAAGGTGGGTAAGGTGGGAACCTTCTAGATCAGAGTATTTGTCTCGGTGTGATTTGTATGTGGAAACTATTGATGTCACTATACTGGTAATGGGGACTCTTGACATCACTGGTGTAGTTGAAAGTGGTAAGCGGGAGCTGAATGTCACTACTCAGGGGACTCTGGATGTCGCTTGTAACCCTCTGTCAGAGCTGAAATGTGGGTCTCAAGTCAAAAAAAGAAAGGAGACCTTTTCTTTAGATTACTGATATAATTAAAAAAGAAAAATTTTAATACTTATAAGTCACCTCAAACATTAAAGCCTCTTAAACACCCCCCAAAATAGTGCAATCATATCTTGCATCCAATAGTGTTTACCCTATATGCTACAATATTCATAAGAAATAACTGTACCAAGAGAAGAGAAGACATTGAGATGAAAATATCTTCAACGCAGAATTTATAGTGATCAAAAAGAAAATAAAATTAAAAATAAATGAGGCACATCTTCACATAACTTCATTATAAGACTGAAGTATAGTATTCATTGTCCCTTACTGTTTTACATAACACAAATCCACAGTTTTCCTGCATGCATGTGCTAGTTTTATTACATAATGAAATATGCGGTAAATAAAAATATATTATACCTTGCATAATTTAACAATATTGCACAATATACTATAGATCATGACAAAGACTTCACGCGTTGAATGAAACCTCAAAACAATAAAACAGCGGAGGCTAGGAATAATTTCAATCCCTATTAAAAAAATGGCAAAATATTTATAACAAGTAAGAAAAAAAATGCATCCCAGTAAAAATCAAATTTAGGCACAAATATATTGGATTATTTGTATTATTATTATTATTATTATTATCTATATATATATATATATATATATATATAAAATTGCCTTATTCTGTCTGTCTCTCGTGCTCCAAAAAGATGTCATTACAGTAACAACCGTCGCCACAGCGCGTGAGCTAAAGAGCCTGCGACCAACGGCTCAGCTAAGTGAACATCACAAACTACGGCGCAACAGGACGACGCCCGACACCTTTCCCCGCACCCGCACGGAGCCCCAACTCCCAGGTGACTGCTGCACTCCCGGGAGCCCACACCGGGAACCCAGCCGACGCATACACTTGTGTTGCTGGGATCGTGCCGGGAGCCGGCGTACGCTGGTAACCATGGTACACATTGGGTAACTAAGCAAAGCGCTTTGCATAGTTACCCAATTGTGTAGCATAGTTACCAGCGTAACTCGGCTCCACCCCCCCTGCACTCCGCCCTCCGTACACTGAACACACACACACCTGGATAGTTACCTGTCCCTAGCCATGCAGTTCCCGGCACTGACATCCTCCGCGCCATGGCCCCACCCGGCTCCACCCACCCCGAACTCCGCCCCCCGCACACATTACCCCGCAGGATGGGGGCACATATCAGGATGGTGGCTGCACCACGATAGGGCACATACCAGCATTGGGCCACATCACAGCATCAGCATATTTTTACTTACTTTTAACCTGTTCATGGCCTTCTTTCATTACAAGCCATGGACATCATTAAACATTAGACTCATCTATTAAAACTGTTCCTTCTGTTGTTTGTTATTTTAAAACCAATAAACAATTATAAGAATACTAAATTAAACCTAACCCATTCAGTCCATTCATTACCTTATTATTCAATCTGCTAACCTACATACACATTCTAGACTACCCGATACGTTAGAATCAGGCTACCTCCTAGTTAATGTAATAAAAAGCTAAAATATTTAAACTTAAAATTGTTAAAAAAAAGTCAGAAATGCAAATAATGTATTTGCCTTGTTGAATTTCAATAAAATATCATATAATTATCACTTACTAAGGAAACAACAGTATGTATGCAGAACACATCGGTTTCTTGTATCTCCATATTTAGGAAATTGCCTGCTAGGCCTGAGTGTGGCCTATTCTTCCAAATTCACTTCACAATGAAGGATTTGTTTTAGTGAACGAGTTTTTCTCTCCAAAAAATAATACAGAGGTTAACTATGTAATCAGTATGAAATTGCAAGCAATCAGATAATATTGAAATGAGAGGGATAAAGGAATGGATACCATCTGGGTTTTAAAGGCAATCACCGGTAAAATATCCCTCCTTCCGCATGAGGAGAATAGAATATTATTTATCTTTTTATCCTAGAAGTGGTTTTCAAATTGTGAAACCAATTTCATTCTGGAGTGAAATATCCATAAAAGTCATGAGTCTGTGGTCTGCGTACAGAGCAGTCACCCCTCCTTCATAGCACGTCTGCATAGGATGAGTGTCTAAAGTGATTTATAGCTTAAATGCAGGAGAGATGACTGACTTTCTTATATTTATTTCTGCAGAGCAATATTAATTTATGGCTTAACTATAGTGGCAAAAGGTTGGGAAATTCATAGGTATTGTTCATACAGATGTGTTATTTTACTAAACATGAATAATGATCACTAAACAACTCATTTACCCTATGGAAAAGCCTTTACAAGCTTGTTAGCCCATGTGAATAGGTGCAATAGTACTTGTAAAAGGCAATTCTGATAACAAATATTAATATGCTGATGCACTGGTATAAACTACAATATTCTGCAATTTTAACAGGCCAATGCATTGGTGTTTACATTAAGGTGCAAAAATTCTGCAGTGTCAAAAACTTAACAAACACTGACTGTGGGAACATAGCCTAACATTTCTAGCCAGTAGATATGGAATACATGTTGAAGACTGGAATATATTTCTTTAAAGAACACTTGTCATCACGATTTTGCATGTTAAAGTAAAGGCATTGCCAAATTGGCGCTATTATGCAGATTCAGACGATATCTTAAGTGAATAAATCAGCATCCTGGTTGAAGTTTAATCAGTATATGAAGTTTGGGTGTAATAAACTTTCAGTGCAGAGGCAGTAGCGTTTGTAGAGTCTTCGGCTTTACCTCAGCCTCTCTGCCTGTCTCTGGTATCTGCATCCTGTTTTGATGTCCACATGGGCAGCGCCTGTACAGATTTTGATCTCCCTAAGGTCTTCAGTTAAATGTCATAATATGCAAAGGTTGAAATCTTGGTTCTAAAAGAGGCAGATACAGATATCAGAGGCAGGTGTAGGGGCCACGATAGAAGCCGAACAGCCTTCCCACAGTCCCGCCCTAACCTATGTTTCACTTTCACAAATAGGAATCCTGATTCCACTTCATCCAGAGCCCCCGAGTCTTTCATTATACTGTTTATATTTTATTAGATTGTTCTGCTTAGATCTCCAAATAAGACTGCAAATAAGCTAAAAACTAGAAATTAACTAATAAGTACAGTGCTAATAATCTGTGACTATAACCAAAATAAATTTACATGAAAATGTAGCACCAGCAAGCAAAGTATACACTTTTTTTCCTGTAATAATCTACAAAAAGCTGAAGGACAGTAAACCGAAATTGCTTTAGTAAATCAAGTTGTTGAAAAATGAAGCAATTGCCAAGTTTAAAATTATAGTGTAAAATAAGTGTAGAATACTTAGCCAGCTTTTTTGGCTTGTTCCTGTGAAACATGGAAAATGGCAAAATCACAATTTTGTCAATAACTCCAGACATGAAAATATGAGGGGCTCGATTCATGAAGACAGACATCTATGCCAGTCTTAAGGGTATTGTCCAAGGCACTATCACATCCTTACCAGGGTCCAATCCTGCGACTTCTACTTCAGTCACCAGGCGCCGCCGTATTCCTGCTGTGGACTGTGCTGGTGATGGGGGAGGAGTCAGTGCTGGCAGCTCTGGTGGCCGCAGGCTCTGCACATCCACTAGGCTGGGTTTTCCTGGCACCTGCAGTACCACTGGCTGAGTGTAGGTGGCGTGTGTCTTCCAGCTGAGGTTGCCACAATTCAGCTACAGCCAATGGGAAGACACCACACTCTTTTTATCCCCTCTTCTGTCTGCTGGCCATTGCCAGATATAGATTCTACTCCTGTTAGACTCTGGTTCTCCCTACTCTGATTATTTGATTCCTGCTTTCACCCCGGTCTGCTCTCTGACTACTCTCCTGCCTGCTGTATTTGTACCTCGCTGCCCGATCTAGATTTGACCTCTGCTTTGTTTTCTGATTACGTCCTTGTCTGCCTGATTTTGTCCCTGTTCTGCATTTCCTGGTTTGACCCTGCCTGACTACTACTCTCATCAGACTGCAGCGTATCACAGGTAGTGATCTCTGGGGCCATGTGTAATTCCAAATCCCTGCATAGGGGTTAAAGGGTTTCAGGTTCTCGGGGTCCTGCTTTGTGAGTGGCTTTCTTCTAGCCTGTCACGAAAGTCTGCAGTCACTTGTGTTAAGTGAGGCCAAGCACATCTAGTCAAAATGTGTCAGAAAGTGTGCATATTGAATACTTGCAGGCACATGGTTTCATAGTTTTTAAGGTTAAAGGTAGACCTAAGTTCATCGAGATCAACCCATAGCTTAACATAGAGAAACCAAGGAAAAAATTGTGAAAACATACCCTGCTGTAACTAAATAAAAGCATAGTGCATATAAACATAGGGTACTTAGTAAACACTGTTTTTGATCAAAAAAAGGATAAAGCTATCCCACCAACGCCAAGGTGTACCCAGTTGGGATAGTACCTACACTCTCTAATATTAAAACCTTACCATGGGTCTAAAATAGGCCTCAATGTGGCTAAGGGCTGGGAGCGACCGGGTCCCAACAGGACACACACAGTCAGGGGGATTCACAGAATGAAATGTCCAGCTCGCTGAGAAGGGGGCCACTCCCTGTTTGTACTGAATACAAAAAAACTACATAAAAACAAAAAAGTGAGCCGGAGTATGAGATGGTATACATGGTACTTGTGAGACCATGTTCCCACTGGCCATGAGACAAAGAGAAACCAAGGAAAAAATTGTGAAAACATACCCTGCTGTAACTAAATAAAAGCATAGTGCATATAAACATAGGGTACTTAGTAAACACTGTTTTTGATCAAAAAAAGGATAAAGCTATCCCACCAACGCCAAGGTGTACCCAGTAGGGATAGTACCTACACTCTCTAATATTAAAACCTTACCATGGGTCTAAAATAGGCCTCAATGTGGCTAAGGGCTGAGAGCGACCGGGTCCCAACAGGACACACACAGTCACATCCTTTTTTTGATGCAGAATGGCCAAGTCAATCACCAGATCTTAACCCAATTGAGCATGCATTTCACTTGCTCAAATCCAGACTTAAGACGGAAAGACCCACAAACAAGCAAGACCTGAAGGCTGCGGCTGTAAAGGCCTGGCAAATCATTAGGAAGGAGGAAACCCAGCGTTTGGTGATGTCCATGGGTTCCAGACTTAAGGCAGTGATTGCCTCCAAAGAATTCGCAACAAAATATTGAAAATAAAAATATTTTGTTTGGGTTTGGTTTATTTGTCCAATTACTTTTGACCTCCTAAAATGTGGAGTGTTTGTAAAGAAATGTGTACAATTCCTACAATTTCTATCAGATATTTTTGTCCAAACCTTCAAATTAAACGTTACAATCTGCACTTGAATTCTGTTGTAGAGGTTTAATTTCAAATCCAATGTGGTGGCATGCAGAGCCCAACTCGCGAAAATTGTGTCACTGTCCAAATATTTCTGGACCTAACTGTATACCATCTCATAATCCGGCTCACTTTTTTGTTTTTATGTAGTTTTTTTGTATTCAGTACAAACAGGGAGTGGCCCCCTTCTCAGCGAGCTGGACATTTCATTCTGTGAATCCCCCTGACTGTGTGTGTCCTGTTGGGACCCGGTCGCTCTCAGCCCTTAGCCACATTGAGGCCTATTTTAGACCCATGGTAAGGTTTTAGTATTAGAGAGTGTAGGTACTATCCCAACTGGGTACACCTTGGCGTTGGTGGGATAGCTTTATCCTTTTTTTGATCAAAAACAGTGTTTACTAAGTACCCTATGTTTATATGCACTATGCTTTTATTTAGTTACAGCAGGGTATGTTTTCACAATTTTTTCCTTGGTTTCTCTTTGTCTCATGGCCAGTGTGAACATGGTCTCACAAGTACCATGTATACCATCTCATACTCCGGCTCACGTTTTGTTTTTTTTTTCCATAGCTTAACATGTTGATCCAGAGGAAAGTAAAAACCTCATGGAGCAGACAGTAAGCTCCATATTAGGGGATATATTTCCTCCTAACTCCACATATGGCAATCAGACTAGTTCCCTGGATCAATGCCAAATCATAGAACCTAGTGCACATAACCAGTAATATTATAAGTTTTCAAGAAAGGCATTAAGGCCTTTCTTAATTTTAGTATTGAATCAACCATTAAAACATTATGTGCCAGAGAGTTCCATAGCGTCACTGCTTTTACAGTACAGAATCTGCATCTGTGATTATGATTAAACCTTTTTTCTTCTAAACATAATGGATGCCCCTTGTCAACATCGCAGACCTAGGTGTAAAAAGATTATTAGAAAGATCACTGTACGGTCCCTTCATATATTTGTACAGTGTAATAAGATCACCCTTAAGCCTTTGTTTTTCCAAAACGAATAACCCCAAGTTTAGTAACCTATCTTGGAATCCACCCATTCCCTTAATAACCCTGATTGCTCTTCTATGCAACGGTTCTAGTTCAGCTATGTCCTTATTATACACTGGAGACCAAAATTGTACGCTAGTATAGGGGTAAAACTATGTTCTTCTCATGAGCATCTCTGCCTATTTTAAGGCATCTCATTATTTTATTGTTGTCAGCAGCTGCCCGACACTGGTCAACAAATTTGAGTTTGCCATTCACCCATACACCCAAGTCTTTTTCAGTGACAGTTTTACCCAGTGTTTTACAATTAAATACATAAGTATACATTTTACTTCCTCTGACCAAGTGCATGACCTTACATTTATCCACATTAATCTTCAATTGCCATTTCCCAGCCAAGCCTCCAGCTTACATACATCTCTCTGTAATATTAAATTATCCTCCTCTAAATTGATTACCTTGCAGAGTTTAGTATCATCTGTAAATTAAAAATTTACTTTCTATGCCACCTGCCAGGTTAATACTAAATATGTGAAAAAAAGATGGCCCAATACTGACCACAGTGGAGCCCAACTGTTAACAGGGACCCAGCCCGAATGTGTTCCATTAATAACAAACCTTTGTTTCCTATAACTGAGCCAGGTCTTAAACCAATTAAACATATTTTCTCCTATTCCCATTTTTCTCATTTTATGTACCAGCATTTTGTGTGACACTGTATAAAACGCCTTTGAAATATCCATATAGACAACATCCACTGCATTTCCCTGGTCCAGTTTGACAGGACCGATCCCTCATAAACCCATGATGATGCTGAGTCGTGAGGTTATTCTTCTTGAGATACTTCAGGATAGCATCTCTTAGCAAAACCTTAAAGATTTTACCTATAGTAGAGGTTGAACTTACCGGTCTATAATTTCCAGGCTCAGATTTTGTCCCCTTTTTGAATATTGGTACCACATGTGCTATGCGCCAGTCCAGTGGTACAGTTCCTGTTATTAAGGCATCTGTGACTCTTATAATGATCTGTATCACCGCACTTAGTTCCTATAGTACTCAGGGGTGTATGCCATACGTGTTTGGGGATTTGTCTACTTATGTGATTTTGAGGCAGCTCAGTACTTCCTACTGGGTTAAGCAGGTGACATCTAGTGGGGAATTTATGGTATCCCTGATCATGTCATTTGTCATGGGCTTTTCTTGAATAAATACTGTAGAGAAAAAGTTACTTAGCAGATTGGCCTTTCCTTCATCCTCTTCCACCATTTTACCCAGACTATTTTTTAGGGGGCCATCACTATCATTTTTGAGTTTCTTACTGTGTTTATGTAGTTGAAGAATAATTTGGGATTATTTTTACTTTTTCTGACAATGAGTCTCTCTATCTCAATGTTTGCTGCCTTGATTTGCTTTTTGCAGTATTTATTTAATTATTTATAAGTATTTAATTCCTCCTCACTACCTTTTTGCTTTAACTCTTTAAACGCTTTCTGGTTCTCATTTTTTTGCACCCCTTACAGTTTTAATTAGCCATAGTAGTTTCCTGCTATTTCTAGCTTTTTTCCATAGGGTATATATTGTGCACAGTTCCTATTCAGGATGCTTATAAAAAGTGTCCCATTTGCTATGTGTACTTTTATTTCTCAGGACATGGTCCCAATTAATGGCACTAAGTTTACTTCTTAAACATTGGAAATTCGCCTTCCTGAAGTTTAGTGTCCTGGTAGCTCCTGTACCGTATATCCCTAAGGCTGCTTTCACACTCCGTTTTTTTAACATGCCTCTTTTTGCAAAGAAAAACGCATGCAAACGCAAGTGTTATTTTACTGGATCCTGTCACTCGAAGTTTATGGGCGGGCATTGGAGTCATGTGATCGGGAGTGAGGGGAACTAAACGTGACAGACTGGAAATTCAGACGCAGCTGGGGGTAAAAGAGAAAGGAGAGAGATAGAGAAGAGAGGAGAGAGGAGAAGAGAGGAAAAGAGAGAAGATAGGAGAAGAGAGAGAAAGGACAAGAGAGGAGAGAGGAGGATTCAGAGAGGATGAGAGAGAAGAGGAAGAGAGAACAGAGGAGCAGAGAAGAGAGCAGAGAGGAGAAGAGAGGAGTAGAGAGCAGAGAGGGGAGAAGAGAGGAGAGAAAAGAGAGGAGAGGAGAGAGAAGAGAGGAGAGGAGAAGAGAGAAGAGGAGAGAGCAGAGAAGAGAGCAGAGAGGAGAGGAGAGGAGAGAGTGGAGGAAAATAAATGAGAGAGAAGAGAGGAGAGGAAGAAAAGAGGAAAGAGAAGAGAGGTGAGGAGAGACTAGGAGAGAGGAGAGAGAAGAAAGGAGAGAGAAGAGAGGAGAGGGGAGAGGAGAGGAGAGAAGAAAGGAGAGGAGATAGGAGAGGAAAGAGGAGAGAGGAGAGGAGAGAGGAGAGAGAAGAGAGGAGAGAGGAGAAGAGAGGAGAGGAGATAGAGAGCAGAGAGGAGAGCAGAGAGGAGAGAGAAGAGAGAGGAGAGAGAGAGCAGAGAGAGAGGAGAGACGAGAGAGAAGAGAGGAGAGAGAGGGAGATGAGAGAGGAGTGGAGAGGAGAGAATAGAGAGGGGAGAGAGAGAGAGACTGACTGACTGACTGTGAGAGAGACTGTGATCATGCCAGGCTGGTTTCTGGCCAAACAGGACCCTGTTTATGAGCACACCACCGTTCACATGCATTTGCGTGCTGTTTAGTCAGGATCCAGCAATTTGCAGTATTTGGACGCAGCTCAAAAATGCTACAAGTAGCGTTTTTGAAAAAAGTTAAAAAAACTGCAAGTTGCTGGATCATGACTAAACCACACGCAAACGCATGTGAACGCATGTTGACGCGAGTCCATTACAAATGCATTGAAATGAAAACGCATTTGCACTGGATCCGTTTTTGCGTTAAAATAATGTTCAGGACACATTTTAAAAAAACGTAGTGTGAAAGCAGCCTAACCTGTATATTTGATTTGCGGTCCAGCTTATTGGTTTATATTAGATCTAGCAGGTCCCCCCTTTTTGTTGGATCCTGAGCCAGTTATGAAAGGTAATTCTTTCATTACTGTCAAAAACCTGTTTCCTTTGCTGGACCTTCAGATTTTTGCTCCATAACTTATTTCAGGGTAATTGAAGTCACCCATAATAATTGTGAAGACATGGGGGTCAGTGGGTATTCTCGTCTGCTGGCCCGGCTACCTTTAGAAAGACCGCATGGACCAGGGCTTATCCCAACTGAACACCCAAACTGCGTACCCGTGGGCAGAACACTACTCAGACAACACCGGGTGCGGGAACCACAATAATTAGACTTTATTGGATCATCAACAGTCAAAGGCATATAACACAAAACCATGCAAACTACACAATGTAACAGGAAACAGAGTATCACCCTTCCGCTTGCTCACCAGGGAGTAGACTATTTGTGCCTTTAGAGCTCCAGGGCCACAAACCCTGCTTTTGGAAGGCACCCACCGAGAATAGGATAGTGACAAGCATAGGAAGCTTCACGAGTACAACAAAGTCCGTAGCCAGGTAACCAAATTGTAAGCAACTGGGTTTCTTCCAGCCTAATCCTAAGATCCTTGTCAGTGCTCCTGTAATATAATACAGTTTCAGATTCCCTAACCGGCGCCAAAGTGCCTAGGCTGGGTAATGGACTTCCAACCGGTATCAAAACCCCTAGCTTGCAGACATGTAGTAAAAGAACAAGCTGGTGACTCCAACAGTCGCTTTTTATATCTCCCGGGCACTCATCCCAGGGAATGTGGTCTCACCAGATTGATGGAATAAGGCTGTGCTCTGACTGGGCGGCATTTCAATCCGCATAGGTAATTCTCATCTGAGTTAGGTAGACAGAGAGGCTGGGGGAAGTTACATTAATCTAGCAATCCAAATTCTCAGACATTGGGAGGCTCCGATAGTCCTGGGTAAAACAATGGCTCAACAAACACTAGTTAACACACAAAAGGGACTCTTGTTTGGCCAAATTAAGAATATTAGCCCCTGACAGACATTTTACAGGACTGTGTCTTCACTATAATTCCTTCTCTTTGATTAAAGGCCCAGTCACACACAACAACTTACCAGCGATCCTGAAAACAATGCGACCTGATAGGGATCGCAGGTAAGTCGCTGGGAAGTCGCAGGTGAGATGTAACACAGTCAGATCTTACCAGCGATGCAGGAACAATACAGGTCGCAGTAGCGACCTGTATAACGATCTCAGCAGTCACTGGGACCCTGTCACACAGTGTCAAACACAGCGATGTGTCCTGCCCAGCAGGACATCGCCTTTGAATAAAATGGCCTGGACCATTCTGCAACGACTAGAGATCTCACAGCAGGGGCCTGATCGCTGGTAAGTGTCACACATAACGAGATCGCTAACGGGATCGCTACTGCGTCACAGGAACCGAGACTCAGCTCCGATCTCGCTAGCGATCTCGTTATGTGTGACGGTACCTTAACAGACTCATCTCAGTGGTGTACCGTCCATAGAGGCAGACCACGCCACTGCTATGGGGCCCATGAGCTGGAGGCAGGAGGGGGGGCCCGCAGCTGACAGCCCAGGCTTCTTCCCTTTCACCCCCCCAGCTCACCGGGCCCCAGGGGGCGGGGCCGCCATCAGGGCAATGAGGGGGCCCGAGTCGCTCATAGAGAGCTGCCCTCTCTCCTACTCTGCACTGATGTATATGATCGGTGCAGGACAGGAAATGTACTATGGAGGCTGCGGTGAAGGACCTGTCATCTAACTGATCATGTGGCTGATCACATGACCACTGAACATCTAGGTCCTGCTGTTCAGCTGCAGCAACCTACGTGCAAGTTCCCGTGGTTTCTCTCCTGCTCTTCACTGATCAGAAACTGCAAGATGAGGTAATGTATAGTGTGTGTATCTGTGCATGTAGTCTGTCTGTCTGAATGCCTCTGTCTGTCTCTTTCCCTGTGTCTCTCATTCCCTGTCTGTCTCTGTGTCTCATTCCCTATCTGTCTGTCTCTCATTCCCTGTCTGTCTGTCTCTGTCTCTCATTCCCTGTCTGTCTGTCTCTGTCTCTCATTCCCTGTCTGTCTCTGTCTCTCATTCCATATCTGTCTGTCTCTCATTCCCTATCTGTCGGTCTCTGTCTCTCTCTCTCTCTCATTCCCTATCTGACTGTCTCTGTCTCTCATTCCCTATCTGTCTGTCTTTCTCTCTCTCTCATTCCCTATCTGTCTGTCTCTCTGTCTCTCATTCCCTATCTGTCTGTCTCTCTCTCTCATTCCCTGGCTGTGTCTGTCTCTCATTCCCTGTCTGTCTCTGTCTCTCATTCCCTATCTGTCTGTCTCTCTCTCATTCCCTATCTGTCTGTCTCTGTCTCTCATTCCCTATCTGTCTGTCTCTGTCTCTCATTCCCTATCTGTCTGTCTCTGTCTCTCATTCCCTATCTGTCTGTCTCTCTCTCTCATTCCCTGTCTGTCTCTCTCATTCCCTATCTGTCTGTCTCTCTGTCTCTCATTCCCTATCTGTCTGTCTCCCATTCCCTATCTGTCTGTCTCTGTCTCTCATTCCCTATCTGTCTGTCTCTCTGTCTCTCATTCCCTATCTGTCTGTCTCTGTCTCTCATTCCCTATCTGTCTGTCTCTCTGTCTCTCATTCCCTATCTGTCTGTCTCTATCTCTTATTCCCTGTCTGTCTCTGTCTCTCATTCCCTGTCTGTCTCTGTCTCTCATTCCCTGTCTGTCTGTCTCTGTCTCTCATTCCCTATCTGTCTGTCTCGGTCTCTCATTCCCTATCTGTCTGTCTCTCTCTCATTCCCTATCTGTCTGGCTCTCTCTCATTCCCTATCTGTCTGTCTCTCTCTCTCTCTCATTCCCTATCTGTCTGTCTCTCTCTCTCTCTCTCATTCCCTGTCTGTCTCTGTCTCTCATTCCCTATCTGTCTGTCTCTGTCTCTCATTCCCTGTCTGTCTCTCTCATTCCCTGTCTGTCTCTCATTCCCTGTCTGTCTCTGTCTCTCATTCCCTGTCTGTCTCTGTCATTTCCTATCTGTCTGTCTCTCTCATTCCCTATCTGTCTGTCTCTCTCATTCCCTATCTGTCTGTCTCTCTCATTCCCTATCTGTCTGTCTCTCTCATTCCCTATCTGTCTGTCTCTCTCATTCCCTATCTGTCTGTCTCTCTCATTCCCTATCTGTCTGTCTCTCTCATTCCCTATCTGTCTGTCTCTCTCATTCCCTGTCTGTTTCTCTCATTCCCTGTCTGTTTCTCTCATTCCCTATCTCTCTCTCTCATTCCCTATCTCTCTCTCTCATTCCCTATCTCTCTCTCTCATTCCCTATCTCTCTCTCTCATTCTCTATCTCTCTCATTCCCTATCTCTCTCTCATTCCCTATCTGTCTCTGTCTCTCATTCCCTATCTGTCTGTCTCTGTCTCTCATTCCCTGTCTGTCTCTGTCTCTCATTCCCTATCTGTATGTCTCTCTCTCTCTCTGTCATTCCCTGTCTGTCTCTCTCTCTCTATCCATCTCTCCACCGGTATCATATTACCTCACACAGAAGCTTCTTAAGCTGGGTTCACACATAGTGACAACGACGTCGCTGCTAAGTCACCATTTTCTGTGATGTAGCAGCAACATCCCGTCGCTGTCGCTGTGTGTGACATCCAGCAACGAGCTGGCCCCTGCTGTGAGGTCGCTGCTCGTTGCTGAATGTCCTGCTTCATTTTTTGCTCGTTGCTCTCCCGCTGTGAAGCACACATCGCTGTGTGTGACAGCGAGAGAGCGACGAACTGAAGCGAGCAGGGAGCAGGCGTCTGGCAGCCTGCAGTAAGCTGTAACCACGGTAAACATCGGGTAACCAAGGGAAGCCCTTTCCTTGGTTACCCGATATTTACATTAGTTACTAGCACCGCCACTCTCAGGCTGCCAGTGCCGGCTCCCTGCTCCCTGCACACGTAGTCGGACTACACATCGGGTAAATAAGCAAAGGTTTGCTTATTAACCCGATGTGTACTCTGGCTAGGAGTGCAGGGAGCCAGCGCTAAGCGGTGTGCGCTGGTAACCAAGGTAAATATCGGGTAATGGTTACCCGATATTTACCTTAGTTACCAAGTGCAGTGTCGCTGCTGGCTGGGGGCTGGTCACTGGTCACTGGTGAGATCTGCCTGTTTGACAGCTCACCAGCGACCATGTAACGACGCAGCAGCGATCCTGATAAGGTCAGGTTGCCTGTCGTGATCGCTGCTGCGTCGCTATGTGTGAACCCAGCTTTACATAGCAATGTCCATAGTTGCCTATAATAACCAATCACAGCTCCTATTAATGACCTCACCTACTAGCTCCATTGACTTTAATATAAGGATTTTTTTTGGAGAGTAACTGTAAGGGCAGCACGGTGGCTCAGTGGTTAGCACGGCAGCACGGTGGCTCAGTGGTTAGCACTGCAACCTTGCAGCGCCGAGGTCCTGGGTTCAAATCCTACCGAGGTCACCATCTGCAAGGAGTTTGTATGTTCTCCCCGTGTTTGCGTGGGTTTCCTCCGGGTACTCCAGTTTCCTCCCACACTCCAAAGACATACAGATAGGGACTCTAGATTGTGAGCCCCAATGGGGACAGTGTTGCCAATGTATGTAAAGTGCTGTGGAATTAATAGCTCTATATAAATGAATAAAATTATTATAATTATTATTCTTAAGACACACGGCATGAAAATCGGAGCGAGTGGGATGCGATAAAACATCGTATTCCACTCAGACAAACATTAGCCTATGTGCCAGCGCATATGAGCGATTATTTTCTCGGCCCCAATCAGACCAAGAAAACAATTGCAGCACACTGCGATTGTTATGCGAGACTCTCTCGCACCCATTCAAGTGTATTGGGCGAGAGAAGAATCGCACTGCACTCGCGTTACACTGGTGTACCGCGAGTGCAGTGCGAGAATGGCAATAGTTGGCAACGGAGGAGAGAGAGAGATAAATCCCTCCCTCCCCTCCGCAGCACTGGCCCGCCCCTCCTGAGTGATGGCCCGTCCCCTGCAGCTGAGGTCCGATCGCATGATCGGAGCGCAGTCGCAGTGACACTCGCATGACAGTCGGCTCCTGCTGTGCTGCCAGAGTGAGCCGAGTGTCATGTGAGGATCACATTAGTGCCCTGTGTGGCCCC
The DNA here is from genome assembly GCF_048569485.1 of Anomaloglossus baeobatrachus. Taxonomy (NCBI): domain Eukaryota; kingdom Metazoa; phylum Chordata; class Amphibia; order Anura; family Aromobatidae; genus Anomaloglossus; species Anomaloglossus baeobatrachus. Next base: position 523,597,705 of record NC_134354.1, read on the forward strand.
AGCCTAAAGCGCAGGGTTACATTTTCCCCTCAAAAAATAGTCTATGACATTCACTGAGTCACATGAGGTGTCTGTGCAAAATATCGTGATTGGAAATGAGACGGTGCGAGTTCCTATAGCGGACACACATACAGTATATATATATATATATATATATAATATTATAATATAATCTATCCACACACACATACACAGCTTTATATATTAGATATACACATATGGCTGACGATTCTGTCTGGACGTGGACGTCCATCCAACCTAGTGTTGGTTTTAACCTTATGGAATAAAATTGGTTTTTAACCTTTTCTAGGACGTGATGCTGGAAACAACTTTTTTCTATTGCCGAAGGTTCGAGGGGTAGAGCCGGAGCTGTGGTGGAGTCTGATGGGGGCCCGAAAATTTTTTCAGTATCGGGCCCGGAAATACCTGGTGGCAGCCCTGGCTGGAGGGGCCCGGGGTGGCTGCCCGCAGTGTGTGCGTTTTCACTGTCATGCATCATGCCCCCGGGGCCGTCACCAAGCAGCTGATTAATACCGCTGGGAGCCAGCACTGTTTGTATAGCTACAGACTGGCCAACGCAGAGATTCAGAGGAGCTCACACTGCACACTGTGCGCGGCCTGTGCTGAAGAGGAGGGAGTGGCCAGGCAGCAGAGATGCCAGGAGGAGAACAGCCAATCAGGAGAGGGGGCAGACGCGGGAAAATGAAATGATAAAAAGGAAAAGAGTGCAGGAGTGAAGAAGGAATAGAAACCACAAAAAAGAGAGAAAAGCAAACAGAGAGCAGAAAAACAGTGAGAAGCGGAGAACAGAAGGAATTGAAAGAAAAAGCAGAGGACATGAGAAGCAGCCAGGAAGACTCACAGAAGTGCAGAAGGGAGGCCTGAGCCACTATCATCATCTCTCACAGCACAGGAGCAGGTGAGTATTATAATGTACAAATGTCTGCCTGTAATACTACAGAAAAACTGCCCTGTGCTGTGCCATCACTGTGTGTGTGTGTGTGTGTGTTGCCCCTGTGCCAAAACTGTGTGTGTGTTGAGGAGCACGAAGAAGGACATCCCTACTTTAGGCCAAGTTCACATATTGCACATTTTTTAGGGATTTGTGGTGTGAACCCTCTGGTCTTTGTGCAATGGGCTCTGCTCAGTAATAGGACGGTGGTTATATTCAGACTCTATGTGGTGATATTTGGTCATGGTGCGGCGGCATTATTTTGCAATGTAATAATACATTGCAAACCTTTATATGGTGGGTGTTGTTCAGTAACACTATGTAGTAGTATGTGTTATTTCTGACTATAAGCCGCCCCAATAATGCATGCCGGCCCCCAATAACATGTATCATGGTTATTATGATAATGTTTTTTTGTTTGTTTTTTTTATCGGTGGGGGGGCCCCATTCAGACTTTTGCTATGGGGCCCCATGATTTCTATGTACGCCCCTGACTCATCTATTTGCTTTATGAGGATATTTTCTGCCATTTCTATTATATTTGGAGTCTTATAACAACCCCCTATCAGTATTTTATTATACTTTTTCCCTCCCCTTATTTCGACCCATAGGGACTCTACATTTTTATTAGTCTCACATTGATCATATTGCAGTATGGGGGTTTTGTTATAATTTTTTATTTAACGTGACATCAATAAACAAAATATATGACCTATTGAGATACATTGCACATAGAAGAATGTAAACCATTTTAGGTAAAACAAGATATAAACTGGACTGTCAAAAGTTTTTAAAGAGCTACGACAGCCTCCCATTCCCCAGCGGTTGGAAAATGAAACAGCCCAACCAAAGGGGAGAAAGTAAGCAATGAAAAATTATAGAAAAGAGAGAGATAGTGAGGGAACAAAGAAAGAACAAATGATAGGAAGTGCAGAGAAAGTGGAAAAGGGGTATATAGGAGGGGGCGGTGAGAGGAGGAAGGGGGGCAAGTGCCGTCCCTGTAGTATGGGTTTTAACAATAATTATTTTACATATAAACAAACACCTCCCCCTCGTTTATTTGTGTGGTCATTCCTGAACAGACTATATCCCTGTAAATTAACAGCTCAGTCATAACTCTCTTCCAACCCTGTCTGTTATCCCCACTACATCATCATTTTTTACAACAATATTAATGACCACCCAATCTCGCTGCTGCCTCCAGAGAATCTTGACAGCGTGCAGTTCATGTGCTTTGAGGATTCAAATGTCTGCAGTCACATAAAATGACTACAGACTCTCAACACAAAGCTTGATAACTGATTTTATGATGGAGTAGGATGCATCAAGAGAATTAAGAGGTGCATGCCACCATGCCACTTAATGAATTTGACACATCTTCTCATTGGTGTGTGCCTCCATATGCCTCATGAGAAATGTTAACCCAGTCACTAAAGTAATGTAGCTGGCTTAATACCGCCATGATCTGTTCTGCTCATGCTTCAACAACTTCAGCAAAACAAGCCAGATTTCCCATCCTTTTCGTTACTCAAGTTTTTTTTTTACTTTTCAAATGGTTTTACGCCAGTTTTCTGATTTAAGCAATCTGACGTAACAGGCCCAAAAAATCAAAAAGTTAAAAACGTTTGAGCACCAACCATTGTTTTGTCATGTGCAGTGCAAATCTTCATTTACAGATCACTACTACACATCCTACCATGCGTCACCTGGACCCGCAGTTTGCTACTAACCGATTGGACTCTGTACACACTTCCAACAAGCAACCTGGTTTCTGCCAGTAGCTCTGTTCTGTGAAGTGTTGGTTGTTTTATTTACCACTACTACTGGCACGTTAGGCGTTAATACCTCCTGGAGCAGTGGCTGGCTTCTCAGTGAACCAGGTTTGCTAATCATCAGTTCCAGCTGGTCTCCTCCCTCTGGGGAGTTTTCTGTACCATTGCCGATGATAGTTTCTGCTGGCAATTGCAATATCCCGGCATCCGTGGTGTTCCTCTTTTTGGTGACCAGCAACTTGTTGTCTGCACTGTATGAGAGTACCCTGGTGTGACTTCCTAGTACCCCTTTTGGTTTATTCCATCCGGTGTTGTTTTGTCTCTGCTCTGTGGTTTGCAGTGTGTGTTTTTCAGTTTTTTCCCTTTGTCTGTGTGTTGGGGGAGGTTGTTACATTGTGTCCCGCCCATCCCAGGGTTAGGGGCACAGGGGGAGGTATTAACAGGGTTCAACAGGAGACAGGGCCAGGGTGGAGACCTGGACCTCCCTACTTTCAAGGGTACATCCAGAGTCAGGATGAGAGCAGCGTCCACAGTCTTGGGATCAGCTTACCCTCTCTGGCGTCTTTTCCGCACCTCTGACACTTTGACAAGCCCTGATAACCAGGTTAATATTCAGTTCTACAGTATTCTGATATCAGTTAAGTGTTTTGCCTTTCTTACCAATCCCACAGTTTCTTTATCAATATTATGTATAAACTTTTATCCTATTCTGTAATGACAAATGTAAGGTATTAGAAAATACCTCTATGTTTCCTGGCCACTTTCTAATAACTTTCCTGATGTGAAGCTAACTGGTGTTCAATTGTGAGCTTCACATTACTACCCATAATCATTGCATGCATTTGAACAATGTTTGCACTTCAATTTTGCTGAAAAATGTTTTTTTTTCCTTAGACATGAAAATGTGTTCATAATTGGCTTTTTTCTTGTCAGTCGTATAATGGAAGCCTAAATTTGTGCTATTTAAAGCAATACATTTCAGTATTCATTGTTTCACGGCAATAATGATGTTTCAAGGCTATTCTGAGGCGGAACTGATGTAAAAGGTTTAATTTTCATTGTACTTCTTTTGGCACTGTTTTTGTCAAGGCACCAATTTTAAGTCATATTTGTCATATTGTAACACAAACATTGTAGGTAAAGCCCTCAAGTACTCCAAAATAATCTTTCAAAAATCTATTAATGCAGATGCAACAATTTCAGGGTGTCAAACAGATCACAGGATTTTGCTAACGAAACCAGAATCAAAGAAGGCATTGAACCCCTCTACTTATTTACAGGTCAGAATCCAATGACGCATGTTTTACATAAATAGGTAGTTGGGAGGAAAGAAAAAGAGAGAAACCTAGAAAAAGAGAGAGAAAGGAAGGAAAATAGTAAAGGAAAGGAAAGAAGGCAGGGAAGTAAGCAAGGATGGTGGGGAAGGAAGGAAGGTAAACTACAAACATTGTTGCCCTTTCTTGCTGTGAATTTTTCAGAATTTTTTGGGAAAAATTTAATTCCTCTTTTTGTGGTTTAGATTTTAAATTTAATGTAAGGACTAGTAAGCATGGGGACCCTTGATGTTGGGTTGCAAGCATCCGTATTTTGGCCAAAATATCAACTAAAACCTTATATATTTATCATATTTTTTTTGCACTTATAGCTTTATACAGGATGCAGCCAGGCCCATTAATATAGGCCTTGTAAACTAGGGTTACCATTCCTGTGTGGTGCACTTATATAGTGCTGGGACTGGGTAGCCCGCCTAGTCTAATAGTATTGGCGTCATCAATAGGCTGTAAGCCAGACTCTGTGAACCTACATGTGTGAATGGCGCCGTATACAAGCCATTTGTGCAATTTTAATACCAAGCAATCACCACGTCCATGGAATGACAGTGTGTGAGTGGTTGCTCCATCAGTGTTTTGCACCTGTTGCCTCCATCTTTATTAATGGGTTTTGCTGCATCCTGATATTGCATTTGTTTCTGTGGCCTGGGCAGGTAAACAGGGAAGGAAGGAAGAATTTTTCCTTCTTCCAATGGCGAGATCTTAGTTTAGAAAGTAAGACACTTGCATAATGTTTTGCTAATGGGACTCCATCAACATTCATCCAGCCCTAACTAAATAAAAACACATGAATGTCCTGCTACTTTATTTCATGTCATGCATTGTTAATATATTTCCTAAGGTTGGTGTACTGATATGCTAATTTTAATTTTTTTTGTGAACCTTGTCTTAGAATCCTGCATTGTGCCATTTCTTTCTCATTCTTTCAGGAAATTGATGAATATAATCACAACTATTCCCATTTTAAGCTCTTATACAGTATGACCCTGACCACTCAGATACTAACCAAAGTTGCATCAGCAATGTTATTTCACGGAGAATACTTGTATTTACTATCACTAAGTTTTTAGAAATTTGTCTTTGAGGGCGAATATCTCTTAGAAGTGTAAATAGTGGTGTAGTTAGTACATGATAAGTGAGACAAGATGGTCCAGCTCAAATTAACAAATACTTCTTTATCGCTTGAAAAATTCATATACACGGGACATCAAGTATTTACATGAAAAACAATATAATAGCATATGCATCAATGCATTTCTGGTGTGCATCCAGCCTTAATCATGATTAAGGTCCGATCAGAACGCACCAAAAAGAAGAAAGGAGATTTAGAGTCTAATTGGAGTCAGAAGATATCTAATCTTAGTCAGCACCTGTTCAACAAAAATGAGGAAACTCATATTGAAAAATGGTTTGAAATTTGCCCCATTAGCAAAATGTAATTGTTTTCAGGTATTCGTAGGCATCAAACAATTCATGAGAAATTTGACTGATAGATTTTTAAAAAAATGTTTTCTTTCAATCAGACCACTATTCAAAAGTAATATACAATCTGTATCTACGTGTAAACGAACAAATTAAAAATGTAAATAGAATTTTCATCCGATACATGAATATTCAGATTTGTTTTTAACATTCCAAAAGTGCGTGATTAATGATATACGACGTGTTAGTGAGAAAAATACACATTTTGGAATAATGGAACCATGAGGAAATGCAGTGCTAATAAACAATTTCAGGACAACAAAAAATATAGCTATTCGCCCGGTGGATAAAGGAGCAGAATTGTTATTATAGATCAAGAAAAATAACATGAGGGACGTGTCCTGCACGCTGATGGCGAGGGCTGCTTGAAGGAGAGCTCTGTGCTGACAGCAGGATAAACCAGCTCTTATCAGCTCACAGATAACAGGATTACCAGCTACAGGAGGTGTGAGTAACCCCAGCCCCCAGCTATGCCTAAGGGGAGACCTAAAAAAACTGGCACTCCAGCCAAACTGACAGACTTCTACCCCCTGGATAGGGATCTCTCCTCACCAAGCAAGATGGCGCTGGCTTCCCACTCAGCTTCTTCCCACTCCTCACAAGGAGATACAGGCTGCTTGAGAGGCTGCACAGGCATTCCTCTGACAGAGGAAACAATGCAATCTCTGCTGAAAACGCTGAGGGCTTCCCTGCAGGCTGATCTCAGAGAAATAGTAAGAGAGCTGAAGGAAGAGATCAGGTCTCTGGGTGATCGCACAGAGCATGTAGAAACTAAAATGGCTGAATTTGCAACATCACATAACAATCTGATAGATGCTAACACAGCTTTGGAAAAGAAGGTGGAGGCACTAAAACTTAAAATCAGTGATATAGAGGACAGATCCCGAAGAAATAACCTAAAAATCAGAGGGATTCCCTCATCAGTAGCAGATAAAGACCTCCAGGAATACTTCCACAAGTTTCTGCAGCTTATACTCCCTGGATGGGACACCAGAGACCTGATAGTGGACAGGATTCATAGAGTCCTTAAATCCAAAGGCATAGATTCAGCTCTGCCTAAAGATGTCCTGGCTAGACTTCATTTCTATAAAACAAAAGAAGCTGTGCTGCACACACTGAGGGGAAGTCCAGCCCTGACAGACACTTTCATGGGACTAAAAATCTTCCCAGATCTTTCTGCTGCAACTCTTAATAAAAGAAGAGAATTTGCCCACCTTTCTAAACTCCTTAGAGATCAAGACATCAAGTACAAGTGGGGTTTTCCGGTGAAGATGATAATTTTCAAAGATGGAGGCACTCACATGTCATACTCCTTCTCAGCTGGGCAAATTGCTGGATGACTGGGGAATAGCCCACCCACCAAACCCTGGTGGGCAGGAGAATCATAGAGGCCCTCCAGACAGGATTAACCCTGAATGGTCAGTAGCTTAGCTGGGACTCCTTCCTGCTTATGGCACCTGCTGTCCCTGCTCCTGTGACACGGGATGTCACGTAGCCCCCCTGATGTTCTCGCCTATGGCGAGCGGTTATACACCGGGCACCCTACTCAGGGCAAACCGGTGTTGTTGGAATTTTTTTGTTTTTGTTCCTCTTCTCACAAATGTTCCTTAATTTTTTCTGGAAATTTCTCTCAATTCCTTGCTGGTCTAGCCCCTCTCATCCCTGATGGCGTTCCTAGGAATTCAAACCCCCCTGCGGCTCCAATATGAGAATTAAGATATTGTCTATTAATGTGAACGGACTCAACTCCCCAGCAAAAAGGTCAATGATGTGGAGAGAGGTGAAGGCATCTATCTGTGATATAGCGTGCATTCAGGAGACCCACCTTCTTTCCACAGATAATAAACGGCTACTTCATCCAAGGTTCCAACACACCTTTTTTGCTAATAACTCAAAAAAAAGAGGAGGAGTGGCCATTTTAATAAAGAACTCAGTGGCCTTTAAATTGATAAATGTCAGTTATGGAGCGGATGGAAGATATATTATTTTGTCTTGTTATATCAACAGCGTCCCTTATACCTTGGCAACGGTCTACTCCCCAAATTCATCACAATTGACCTTTGCTAGGAAATTTTTCCAAGCATTCAAAGATACTGCCACAGGGGCGGAAATCATCTGTGGAGACTTTAATATACCTGTAATACGCTCCATGGATTGCTCCAACACCAGCATCCCACATGCTAAGGAACTTAAGCATCTCATCAATGAATTCCATTTTCATGACATCTGGAGATATTTGCACGCATCAGAATGAGACTATACATTCTTCTATTCCAGGCATCGCTCATACAGTAGAATTGATTTTTTTTTGGTCGACAGCAAATCTATAAGTAATTGTGTGGCAGCTGATATTGGTTTAATTACTTGGACAGATCATGCGCCGATCTCTTTGTCTGTTCAGGGTAGCTTTAATGTTCAAAATTCCCCTAGGTGGAGAATGAATACCAGCTTGCTTGGTAGGCAGAAGGTACATGATGAAGTAGAGTCAGTGTTAACAGAATATTTTAAACTTAATAATAATGGGGAAATTTCTGACGAGACCCTGTGGGCTGCTCATAAAGCAGTAGTCAGAGGGCAGCTCATAAAAATAGCCTCCATCCAAAAAAGGAAAAAAGACGCAGATATTAAATATATATTAACCCGTATTCATCACCTTGAATCCCTGAATAAAGCCAAAGCATCCCCTAACTTGACTAAAGAAATTGTAACCCATAGATTCCAATTAAGATCCCTACTCCTGCAAAAATACGAACATAATCTTAAAAAAAATAGATCGACATTTTATGCTATGGGGGATAGAGCGGGGTCCTTATTGGCAAGAAGGACGAAAAAACGTGAGATCCAATCTAAAATAGAATTCCTGAGGGACCCAAATGGAACAATCTTTAGACATCCCATTGAAATAGCAGAAGCATTTGCAAAATACTATGAGACCCTGTATAATCTAAAATATGATTCAATACGTCACAGCCGACTCAAGTGGATATACAGGGTTTCCTAGACACCCTGGATCTTCCCCGGGTCTCAGATGAGCAATTAGAGGAACTTAATCTTCCCTTTACTACACATGAAATCCTAGGTGCCATCAAAATGACTAAGTCTAACTCTGCCCCGGGCCCCGATGGGCTGCCATACGAATATTACAAACAATTTACATCCACTCTGTCCCCCTTTATGTCAAAAACCTTCAATTTTTGGCAAAATAAAGGGTCAATTTCCCCAGACAACTTAGAAGCGATAATTATCACGCTACCCAAGCCAGGGAAACCTGCAGACACCCCGGGAAATTTTAGGCCCATTTCACTCCTAAATTGTGATGTTAAAATTTATGCCAAACTAGTGGCAGATAGACTTCATAAAGTGATCCCGACCTTAGTGGCTCCAGACCAAGTTGGGTTTGTGACAGGGAGGCAATCTAAGGATGGCACCAGACGGATGCTTGACTTGATTGGACTGGTGGAGATATCGGGTGAACCCAGTGCATTCCTGTCTCTTGATGCTGAAAAAGCCTTTGACAGGGTGCACTGGGGATACCTGGAGAGAGTTCTAACAAAATTCGGGTTCTTGGGGAAAATCAAGTCATCCATTCTAGCCCTCTACTCTTACCCAAATGCGTCAGTGTTGGCATCGGGGTTTCTGTCATCTAAATTTCAAATGAGTAATGGCACCCGCCAGGGGTGTCCATTGTCTCCCGCTATTTTTGCTTTAGTGGTAGAACCTCTGGCGGAAGCTATACGAAAAAACATAGCCATTTCTGGTATGAGTTGGGGAATTTGAACATAAACTTGGTTTATACGCAGACGATGTGATAATTTCCTGTTCTAACCTTGCAGTGTCGATTCCAGCAGTGGTGAACACATTATCAAACTTTTCTAAAGTGTCGTATTATAAGCTTAATGCGGCAAAGTCTTTGATACTGCCATTTAATGTACCGGTGGAGGCCAGGAGTGCGCTGGAGGGGGCCTTTCAATTCAAATGGTGCGACAGGGGGATACCTTATTTGGGTATTAAGCTGACACCATCGCAGATGTTAATTAAAGAAAATTTGGAACCTCTGATCCAAAATTTAGAAAAGGAATTGGGAAGGTATGAAAAAATATCATTGTCCTGGATGGCCAGGATACAGTCCTTTAAAATGGTTTTCTTACCCAAAATATTGTATGTGCTCAGATGTCTTCCCATCAAAATTTCTCACAAAACCCTGATGAAACTTCAATCGTTGACTTACAAATTTGTCTGGGGTAATAAAAGGGCTAGGGTCGCAGGTAAAGTGTTATACCCCCCATATGACTTAGGGGGATTGGGCACCCCAAACATAACGGCATATTATAAAGCCTTACTAATTGAATCACTAAAGGAATGGTGGCGTCCAGGTAATTCACATAGATGGGCTCAGATTGAAAATTTCCTGTCCCGCCAGGGCTCGGTCAGAAGAATGATGGAAGCAGAATATTTGAGCCGTTCACGGTTCTCCCCGTGTGTTCCCACCATGTCAGCCTCCCTGGAGGTCTGGCGAAATGACTTGATTCATAAGATTCAGATTCCTCTTTCAGAGATTTCCCTCAAGTCGTTGGAATCTCAAATCCCCTTTTTGAATCTGGCCAGGTGGGAGGGATCGGGCATTACAGTGCTGGCGGATCTATACTCTGATATGGGTGTTAACCCCTTTAATGAAATAGTACGGGAACACCCCTCTTTAAAGGGCTCTTTCTATCAACACATCAAAATTAGTCATTTTCTGGCCTCTAAATTTCCTCCAAAGTCGAATCCTCTGTTACCTACAACAAAGGCTTTGGTATTTAAAAAGATAATTAAATCCAAAAGGTATCTCCTCGACATACAAATGGCTCAATAACCCCCCCGAAGAGCAAAAATCTCCTTATATGAATAAATGGGACGTGGAGTTGAGTGTCTCTACCTCTCCTTCAAACTGGCACTCGGCATCAGCAAATATCCAAAAATATTCCAAGTGTATAAATCATCTGGAGCAACTGAAAAAAGTACACCTGCGATGGTATCGGTCCCCAGCCAACTTAGCACAGTTCCTCCCAAATTATTCGCCATATTGTTGGAAGGGCTGCCTCCAAAGGGGTACTCTTGGTCACTGCTGGTGGGCTTGTCCCAGGGTTTTCTCGTTCTGGCTGGAGGTGTTTGGCCTGATGGGTGAGCTGACAGGCTATCCTATTAATCCGAATCCAGGTCTGGCAGTGCTAAACGTGGGTATAGAGGAGTTCTCTTGGGAATCCAGGGGTTTATTAGTTCACATTCTAGTAGCTGCCAGATATTGCATAAGTTTGCACTGGAAATCCCCAAAGACGCCTACATTAGTTGAACTATATAACCGAATTAATCTCAAATGCCAATACGAGTTCTGTCTGGCTCACTCCATCCACGCCAAAAACAAAATACTTCAGATTTGGGACACGTGGCTAAACTCTGTATATGCATCCCCTGTCAGGCATCTGTTTCCAGGGCAAACTGTTGATAATTAAAAATGGAGAAAAAAGAGAGTGTTACGCAGGGAGTTCACCCATACCACATGTCAATATTCAAGGTGTTTAAATCTCTGTTGTTGTTACTGCTCGGGCTACCCCGAAACGCCATCCAATTCCCTCCCTCCCCCCTCCCCCTCCCTGGTTGCTTCCTTGCCATCATCCATGGTTCTCCCCATCTCCCCCACCTCTCTCTCCCCTCTCCTTTCTTATCTTCCTTTCTTACTCTCTGGTTCTGGTTGTTTGGATCCCTCGTTTTGAGGATTAAAGAGTAAATTGGTAGGTTGACTCTATACGTATTGGGTATTGATTAACCTAAAAAAGTTGCAACTTGCATCAGACATGATTGGGGGTGGTGTGACAGGAAATGTGAATCATAATCAAAGGTGATACTACCACGTGTTACAGCGTTGTTCTCTTTGTGTATTATTGCCAATGATACCTGAATTTCTCCTTTTTGTAATGTAACTTCCTACAATAAAATTGATTGGATTAAAAAAAAAAGAAAAATAACATGAGGATTTAATGCGATCATTAGGTGATAAAAAAAACAACCTATAAATTAATTAAATCTGATCCTTCAATACTATGTAAAAGTCAGTTAGGCATATTTATTAAAAAGGATTGGTTAAGAGAAGTTTAAGTAAAGAGGAAGCTTGGTTTATGAATATACAATATTCAAGAATTACAGTTTTTATCATATCCCAAAAATATCCATAAATCCATCTCCAACCCACCGCTACACCCTGTTATCTTGGGAATTGATTGGGTAACTGCTAATTTATCCAGTTATATACATCACCAACTTCATCAGTGTATTCCACATTTGCCTGATGATTTGAGGGACAGCAAATGTCCTACAGATTCTAAAGCATTGTAAATGGCAAGGTGACTATATTATTGGCTCCCTAGATGTCACATCACTTTAAACATTCATTGAACACAGTAAGGTATTCCTTCATAAAAGCAAACCGTACCCGGGAGAGCAGGTCCAATTTATTAGGGATTGCATTTTATTTTTACCCATAATTGTTTTAAAAATGGGTGGACTACTACATGCAGCGGTTGGGTACAGCCATGGGGTCCAGGTTCACACCAAGGTACGCAAACCTCTCTGTGAGTAGGTGGGAGGGTAGCTATATATACCCTGGCAGTACGATTCATGAGAACTTGGTCCTCTGTTAAAGATTTATTGACCATAATATATTTATCTAGTCCAGTAACGAATCCTCCCTATTGATGTTTTTAGTGATGTGACTAAAAATTATTTTACACCTATTTATAGTAAACAAAAGATACACTTTTTGGATTTAACTATTAATATTGAAAAGGGCAATATTTATACAAGCACTTATAATAAACCTACAGATAGCAATAGCTATATTGCTTTATCTAGTTGCATGTTCATAATTGGCTTTTAAAAGTACCCAAAAGTCAGTATATGCGGGTATACAGAAATTGTAGCAAAGTTCAAGTCTTTGACATGGAAGCCAGTCTCCAAACAGCAAAATGTAAGGAAAAAGAAGGAATTTTTTAAAGGGATTTGCCAAAAAATTAAGGAAATCCCATGACTGGCTCTATTAGAAAATAAGAACAAAATATGGAGTGAAAATTCAAATAAGGATAAGTTGGATGTATCCATTGTTATGCAATATAAAGCATAGACTAAAAATTATTAATATTGTGAGTAAACACTGAAGTATATTGGAAGACAATAAAGCTATAAGGGAGCATTTACCTGATCGTCCCTGCTTTAGCTATATGAAGGCTATATAACTTGGGAAATTTGATAGCCCCCACCATTCAAGAACCTGTTGCAAACATAGAAAGTGTTGCCACTTTTGCTAAAACAAAGTTTTTTCCTTTCAAAAACTGTAAGGTGTGTTGCAAACTTAATAGCAAAAATAATAAAATATTTGTTAAAGGAGATACTAAGTTCATCATTCATAATTTTATTACATCCAGGGCTAAAGGTCTCATATATTGTATACAATGTCTGTGTAATAAAAAATACATAGGGAGCACTATACAACCTATGTATAAACGTATTGGTGAGCATATGCGCAATATATTGAATACGTTTTTTGGACACCGTTTATCTAAAACTTATGCTAGTAAACACGATGATTCCTCTGATGGTTCAAAGGTATGAGGCCTGCAAATAGTTAACAAGGACTGGCGGGGCTGTAATTTTACAGTGTACAAACATGAAATAGATCCAAAAATAGGAACAATTTGTTTGGAAGGCTTGTTGACAAGCCCTTGTATCTTTAATTTGAAAACAAATAGTCTGCTGCTTCTCCCTAAGAAAGGATCATTTTTGGGTGGCTTGATAACAAGCCTTTGTAAGGTTGTGTGCACATGCTGCATTTCTTAAAGGGAACCTGTCAGCAGAAATTTTGCACAAAACCTAAAAGATTCCCCTTCTGCAGCTCCTGTGCTGCATTCTAGCAAGGTTCCTGTTGTTATTGTGCCCCTGTGAGACCAAAATAAAGACTTTATAAAGTCTTACCTTTTCCTATGCAAATCTAAATCTTTTTTTATAGTCACGGGGGCGGGCTTTCTGGCATCCATTATTTTTCCTCCTGGTCCTTTATGCCGTCCCCCATCGCTCCTTTCCATAGCTGATATCGCCGCCCAGTGCTCCAGCGGTTCCCGCTGGTGACGTGTGCGCAGGCAAGAGATTATGATGAGATTATGATTATAAATTTCTACACCTAATCTGCAGCGTGTGCACAAACCCTGATTGTTATAATTTTGAGAAATTTAACCGGTTATGGATGCTCAAAAATGGATATTTGTTTTTACTCCAGGTTGAGAAGCCATTAGTTCTTTACTTTCAAAACCACACACCAGTTTTTGCTCCCTAAATGGAGGGAAAAATGTTGTCCAGCCTTGTGAAGAAACTAGCTCTTTTTCATTTTGCAGGAAATAAAAAAGCACCACTGCTCCTTCTGTTTGCATCACTTGTGTACAAATAAAGCAAGGCAGACATCTGCACCTAAAAAGGGGAGGGCATTGAAATTCATATTATTGGGAGATCTCTATTCTCCATATTCACAAGTACCATTTGAGATAACATAGCATCCCATGATACTGTATGTCCTAAGCGAATTCACTGATTTGTATCACAGGCAATCAGACAATCACAGCTTAAAATCCCCTAAGAGAAATATTAAGTACTGTAAACAATAAAGTTTAAAAAAAAATAGAAAAACACAAAAGTTCAAATCTTCCTCCTTGTGCCCCATTAAAAAAAATTATAAAAAAACACACTTTTGGCATAGCCATGTTCAGAAATGTCCAATCTATCAAAATATAAAATAAATTAATCTGATTGGTAAATGACAAAAAAAAAATCAGAACACCAGAATTTTATTTTTTTGGTGGCTACAACAATGCAATAAAATTTAATAAAAGGTGATTAAAACCTCATATCTACCTCAAAATAGTATTAGTAAAAGTGGTAGCTCAGAATGCAAAAAATAAGCTCTCACACAGCCCCAGATCTTGAAAAATAAAAAACGTTAAAAGGTCTCGGCAAATGTTAACAAAAGCAAAAATTTTTTGATTTTCTTTTTTAATACATATTTCTGAATTTTTTCACCAATTAAGTTAAATAAAAACTATAAGTCTTTGGTATCTACGTACTCATACTAACCTGAGAAATGATATTGTCAAGTCAGTTTTACCATATAGTGAATATAGTAAATAAAAAAAAATACATTGTGCAATTGCCCTTACTTTGCAATTTCACTGCACTTGGATTTTTTTTTCCAGTACACTATGTGGAAGAATTAATGGTTTCTTTCACAAGTACATCACTGCCCACAAAAAACAAACCCTCATATGGCTATATTGACAAAACAATGAAAATGTTATGGTTCTTGGAAGTAGGGTAGGAAAAAACTAAAATTAAAAATGGAAAATCACTTGGAGGTGAAGGGGTTAAGTGCTATAATATACAGTTTTATGTGAATCTTATGCTACAGTTTACATTATGCTTATTCTAATTTAGCGCAAATTGATTGTTGGTTTATATATCTAGGTTACAAATAGAAGGGTTTTTTTGCTCATATCTTTTTGCAGCTGATTGGAATAGTGAGATACTAGCACCGGGGCATTTTAATATACAGAACATATTAAAGATTGCACAGATAGGGAATCATTGAGTGAGCAAAGTTGTCTCCTGGTCAGTCTTACAGTCAGCAGTTATCTGGTCAGCAAATGTTTTGTATATTAGGTGACACAAGTTATCCAGGTAATAAGCCAATTTTGCTGCTATACCTAGGGTCTAAAAGCATAACTATCCAATCATCATCCCTTCACTTCATGTTAAGAATATGCCCATTATCCCACAAGCATTACAGTATACAGATTGCCAAGCCTGCCAACAAGACCAAGGACCCATTGTTTCATTTACAACACCGTACTGCAACAGTTGGTTGTCAGTGTCACGACCAGTGTCATCATCATCATTTCAATTCTGTTAGCCATATCCCCTGTCTAAGCTAATTCTCTCCTCGCCTCCACATCAACCCGCTGCTGCTCTTCTTCCAAATCCTGTTGCATTTAACATGGACCTTAAAGGTCCCCAATAGACACGGGGCAGCACTAAACATCTGGAAGTTGCTGTTTTTCCTCTATTTCCTCTTTTCTTTCTGGTGTTTTTTTCAGGACAAATATGAAAAGGATGATATCATTGACTGAACACATGTCCTTACACACGAGACGAGCTATCGCGCGATGCATCGTCGGGGTCACGGTTTTCGTGATGCACATCCGGCATCGCTTGCGACGTCGTTTTGTGTGACACCTCTGAGCGACGCAGAATCACTCACAAATCGTGAGTCGTGTACTCGTCGCTTATTTTTAAAAAATTGTTTATTTTTAATGGCGCCGGTTGTTTATCGTACCCGGGGCAGCACACATCTCTCCGTGTGACATCCCGGGAACGATGAACACAGCTTACCTCCGTCCCGCGGCTCCCGCCGGCAATGCAGAACGAAGGAGGTGGGCGGGATGTTTACGTCCCGCTCATCTCCGCCCCTCCACTTCTATTGGCCGGCCGCTGTGTGACGTCGCTGTGACGCCGAACGTTCCCCCCCCTTCAGGAAGTGGATGTTCGCCGCCCACAGCGAGGTCGCTGAGCAGGTAAGTATGTGTGATGGGGGTTTAACAACTTTGTGCGCCACAGGCAACTAATTGCCCGTGTCGCACAAATGACGGAAGCGAGTACGATCGCTTGTGCAATCACACGATAGATATCGTGTGACGCCCACATAACTCAAGCTCCAGTTTGGCTACTGCATGATATCTTTTGACACATCTTTATTATGCTTATACAAATGCTCCAAATGTAGCAACAACAATTTCTAGTGGGTTGCACTGTACTAAATAAAATGTCTCTCCTGCCTTTCATCAACTGGATGAACAGTTGAAATAAGCAGACACTTTCCTGGCCTTTGCTTAGACCTTCATCAAATAAGTATATTTCTTAAAGAATTGTTTCACAATTAAATTTAGGATCTATGCCATGCAGGTAGCATGAGATACTTTGTCAACCATAAAGCAGCTAGAATGTTTCGTGAATTGGCTCTAGTGAAAAACCCCAGCTGCAATTAAAGAGAAGCAAGTGTGAGGTTTTCCATTTAATACACAGCAATAACTTGTCCATTGTATTGCTTTTATCCCCATGCTTTCAACCTGTAAAATTGATTGAACGGGCTTTACCTTGCATGATCAAAAACGAAAAGGCTCTTGTCTGCAGACATTGATGGGCCCTGTACCTGTTGGGGATGGGGTCATGTCTGCTTAGTAAAATAGTTATTGGGGAGGGCCCAATAACCATGGACCTCCCAAACCTGAGAATACCAGACCCCAGCTGTCATCTTTACCTTGGCTGGTGATCTAATTTCGGGGGGGATAACAAGTTGTTTTATCATTATTTATTTAATTTTGAATAAATAATTATAGGCAACAGCATTGGGTAACCTCTGTTTTGGATTACCAGCCAAGGTAAAGCTGCCAGCAAAAATCTGCAGGCTGCAGCTGTCTTAGCTGGCTACCAAAAATAAGGGGTACCCCATGTTGTTTTCTTTTACTTTTAAATTATTGAATTTGGGACTAAAACAAGGCTAAACACCCTTTAGTGCTACATGAAAGGTAATAAAGGGTGCAAACTTACAATATGCAGGTTGGACATTACAGTATATATGTGCTGCCCATCTATACCCATCTATCTCTATTTAGCTAGCTATATAAAAATGATAACAGATCCGTTATCAGTTCCACTGACTATTATAACAGATCAATTAAAAAAAGGTAATACGTTTGTACCATAGGTTAACAGATCCATTTATAGTCCTCTGACGGATACGTTACAAATGGATCATTACAGGACATGTGAACTTAGCCTTAAGGGCACTTTACACGCAGCGATATCGCTAGTGAGCGTATACGCCCCCGTCGGCTGTGCGTCACGGGCAAAACGCTGCTCATGGCGCACAACATCGCTTACACCCGTCACACATACTTACCTGCCTAGTGACGTTGCTGTGGCTGGCGAACCGCCTCCTTTCTAAGGGGGCGGTTCATGTGGCGTCACAGCGGCGTCACTAAATGGCCGCCCAATAGAAGCGGAGGGGCGGAGATGAGCCGGATGAACATCCCACCCACCTCCTTCCTTACTCATTGCGGGCGGCCGCAGGTAAGGTGATGTTCCTTGTTCCTGCGGTGTCACACGTAGCAATGTGTGCTGCCGCAGGAACGATGAACAACCTGCGTCCTGCAACAGCAACGATAATCGGGAAAGGAATGACACGTCAACGATTAATGATTAGGTAACGCAATGATGTCACTAACGAGGCCGGATGGGCGTCACGAATTCCATGAACCCAACGACATCTCGTTAGCTATGTAATTGCGTGTAAAGCGGCTTTAATGCCTGCTTTACACGCTTCAATAAATCTTTCAATCCGTCGTCGGGGTCAAGTTGTAAGTGACGCACATCCTGCATCGTTCGTGACGTATTTGCGTGTGACACCTACGTGCAATCAAGATTGAACTAAAATACGGTGATCGCATACACGTCGTTTATTCCTCATACATTGGACGTTTTGTTGTATGAACCTAGTCAATTGAAACGTGTGACATCCCTCATACGATTGTGATGTCTGAGGCTATGTGCGCAGGTGTGCGCTCTGCACCGCAGCTTAAAAAAGGTCCGCTTCAGAGCGCAGCTGAAAAGCTGCGTTCTGAAGCGCCTCACAATGTCTGTCATTCACTAATCTCTGTCAGTCGGTCACTATCTCTGTCCCTCTCTCTCTGTCCATGTCAGTCTATCCCCCTCTCATATACTCACCGATCCCCGGCTCTGGACGGCATTCACAATGCTCCGGCGGCTTTTACTGTTTTGAAAAAGCCGGCCGCCCATTAAACAATCTCGTATTCCCTGCTTTCCCCGCCCACCGGCGCCTATGATTGGTTACAGTGAGACACGCCCCCACGCTGAGTGACAGGTGTCACACTGCACCCAATCACAGCAGCCGGTGGGCGTGTCTATACTGTGCAGTGAAATAAATAATTAAATAATTAAAAAATCCGGCGTGCGGTCCCCCCCAATTTTAAAACCAGCCAGATAAAGCCATACGGCTGAAGGCTGGTATTCTCAGGATGGGGAGCTCCATGTTATGTGGAGCCCCCCAGCCTAACAATATCAGTCAGCAGCCGCCCAGAATTGCCGCATACATTATATGCGACAGTTCTGGGACTGTACCCGGCTCTTCCCGATTTGCCCTGATGCGTTGGCAAATCGGGGTAATAAGGAGTTATTGGCAGCCCATAGCTGCCAATAAGTCCTAGATTAATCATGTCAGGCGTCTATGAGATACCTTCCATGATTAATCTGTAAGTTACAGTAAATAAACACACACACCCGAAAAAATCCTTTATTAGAAATAAAAAACACACACATATACCCTGGTTCACCACTTTAATCAGCCCCAAAAAGCCCTCCATGTCCGGCGGAAGCCAGGATGGTCCAGCGTCGCATCCAGCGCTGCTGCATGTAGGTGACCGGAGCTGCAGCAGACACAGCCGCTCCGGTCACCTCCACACAGCAAATGAAGACAGCCGCGCGATCAGCTGAGCTGTCACTGAGGTTACCCGCTGTCACTGGATCCAGCGGTGGATGCAGCGGTGGCCGCGGGTAACCTCAGTGACAGCTCAGCTGATCGCGCTACTCACCTCAGTTGCTGCGTGGAGGTGAGAGGAGCAGCGGTGAGTAGCGCGATCAGCTGAGCTGTCACTGAGGTTACCCGCGGCCACCGCTGCATCCACCGCTGGATCCAGTGACAGCGGGTAACCTCAGTGACAGCTCAGCTGATCGCGCGGCTGTCTTCATTAGCTGTGTGGAGGTGACCGGAGCGGCTGTGTCTGCTGCAGCTCCGGTCACCTCCATGCAGCAGCGCTGGATGCGACGCTGGAGCATCCTGGAGTACGCCGGACATGGAGGGCTTTTTGGGGCTGATTAAAGTGGTTAACCAGGGTATATGTTTGTGTTTTTTATTTCTAATAAAGGATTTTTTCGTGTGTGTGTGTTTATTTACTGTAATTTACAGATTAATCATGGAGGGTGTCTCATAGACGCCTGACATGATTAATCTAGGACTTATTGGCAGCTATGGGCTGCCAATAACTCCTTATTACCCCGATTTGCCAACGCACCAGGGCAAATCGGGAAGAGCCGGGTACAGTCCCAGAACTGTCGCATCTAATGTATGCGGCAATACTGGGCGGCTGTTGGCTGATATTGTTAGGCTGGGGGGCTCCCCATAACGTGGAGCTCCCCATCCTGAGAATACCAGCCTTCAGCCGTATGGCTTTATCTGGCTGGTTTTAAAATTGGGGGGGACCGCACGCCGGATTTTTTAATTATTTAATTATTTATTTCACTGCACAGTATAGACACGCCCACCGGCTGCTGTGATTGGGTGCAGTGTGACACCTGTCACTCAGCGTGGGGGCGTGTCTCACTGTAACCAATCATAGGCGCCGGTGGGCGGGGAAAGCAGGGAATACGAGATTGTTTAATGGGCGGCCGGCTTTTTCAAAACAGTAAAAGCCGCCGGAGCAGTGTGAATGCCGTGCAGCGCTGGAGATCGGGAATCAGTGAGTATGAGAGAGGGCTGCTCAATTCACTTACTCAGGAGTTTAGCGGTCACCGGTGAGTCTTCACTGGTGACCGCTAATCAGGACGCGACACAGACAGAGCCGCAGCATGACAATGAAGTCGGGTGAGGTTCACCCGAGTTCATTCTGACAGTGCGGCTCTGTCTGTGTCTGCTGTCATCTGCCATTCAGCTCTGCTACATGGCTGTCTGTGGCTGCTGTCAGCGGCCATGTAGCAGAGCTGAATGGCAGATGACATAGTAAAAACGCATCCTACACATTACACACGCTTGGCAAGTCAATAAATTAAAAAAAAAAAAAAAGGGTGCCCAATGCATACGTCACAAAACACATGATCTAAAGGATCGCACACAAAATTGATCAATTTAACATAGACTACTAACGCATGTGTGACAGCAAATGAACGACCTACGTGCAATCTCATTCAATCGCATATGCAACCTGGGCGTGTCACATCGCATACGAGATCGCACACCTAATTGTAAGGTGTAAAGCTGGCTTAAGAGTGTTATACAAATCTTCTCTTGGCAATTTTTTTTTGTGAATCAATTTTTGAAAAAATATCAAATGTAATGAATTTGAATTAAAAATATTCTAGCATCTTTAGTTGAAATTGATTACTCTTGGAATTACGAGATCTCATTGTATACCCACATTCCTAAAATACTCATTTTAATGCCAGAATTGTACAGGTTTTCAAAGTAAGGCTCATGGTCCAAAAGCTAAACACAATTTCAACCAAATCCCTATTTCTTGGCGTAATCTAAACTATTTTCTAATATAGCTGCATTAAAAATTTCTTACCGTTCACTAATTACACTAACTGTAATGGATTTTTTTTTCCTGTCTGATGATGCTTCATTTGAGAATCACAGTGCATGCTGAAAATCTCAAACAAAGCATTATTAGGGGCAGAAGTTGCGGTCACTGCCACAGCCCTTGCCTGAAACGAAGAGCCATCAGTTCATGTGTCACACTAAGTACAGTGATGTACCAAGTGAACAGTGAAAGGGAAGGGAAACCCTGTGTCTAGGGTAGAGGTGACCCTTGACCAAGCCTACCGCTGGGCTCTGGGTTCCCTCACCATCCTAGATCGGTTCCGCACTTATGCACTGAGCCGGATACCTGACCCTAAGCTGTTCCTGCTCTGGGCCCTAGGTAAAGAACAGATAGGGTGAGCTCTTTGTCAACCAACTAGGCACTAAGGGACACACAGGGGTCACAAACAAGGAAAAACAACAAAACTTCTCTAGACGAATCACTAAGAAGTTCAGTAAAGAGCAGCAATGATCCTAATGATGAGTGTAAGCTGTCTGCTTGCATCCAGAGCTTGTGAAGGAACTGAATATCATCAGCACAAGTCCAGGGAAAATTTGAGTATTTAAACTCAAGGGGAAACACAGATGATTAGCAGCTGAAGGGAAGAGCAGCTCCCCTGGGTTCTAAAGAGAAAAGAATGAAAACTCAGCAGAGGAGACACTTAGTCACTGAATACTGCCAGCAGGAATAATAGAAAGTCAGGGAGAATTTTGTACAGCCAAACACTGTGACTTTCTTTTGCCGGACACAACAGGACTGTCTGCCACCTGTGACAAGATGCTCATTTCAGGGGCTGCTGTGTCCCTTCATGCTGTGTTTCTGACTCAAATCATCTGTAAAGAGCCTGCAACAGAGAAGAGTATTCAGGGAACATTGTCAGAGTACCAGGTGGCATTCAAATATCAGCTTTGCACCCCACAAGTGATGTCACTTACGGAGGCGGTGCTGGCCTCTGCAAGCCAGGGATTCTGTCAACGGGTCCTCATTAATACAGCTGATCTGAGCTACCAACACAGAGCACATTGTCATTGTGCACATCGCACAGTGACAACATGCAGAGACACAGAATACCCTAAAATGAGCATCACTGATGACACTTCATTTCAGGCAGGGGGCAGAGACTTTGACAGTGACTGGAGCATCTGCCCCCTAATGATGCTTTGTTGAAGAATCCCAGCATCCATGCTTAAATAAAGACAACAGACAAGAAATAGGGAAAAAAAATCAATAGCAGTTAGCCCAATTAGTGAACAGTAGGGAATTTTTAATGCAACCATATTAGAAATTAGTTTGGATTACCCCAATAAATAGATAGGGGTTTGGCTGAAAATTTGCTTAACCTTCAGACCACCTCTTTATGTAATGTTTCACATAATGTATGCAGTTTGTACTGTGAATCTTCTGACAGATCCACTTCAACTTTAAACTTTGTAATATTTGGACAATTTTACGTTAGTATAGAAATTTACTGTATTTTCTTTTATAATACAACTTTATTTGGCTTATTTTTTTTATTAGGACAATGTAATATGTCGCCAATAGTGAGATTTTTAATAATTTTTCTGCTAATTGTGAAATTATTTGGCAATATGTCTTTCAGCCTCCAGATTCTCTTTTGTTTAACTTAGTGTATCACATCTAACCCGAGTGGAGAAAACCATACAATGACATTCCTACATCTTGAGAAGGTTTTTCTGTTCTTATTGATTTAAAGCCATAGATATGTCTCACAAAGTGAATACTCCACAGTGATAGTGACAGGTACGGATACCATGCATGTGTGCAACAGAGATTACAGTTTTTAAGTAAAGAGCAAGTCAGTGATCAGAAGATATTGGCAATCCTTTAGGAAACATATGGATCCGCATCTAAGTATTGGCATCTTTATCCGTTGAATAAATGGAAGCTATTTCTACTTGTCTATTATAAATATCTTCTAAAAGTGGCATTACATAAAAAAGTATCATGTTTTTAAATCACTGACTCCTTTAACCACTTCATGACTAACCAATTTCCTTAATGACAAGGTCAAAGTTTGGAAATCTGACCAGTGTTACATTATGAGGTAACGCTTCAACGGATCGCAGTGATTGTGAGGCTGTTTCTTTATGACACATTGTACTTTATGTTAGTGATAAATTTAGGTCAATATTTTTTGCATTTATTTGTGAAAATATCCCTCAACCAGTTAGTCATGCTGTAAAAATTATGTAATCAATAACATTTACCATATGTCTACTTTGCATATGAATTATTTTACAAACATAATTTTATTTTGATATGATGTTAGAAGGGTTAAAGGTTTAGCAGAAATTTGTAATTTTTTCAAGAAATTTACAAAACCTGTTTCTTTAGGGACCACTTCAGATTTATTTAAAGCAGGGGTGGGGAACCTTTTTTCTGCCAGGGGCCATTTGGAAATTTCTACCAACCTTCGGGGGCCGCACCAAATTATCAGCTTGAATATTACCCTAATATATTTTGTCAAAGAATTAACTCACCCCTACACCCCTATTTTAGTGGCTGAAGCTGCTTCTCTTTTGTGCGGCTGTGATGTTCGGCGATATTGATCATGTTGCTTCTCACAACTGCTGTTCCAGGTTTGTCTTGGTCTAGAGCGCAGTCAACAGATTGATAAATCATATACATCACATAGGAGACACTGGAGGCACATACATTACAGGAGGGTCTGGGGGCATATATACATCACAAAAGGGGCTGGGAGCATATATACATCACAGAAGGAGTTTTGGGCATATGTGCATCACAGGAGGAGCTGGGGCATATATACATCACAGGACGGGTTGGGGGCATATATACATCACAGAAGGGGTTGGGGGCAAATATACATCACAGGAGTGACTGGGAGCATATACACAAAACAGGAAGGGTTGGGGCTCGAACTGGGGGCACAGACAGTACTGCCGGGCATGGACAGCACTGGCGGTGGCATGAACAGCACTAGAGGGGCACAAACAGGACTGAGGGACATGGACAGGACTAAGGGGGCACAGACATCACCAAGGGGGCACAGAAAGCACTGGGGGGTGGGACAGTACTGGGAGGGGGGCACATAGCATTGATGGGTGTTCACAGTACTAGGGGGTACACAGCACTGGGTGGAGGGCTCACAGCAGCAGGATGCTCACAGCACCGCGGGAGGCAAGAGGCTCACAGCACCGAGGGAGGCAGGAGGCAGCAGGCTCACATCACCGCAGAAGGTTCACAGTACCGCGGGAGGCAGGAGTCACACAGCACCGCGGAAGGCAAGAGGCTCACAGCATCACGGGAGGCAGGAAGCTCACAGCACCGCGGGAGGCAGCAGGCTCACATCACCGCAGAAGGTTCACAGCACCGCGGGAGGCAGGAGTCACACAGCACCGCGGGAGGCTGGAGGCTCACAGCACCATGGGAGGTAGGAGGTTCACAGTACCATGGGAGGCAGGAGGCTCACAGTATCATGGGAGGCAGGAGGCTCACAGCATCGCGGGGGGCAAGAGGCTCACAACACCGTGGGAGGCAGGAGGCTCATAGCACGTCGCGGGAGGTAGGATGCTCACTTCACTGCACGAGGCAGGAGACTTACTGCAGAGCGGGAGGCAGGAGGCTTAGTGCCCCGAGGAAGGCAAGAGGCCCACAGCAGTGAGAGGCATCTACAAAAGGTAGGCCGGTAAACCTGATGCTTAGTCTTCTTCTGTGGGACGGGAGTGCAGCGCATGTCTCATTTACCCCACCACAAAGTATTTGCTCAGCATGCTGAGGAGCTAATGCTATGGGCACCACACATTGTAATTTAAAGGGCCGGCAGCCGACAAGACCACAGCTGCCGCCCAAGTACTGCAGTCCCCAGGAATGTGACCAGGGGCCGCATAAAAAGTTATTGGGGGCCACATACGGCCCGTGGGCCGGAGGTTCCCCACCCCTGATGTAAAGGAAAAGGGGTCTATATATTGGAAACTCTCCAAAAACAACATCCCTCAAATACTTCAAAACTGCTGTCACGAATATTTTTAACTGTTCAGGTCCTTCACAGGAATTAATGCAAATGTTGCTTTAACCCCAATTTTTTCACTTTTACAAGGGATAGAATGAAAAAATGAACTCCACAATTTGTTACCCAGTTTCGTCTGAGTATTCTGATATCCAACATGTGGTCAGAAACCTCTGTACAAATGGGAGGGCTCAGGTGCTTCTCAGAACTTTATAAAATGTGGATGTATAAATGAAAATTTAAAAAAAAAAATCACAAAGGATAATAGGGGAAAAAACATACCTCATAATTTGTTAGACAATTTCTCCTTAATGCGATGATACCTTATATGTGGTCAAAAACTTCTGTTTGGGCACATGGCAGGGCTAGGAATGGTAAAATTGCTATATGATGTTTGGAGTGTAAATTTGTCTGGAATATATTGTGAATGTCATATTGCATTTACAGAGCCCCTAACGTGGGAGCCCCCTATATTTCCAGTGAGAGCTGTTTGTTTGCAGGATAAGTTAGGGGTTTTATTGGTAACATTTTGGGGTGCAGTACATTTTTGATAGTTTTCAGTATGAGGCTGGGATCACATTCTTGTGTTCTACTCTGAGCACTTACGTTGGGGTTTTTGTATAAATCCCACAAAAATGTGATTCAGAAAAAACCCCACACAGAACCAATCACTGTAATGAGGTGTAGGGAGACACTTTAAACTCTGTTTGGAGTCTGTTCCAGTGGTATACATCTTTTTTAGGCATGCACAGAACTGTGGTTGTCCACACTTGAGAGCTAAAAGGACATTGACAATGGTGGAACACCAACAAGAATAGAGAACATGTCGCGGGCGGAGGGGACGCCGCTGCGCTTGCTAACGCTCGGGTCCGGCGCTGCTGCGGCTGCTGCTCGGTGGCTCGAGCGGTGGGCCGGATTTGGGGACTCGAGCGGCGCTCCTCGCCCGTGAGTGAAAAGGGTGGTTGGTTTGTTTAGGGATTTAGTCCGTGACGCCACCCACGGGTTGTGGTGAAGATGGGCACCACCGCTGCTGGTGACGGGGATCCCGGGAGCGATAGTAGGGAGCAGCTGGGATGTTGTTTTCCCCCTCAGTGGGTAGGGGTCGGTGGTCCCGGGGCCCGGTGGTGTGAGGCAGGGTATGTGAGGTGCAGGGTTGCAGGGACAGCGCGGCACGGTGCCGGATGGCACAGGTGTACTCACTCAGCAAGAGATGCACAAAGTCCTTGGTAAACCAAACGGCTGGATGGACGGGTCCCGCAGCTGGCTGCAGTGTCTCTCCCCGGACAGGTGATGGCGGCTGTCTTTCCCTGCACCTTTGTGTACTGTTTTGACTACGATGGGTCTCCAACGGTAGTCCACTCCCCGGTGTATGGATACCGGAGGAGCCCGTTCACCCGCAGGCGCTGGCCCTTGGGTCTCTAGCCTTAGGCAGTAGTTGTATATCCTCACGGTGCGGACGGTTGCCTTCTAACGGGTCTTTGGCTATTAGGAAACCCCTGGGGTTCTTGTCAAACTTGGATTTGACTGTTGACGGTGACTCCAAGCCTAGTTGGGGTCCGATGGCCCTACCTGTGTGTGCTGGCTTCACTTCGCTCCCCGGTCGGTACCAGCGGGCCACCGCTCGACCCCGGTCCTACGGTTCCGTGTTGATTCACCACTCCTGCAGACGGCCACCACCGTCTGCCAACCTTGTTGTCAGTGCCTGGGCCACAAACCCAGACACTCTCAGTACGTGACCTCTTACGTTCACCTCCTGAACTACTCTGTCTCTTTTCCCGCCTCCAGGCCTGTGAACTCCTCGGTGGGTGGGGCCAACCGCTTGGCTCCGCCCCACCTGGTGTGGACATCAGACCCTGGAGGGAGGCAACAAGGATTTTGTGTTTGGCTAATGTTACTGTCTAGTGGGGGTGGGGGTGTGGGGGTGTTACCTGTGACGACCTGGCTAGTCCAGGGCACCACAAACAGACGGAGTCCAAGGTGGTTCTGCCTCTTTATAATGAGTGGTTCCATCGGGGGTTTTGTCTGAATTGGGGATTTTGAGATTTACATGGAAACCCCGACTTAAGTGCTTAGCAGAGTGCACAGGATAAATGTGAACAGAGGTTTACTCTGATTTTTGGGAGGTAGAATGATTAAAAAGACAGCAGTACGAGATAAGTTCTTATTTTTATTTCTGCGTGGCTCACTGTATGGTGAAAGTGATAAGACAACTTTATGCTTTGGATTTTTGTGATTACAGCATTACCAGATTTATAGCTTTTTTATGTTTTGGTGCTATCACAGAGTAAAAATTATTTGTTATAATAAAGTTTAGTATAATTCTTTTGTCACTATATTCTGAGAGCTGTAACTTTATATTTTTTTCAGTGAACAGAGCAGTATGGGGGCTTATTTTTTGCCTGACAAGTTGAAGATTTTTTTAGTACCAATTTGGGATATATAACATTTTTTGATTGCTTTTTATTCAAATTTTTCAGCAGCAGAATTAGTAAAAACCAGCAATTCAGTTACTGTTTGTAACTGCAGAGGTCACGCTAGGTACGAGAGGAGTCAAGGCGAGCGGGACAACACAGAGTGAATACCAAGGTAGCAATACAATGGAAGGCCCTGGCGCTAAGAAGAGAGGAGCGGGGTCACCTCCTAACACTCACCTAAGGGCTCTTCTCCACTGACGTGTAAAAAATCACAGCGATACTCGACTCAAAATGTGAGTCGAGTATCCTGCGTGTGATCTGCGTGTGATCTGCGTACGGTGTGTGTTTTTTTTTCCTCACATAGCATCCGTATGACATGTGAGCGTCATGCGAGTGCTATGTGAGTTTTTAGGTAATCAGCGTAGGACTGGCTACGGGAGAAATCTCCTGTAAAACCAGTCCTGGCCGCGGTTAACTGCACTGAGCTCCAGAGCTGTAACCTGAGCTCTAGAGATCTGCCTGATCTGTTTGCAGCTGTGCTGACCTGAACAGCAGTCGCTGGGGAATCAATCACTCGGCGCTCGCTGCAGTCTGGAGCTCAGGTGACAGCTCCGGAGTTCAGTGCATGTAACCGCGGCCAGGACTGGTTTTACTGCAGATTCCTCTGGTAGCCAGTCTGATGCGGTATGCAAGTGTCAGGATCCGTGTGACATGCGCATGCCACCCGGATTCTGACTTTTTTCTCACCCCCATAGGATTGCATGTGGGTGAGAGAGCTGAGAATCGCATCAAATCGCAGCATGCTGTGATTTCAAGGAGAGCCCGTGTAGAGTCTGGAAAAAACGTGGAAATGGAGATTGCATCATATGAAACCATTGGACAGATTGCAATCCGTTTTTCCATGCGATGGGATTTGGAGAAAAAAAACGCCAGTGGAGAAGAGCCCTAAGGTTGATCCCTGCACTCCTTAACATCCATAGACGGTCCTTCTCCCTATGCACTGTCACGTGCCTAGCCCCTTACTGGCCCTAAACTCACCCTGACTAGTGAAAGCCAGCAGCATGCTAGTCTTGCCACTGCTATAAGACAACACTAGGTAGGTAAGACAAATAGGTGGGAGAAAGACGCACACAAATAACACTCTACAGCTTCTCCAGCAGGAACTTCCCAGCTGCAACTAAAGCGACACCGCTGCTTCTCCAGAGACAGGCTCCTTTAATTTGGACAGCATAGGTGTGAGCTACAGCTGGCATAGGGAATAGTGAGGAGCAGATATTTATAGCAGAACAGAATGGTTGCAGCTGAGGTTTCAACTACCTGATAAACCCCTGAAGGATAGAAATGAACCTTAACCCCTTCAGTACCGGAGAATTAAATTTGCTACAACTCAGGTTAAGCTATGAGTGGGCACTAAAGCGGATCTGTGTGCAACAATACGCTGTGAGCTTCTGATCCAAGATCCCCCGGGATCATATTAAGCAATGCCATGACACTATGCCTTCCTGTAATAATGGTCCAGATTTTCCCTTAAAGCAATTGAGCATATACCACATTTCTCTGTAGACATTTTTTTGTTCTTCTCTGATGTTGACCAATAACAAAAGAGTTGTTCCCACAGATAATTTCAGTGGTATACACCCAGTTGATTGAAGAGATAATCTGCATCTTTATTTCTGGAGGGCATAACTTTGACATGGCGTGGCACAGAAAAAAAAAAAAAAAAAGTTTTCCAGCACCGTGGAGTGACACCAATTACAGAAGGTACTGAAATTGTATTTTAACAATCCAGAAAATTATTTTACGAAAATATGTCACCAGGTTCATGCCTTGCAATCTGATAGCAGCATATCAGACAAAGACCCTAACTACAGTTGTGTTAATTTTCTACTATTGATGCATTGGTTATTAACAATAGGTCTGAATAGGTAGCTCACTACTTATAGAATATTGGACAACACCTGTAAAAGTGAAAATAACTCAAATAAAAAACAGAGTAAGTTAAAATTTAAAAATTAGATTTTTATTGAGAAATATTAAAAACAATTAAGAGAAAATAATATAATGGTGATTCAAAAAGGAGGGACACAGTAACAGTCTATAATTCCATGTACATGAAAATACAAATATACAAGCACAGGTATTAATGCATAGAAAAAATATTAAATAAATCGCTATCAAAAATATTTTTTCTAAAAATGTATATGGTCAAAATAAACCTATCTTATACGTAAAGCATTCACAAATTAAAAATAGTCTATTTTGTATCAATCTGGCATGTTAAATGGTGATCCTTCTAAGTGCTAATGAATGGACAAAGTCCTAAAGTGCATAGCTAATGCAATGGATCCATTATCCCAATATGTATGATGGCAGGAATACATAATCGAAATTCATAAAGTGCACAATGAAAATAAGGTGCTCCTGTGCTTGTTAAATTGTTTTACCTGCTGTGGTGCGCTGTATTGTCCACCCACCCCAACGTACATTTTAATTAGCGTATATGCCCCCGGAAGAAAGCTAATTGAAATGTACGTCAGGGTGGAGGGATGATAAAGCACACCACAGCAGGTAAAATATTAAAATGGTTTATTTTGACCATATACATTTTTAGCAAAAATATTTTTGATAGCCATTTAATAATTTTTTCTATGCATGACCTGTGCTTGTATATTTGTATTTTAATTTCCATGAAATTATAGACTGTTACTGTGTCCCTCTTTTTTGAAGCACCATTATATACTATTTTATTTTAAATGTTTTTAATATTTCTCAATAAAATCTAATTTTTAAATTTTAACTCAATCTGTTTTTTTTTGTTGGAGTTATTTTTACTCTAATAGGTGTTGTCCAATATTGATGCATTGTGATGATTTTTTGGTATATTTGTGGGATGTAGAAGATTGTATAATGTACAGCTTGCTCAACATTTTAAATGCTATATCATATTAGCTGAATGTGTCCTTCCCTACTGTTACCTACTGTCTATCCTCAGGATTATTTTCTTATGTTAAATGAGAAAAACTTGCTGCAACATGGCTTCTTAACAATGTGTGATTTTAACTCCACAAGAAAACATTTCATTACAGCATTTCCATTAGGACAGAGATTGATTACACTGCCACCTTACCAAGATCTTTCCAACACACACAGGTATTTTTCCCACCTGGGAACCTCTCCTTGCTTTTTATTATCTGTTGTCACTCGTCGCTCATGGCATTTCAATTGCTCTCAATGTGGATTCACTTTATATGCTAGCTTTGAATTAATTTCTGACACAACCTGCGGTATTGGATTAATAAATCGTACTATTGCTTTTTACAGAAATATCCTTCTACTTATAATCTTTTGAGTGGCATTGAAATAGAACTGATGTTGCTATATTATGCCCAGGGAGAAATTATCCTAAAAAGAGCCCGTTAACCAGTGGCAGAGAATGCTCACAAATTGAAAAATGCCATTTTCTATTACACAATTACATTAAAGTAGTATTTCACATTTCACATAATTAATGATTGATTAGGGGCTCTAAAATAAAGAATAATTCTGTTTGGGCATTTGGTTAAATCTAATTTTACATGAAGCATGAGCCACATCATCATAATATAAAATGAGCTTTGAAGAGCGTTATAAATAGGATTTTTCAACACTATTGAGCGGTTGAGCGGTAAAACAGTTGTCAATTTCCATTTTAGCTTCTGCATTGTTTTGAGGTTATTCATTTAGCCTATAAAAATGGCAATATACCAACTTGAGTAAAATACATTATGGAAGGTCTCCGGGTATCAAACAACTTGTTTAAAGTTCTGAAAAACATTTGTAGATTTGTATACATTTGTCAAAGGTATCAGTCTTCCAAAATTAGGCTTACATAGCAAGATAGATTTCCTCTTGAGAGTGATGCTATTGTGAAGAAGTGTAGGTGCATGTTAAAGACTCTATGCCGTACTTCTATTTTGTTAGTAGTTTGGCAAAGCATATTGTTGTATATTTAACAGTTTTACCACCTAAATAGTAACAAGATTTTAGTCTTATCAAGAATCAGTGTCCCTACTTATGGATTTTGTTTGATAGTGCATTTTTAATTGACAGTTAATTAAAATGTCACTCTGTTCTGCTTTTTTTTTACTTTTATTATTTACAGCTCATTGCTGAAGTGCTTACAAGTGTTTTCCCATAAAGCTTGTAAGCGCTGCACAGAAGCTGGAATTGCTGGAGCTCATTGTTTGCTCCCCATGCTGGCCAGTTTCAGTGCCAATCTGCTTCTGAAGCAGAAGAACAAAGCTGCCTCATACAGCAGTAACAGGAGCACACAGTTCAGGCTAATAGTGCATTGATGCCAATGGTTTTAACTGTCAATCATGCAGGGGAACATCTGTTATGGTATTTCTACAAAAAATGGTAAGTATGTGTGACTTTATAAAAGTGACCTCTACAGCCATGACCAGAAGGTTTGAGTCTCTCAGAAATTTTGGTTTTCACAAAGTTTGCTAACTCAGCGTTTTTAGATCTTTTGGTCGGCTGTGCCTATGAGTACTAAAGTAAAGTTAGAAGCATTTTATACATTTTTAGACTATTACTGACAAATCATGTTTATACAAAGACTCAATATGTACAGTGTTGACTAATGATGGGCGAACCTGCAAACACTGGGATTGGCGGGTCCAACTGGATTTTTTAAAAACCCAGTTTGTGCTCATAATTGATATTCGATATCTGGCCGGATGCTGGTCCCCATATAAGTCTCTTTGGGACCCGAATCATGTACTTTAAAATAGTGGTAGAAGGGATAGAGGGATTGGAGCAGGCATGTTATAATTACCAGTCTTCCAGGACCGCTCATTACTCTCATACATATTCACTGCCTCCTTTGGTGACCAGCAGTCCCGGCATCTGGCATCTGTGATTGGTTGCAGTCAGACCATGCCTCCACTGTGTGTGACAATGTATCTGATTGCTTGTAATCACAGGCACTGTGTGCTTGTCTACATTGGTGTAAAGATAAATAAAAATATTGGCATAAAGTGCCCCCCATATTGTGATATCCAGCACAAATAAAGCAAATGGCTACAGGATTCAGCCCCCAGACTTGTGCTTATTTTGGCTGTGTATCAAAATAATAAAAGAGACCCCAAGCGGCTTTTACATTTTTAAAATAAATAATTAAAAAAAAAATTAAAAATTTGATACCCAGCCATAATCAAGCCAACAGCTGAGGGCAGTGGATTACGTCAGAACTGGGTGTTTGGGGTTAATAAATTAGTGAAAGTGGGTGGGAGGTTTAGGATTTTATTTCAAATAGATGATTTGTTTTCATTATGTGTTTGATTTCTTTTCACTTTTCACAGATTAGTAATAGGGGTTCTCATAAATGCATCCCATTACTAATTTAGGGCTTAGTAGCAGCTGGGAGTTGTCATTAACCCCTTATTACCCTGATTGCCACAACACAAGGACAATTGAAATGAGCTGGGTAAGGTTTAATGGATGCAACAATTCTGAGCAGCTGCAGGCTGCTATTTTTAGGCTGGAGGCGCAATCACCATTGGTCTCCCCTGCCTGAGAATACCAGCCCCCAGCTGTCTGCTTTATCACAGCTAGGTATCAAAATTGGGGGATCCCATGCCATTTTTTTTTTAAATTTAAAAAAAGCCACATGGGGTTGCTCTTCTTTTGATACACATTCAAAATAAACCCATGGATAGGGGCTAAATCCTGTAGACAAATGCTTTCCCTGTGCTGGGTATCATAATATGGGGGGACCCCATGCCCATTTTTTTTATAATTTATTTTTACACCTCAATAGGGACACACACAACATGTGAGATTGGCTGCAGTCAGACACAGTCACACAGGGTGGGGCGCGGTCTGACTGCAACCAATCACAGACACCGAGACTATCAGTGGGCAGGGGAGGCAGTACATATGTGAGCAGCCCCGGAAGTAGTGTTACGGCCACACGCTGGAGACTGGTAATTATAACACTCCTGCTTTTCCCTAATTTCTTTCTTTTCCCTGATATCCAGCATGTCAGGGTGAATGGAAGAAGTCTTAAAAAGTAAGGGTTAACACTGTAAATATTAAATCTTGCGTAAACTTAATGTATGTGTCAATGAAATTATAAAGACTGAAGAAATCTAATTGTACTTCAGTAACAAACATTCGACTAAAAGATCTAAAAGCACTGAAGTCTCAAATCTTTTGGACACAATTGTACAGTAGTAAGGATAAAATGCTCAAGTACTCATTACTCAAATTGAGTAGGTCGGACACTTGGACTGGTTTGACTCGATTAACAACTATAATGGAAATCAATAGGAAACATCCATTTTTCCAGAAGATCTTAACAAGAGGGTTGGGGAGGCAGGAAAATCACTGATCTGGATTGAAACAGAATGGGGAAGATGCCTTGATGCATCTCTGACTCCCAGGTCACTGCTGAGAATTAAATAAATAATTTAAAATGACTTGGGGTCTGTGACCACTGAGCATATGGCCACTTGTGTGGGGTGAACTGTTCTTAGGCCTGACGTATGGTTTCTTTGTTAACTCAAGAGAAGTTAGCCATTGTCTCCGCTCTGACTGATCAGAGTCCTATTGTCTGTTAAATGTGTATTGGCTCAGCCACTTTGACTACATAATTAAGAAGAAAATTATGCAGTCGGATTGAGCAAGCGACCAATGAGAGAGCAGCATCACCAACCAATTCTGTAAAACCCAATACCTTGAATTGAAGACTGAGTGGTATAAAAAGGCCTTGCTTCTATCACCAGAAAAATATTCTCTATTCCTTAGCCTAGGAGCTATGGTTGCAATGGAGGATCACAGAAGTGCTTTCAGGCTTGGAGCTATGGTTCCAGCTGACTGATCATAGAACTGCTGCACTGCTCAATGCTGAGCCCATGAATGTGCTTGAAGAACTCAAGCTTGAACACTTTGGCTATATATCTTGATGTGCTCGGTCAGCTTCCTAAGCTTGTCGCTATCTCCTCTCAGTGAGTGCCCACCAAAAGCGGGGATCTGCTGGCTGTTATAGAGGGCCCTGGAAGCGCTGAAGTCACAAAGATTCTAATCCCTCGTGGATCCCTTCCCAGCGGAAGGGTGAGACTCTGTTGCTTGTACCATATTGTGTTCTTGCTGTGACTGTACAATATATTTTTGCTTATTGGTGAACCAATAAAGCCATACCAATGTGTGGTTCACTCACCCTGTGTTGTCTGAGTAGTGTTCTGCACACAGGGAAGGAGTGGCAGTGTTCAGTGGGATGAACTCTGGTTCATGCAGTCTTTTTGAAGACAGCCAGGCCAGCAGATGAGAGAATCCACTGATCCTCATGTCTCCACAAGGTCCCCTTCAGTTTTCATAACCATCTAATGTTAACCAGATAGCTTGGAGCTGATATTATCAGGCTGGTAAGGTCCATGGTTATTTGGCCCTTGCCCAGCTCTTTTTGACTGCACTGGTGCTGGCACAATCAGGGTAATATTTTTTGAGATTGATGTCAGTTGTGTAATGTCAGCTGGCATTAAGCCCAGGGGTTAGTAATGAAGAGGTGTCTATCAGACACTCGCATTACAAACCCAGTAATTTAAAAAAAAAAAAAAACAAAGCCCACACACAGGAAAATATAGTTTATTTCCCCCACACTATCCCTCATTCAGCAATTACCATAAATATTCCCATAAAGCTTCAATTCCGTTATGCATGTGGATAAAACAGACATGATGTCATACCTAATCAGACCAGCTGAAGCACCGGACAGGTGCGAAACGGCCATCGTCTGCCACGTACGGCGTGTACTCCCTCTCCCCACCAGCCCTCTCCGCACATGTAACCTCCACCATTGAATAAACGGCACTATGCACAGCAAAAAAACCCGGTGAGTGCTATATTTTTTCTATGTTTATGCCGAATGACAACTGACCCATATATATGCACCCCGGTCTTGCATTGTTTCTGGCCTCTGGACAAGAGACTTTTTCCTAATTGGACACAGTGGATGCTGAGTAGTGCCCTGGAATCCCTTCTCCAATTTTTGAATGTTCATTTGTTTTTTCCGTACCGGTGAGCACGCTCACAAAGCACCAAAGGATTGTGAAGTCTGATACATATTGTCATATACAGATGGCCGAATCAGATATTATGGAGGTTTGAGAATCAAATAGTAATGGGCTAGGAGTTTTAGCGGGGAGGGAGGACGCCAATACGTTCTTCCTTGAATGCAACAGCAAAGTAGACACGGATATTTTAAGTGTAAAATCACTAGAACACAAAATCTCAAATTTAGCAGAAAAGGAGATCAGATCGCTCTGATCCTATAAGGATTGTAAACGGGTCCCCAGGGGCCTAAGGGTCATGAAAGCGATCTCTTTTTATCAAGATGACACTGAGTTTAAACATCTGTGGAATGAAGTCCAAACTGAATGCTCTCTCAAGTTTTTGGATCTTGTGCTGCAAAAAAACGAGCAAGAACATGCCAAAGTAACAGCTGAACTGATCAGATTGAGGAAAAGCTGGAGACACGTCTTTCTAAAGATCAGTGGATAAAATTTCTACAGGATCTTGATAAAAAACTCATCCCCTACCAGTCCATAGTAAAAGAACGTAAAAAAGAAAAATTTTTAAGGGACAAGGCTGATTATGATTCCAATAATGTCTTCAGGTGGAATAAGAATATTGATAATCCCGCCTTCTTTAAAAGAGGTAAATCCAAGAAGAAATTCAATAAGGCTGCTAACAATAACAGAAAAACCGCATGGACGACTGACTCCGATTCAAGTGGGCAGGAGGAACCCCCACCCCTTAAAAGGAGATTTAGTGATGACAGGACTTTACATAATCCATCAAATCGCCCTTTAGAAGGAGGACAAGGAGAGGTCGCGGAAGGAACAAGCGACCAGTGTATGGGGAAGAGGAAGAATGTATCCTGGAGGGATTAACATCGGACCCTGGAAAAAATGCTAAAAAGAAAAAAGTATACAACCTTACTGACTATCCACTTGATAGTGGAATGATTTCTGTCCTAGAGAAAGGACTGAACTTTTGCATCCCAGAACCGTTTGATCTAGTTCAATTTGAAGTAGATCTGTATAAAGCATGTCGTAAATTACACCTAAAAAAACATTTTGCCGGTATTAATAAAGGCACAGCGTATAATTGCAAAAGTGAAAGGCAGTGTCAGAGCAGTCCCCTTGGTTTTTCATATGAAGGTTCGGAATTTAGTAAGATCAGGAAAGACGCCTTACAGCTTTTGAGCTTGACAGACGATAGTGTAGATAACGCACCTTTCCCCTCAGTGAAAAATAATGCAGCTGCTATTGTAGGATTTTCAAAAGGTTTAAAATCCTCATTTGTTCCACCCATATCCCCGGGCAATAACATTGATTTATTTCAAGAAATTGTTATGAGGGATATGAGAGCGTTGAAATACCCGGTTTTGAAAAATAACTTGTCCAACATTGAAAAATCAGCTTTGAAAAGAATTAAATCTCTCAAAAATGTGGTAGTAAGGAAGGCAGATAAAG
Organism: Anomaloglossus baeobatrachus; assembly: GCF_048569485.1. Classification (NCBI taxonomy): domain Eukaryota; kingdom Metazoa; phylum Chordata; class Amphibia; order Anura; family Aromobatidae; genus Anomaloglossus; species Anomaloglossus baeobatrachus. Next base: position 523,634,671 of record NC_134354.1, read on the forward strand.
GTGGAGCCACGGTCCTTATGACCACGGAATACTACTTGGAGGAATCAAAACGCCACCTAGATAATTGTAAAATATATCAGAAATTAGTGAATGAGCCTACTAATAAGTTGAAAGAAAAATTGCGTAGCCTTCTGAATAGACATGTGGTCTTAGGTTTCATTACAAAAAATAGGGCAGAAAAACGTTTCCCTTTATTCCCGACCAAGCCACATTGGTATTGGCTACCAAAAGTGCATAAGTCTGAATTTAGACCACCGGGGAGACCCATTGTCTCCGGGTCAGGTTCACTCACAGAGCCTCTCTCAGCATACCTTGATTGGTTATTACATCCTGTGCTAGAAATAATCCCCTCCTTTGTGAGGGATACAGGGGATTTAGTGACACAATTAAATCAGTTTGAATGGCAAGACACTTTCTGCTGGGCGTCATTAGACATGGAAAGCTTGTTCACTAGGATACTGCAGCAATTGGGTATCGATGTTATAATCGAGATGCTGAGAGGACTCGGTGAAGATGATCTGTTAATAAATTTTGTTAAGGAGGCTTTGTCTTTTGTATTAAAGCATAACACCTTTAAATTCGGCCATACCTGGTATCAGCAAAACAGCGGGGTGGCGATGGGCACCCCAGTGGCTTGCACTTTCGCAAACCTTTTTCTTGCCCACATGGAAGATAATTTCATATACAGCCCTGGTAATCCCTTTATAAAACATATAAAGAAATATATGCGTTTTGTTGATCATGTACTGATAGTGTGGGATGGGGACAGATCTCAGTTTGAATCCTTCCTGGCATACCTGAATTTGAATAACAGCTATAACATGTTATTTACACATTTCTTTGGTGATAAAACTATAGAGTTCCTTGATGTAAAACTAATAGCCCAGGAAGGGAGGATCATACGGGAACTCTATAGGAAACCCACCACTGTAAATGCCTTGTTACATTATGACAGTGCCCACCCAGGACATGTATTGAGATCTGTCCCCTTCAGCCAATTCTTAAGGTTAAATAGGGTCACCAATAATCCTGATACTTTGGTTAACCAGACAAATGACCTCAGGCAACGGTTCTTGGAAAGGGGGTATCCCTCTAATCTCATTAATTTAATGCAGAAACAAGCATAATGCAAGATTCAATCTGAGAATAATTTCTCCAGTAAAAATCTGGGTAACACACCTGCCAAAAAATTAAATCATTTCATATTTAATTTTAAATATGGCCCGATGGATCGGATGATCAAAACAATTATAAATAAAAACTGGCATATAATTGAAGGAGTAGCAGAGCTCAGAGAAATAGCCCTTAATAAACCCCTGGTGACGCATAGAAGATGTAAAAATATTGGCGATATCATAGTAAAGAAGCGCTATATACCTCCTAAAACCTGGTTACACCAGGATAGTCCTGTAGGTAAGTATAGATGTGGAAACTGCTCATTTTGCAGTTTTCATATGACGGGCAATTCCCTTATAATTGGTGGCCATTCACATTATGTGAGGCATTTGATTACCTGCAGGACAAGAATGGTCGTTTATGTGATTTTCTGCCCTTGCCAATATTTTTACATTGGAAAGACTATACGGCAGCTTTTTGTAAGATTCAGAGAACATAGGAATTCCATTCATAGTGGAATAGGGGCAACAAGGTTAATTAACCACATAAATGAACATCACAATTCTGATTGTAATGTATTGTCTTTTGCAGGTATCGAACTGGGTGAGCCTAATGCAAGAGGAGGTGATACTCATAAATTGTTACTGAGGAGGGAAGCCGAATATATTATGAGATTTAATGCAACAGGCCCCCTAGGGTTAAATGAAAAAAATGATCTAAGTGTGTTTCTAGGTTGATTTATGAGACATTCGGCTTTAGATATATATATGTATACCTTTGCTACAAATTGTTGCTAATTTTCAAGTTTTGTATGTATATTTTGATTTTAATATATGTTTTAATTACCCGACATCAGACACATTTTGCATGTGGATAAAACGGACATGATGTCGAACCTAATCAGACCAGCTGAAGCACCGGACAGGTGCGAAACGGCCGTCGTCTGCCACGTACGGCGTGTACTCCTTCTCCCCACCAGCCCTCTCCGCACATGTAACCTCCACCATTGAATAAACGGCACTATGCACAGCAAAAAAAACGGTGAGTGCTATATTTTTTCTATGTTTATGCCGATTCCCATAAAGCTTTTCCATCGTACTTTACGTTCCCCAAATGCAGCTTTGGCGACTGTGAATAGCAGTAAAGTACAGATATTCACAGACGCCAGGTAGTGACAACAACTCTCATCAGAGCCACAGGCTTAACACTGCGCTCAGTGAGACAAGGCAGTTGTGATGAGATTGTTTTTACTACCCAGCACCTGTGAATAGATGTACTTTACTACTATTCACAGTTGCCAGTTTTAAATTTTTGGATTGCAGATTACAATGGAACTTTATGATAGCATATTTGATAATAAATTGGTTAACGAGGGATAGTCTTTATTCAAATAAACTATTTTTTCCTGTGTGCGCATTTTTTTGGAGTACTGTGTTAGTAATGGGGGTGTCTTATAGACACCTTTCCATTACTAATCTTTAAGCTTGATGCCAGGTGATATTAAACAGCTGCCATCAAACTGCAAAAATATTAACGGGATTGCCACCGCACCACGGCATTTGACAACAGTGCCAGAGTTTGTGCATCTAATTGATGCAACAATTCTGGGGTAGTTGTGGGCTTGTATTTTTAGCCTGCAAAGGATCAAAAAAACATGGATCTTCCCAGTCTGATAAAATCAGACCGCAGCTGTCTGCTTTACCTTGGCTAATTACCAAAATTAGGGCGGACCCCTCAACATTGTTTTAAATTTTTATTAGATTAAAACAAGGCTAAAACACCTTTTAGTGCCACATTAAAGGTACTAACAGGTGCAGATGTACAAATCCAAATCTAATCTAAGCTCTCTCTCCTAGATCAACTGTCCCTGAACTGCTTCCAGAGGAAAGTGTGCCAAGCATTGCACCCCCGGGTCTCATATAAGCCTCAATGAAGCCATGCAGCCGACCAATCGAAGTAATGCCAGTAGCCAACATGGGTACAGCATTACTGTGTATGGAAGGCAATTCCTGCATGTTTATTGTCTGGCTAACATGTGAGGTGGGGACTCTAGCATAGCAATACACGGCTGAGTTAGAAGCATGCCCAAGCATCCTGATGCTCAATCGAGTATCGAGCAGTGCCAAACACGCTCACTCATCACTACAGTACATATCTCATATTGAAGTGGACTGCAGCGCCTGTCTTCTACTTTTCAGAACCCTGCTCACTCACCTGAAAAGTGTAAAACAGTAAACACAATACAAGGGAGGGGGGGTACAGCTGCAGGTTCTTTAGTAAAACAGCACTGGGGAAGAATTTTCAGCACAGCTTTGACATCACACTATTAATAGCACATTGATGACAGATGGCACTGAGGTCAAATGTCACCCCTGCATTCAATTGTAGATATGACCGAATGCCTGGTTTTTGGCTTTTTGGCATCACTGCTAATCACTTGCTCTTATACTGTGATATGTTTGTTTCCTTCCCCCATACTACCTGTTTCTGACTAACCTTAAGGTTGATCACCTCTCCCTGTATGACCCATATAATCCTGTATGTTGACCTTGCTGTGTTATCTTGTTGCTTACCTCTGTCTAGATGGCCTGCTTCTCTTCTTGCTCTATCATAGAAGCTGCTGCATTTTTGAACTCTACATTTTCTTCGACGTTAGTTGCTCTTCTTGTTTGAGCTGGATGCCTAAACAATTTTAGCCATTTTTAACAATGTAAATTTATTTGGAGAACTTCTTTGAATCTTGGAAAAGCCTGAACATGGTAAGTAAACCAAAAGCTGCTTTTTTTGGTGCAAACATTCAATCTATTCCTTCAATTTTTTTAAATAACTATTTTTTTTCCTAACAAATTTCAGATAAGAATGGTGACACAATCAATGGTTAACACTGTTGCTCTGAAGTAGAGATGAGCGGACACGAACTTTATAGTTCAGTGGTCTCACCGAACACAGACTTTACAAAAAAAAAAAATATATATATATATATCAGTGTTCAAGTTAGGAGTTCAGGCGGTTTACAAATGTAAACCACTCAAGCGAGCATCGCTGTGCTCGGGTACGCTCAATGCTCGGGTACGCTTGATGCTCATCCCTGTGTGAGCCTCTTGCAGTGTTTCAACATCTCACACTGGGGGTAAAGTCAGTGTTATTGGATGCAGTGTGTACAAAAGAGAAAAAAGAAAAACCTCTCTTTCACTCCCCAGAAAGTGCTCTGTTTATGGCTGTATGTGGGTAGAGAGCCGACCTGCCTGATCAGTGACTTCCAATAAGGTTCAGGTCAAGTCTGGATCCAGAACAGAACTTTATTACTACTAAAGTCTAGCTGAATCCACAGAAACCGAACTTCCATGGGTTCGTTCAAATTTACCCTGGAGTCAACAGTTTGAATATGAAAGCATGGTGTCAGTATGTTCCCCTGAATTGGTGAGGATTCCATTTGGGTATTGAAATTTTCCACTGGATTTTCAAACCATATTGCTAGGAATTTAATAGCATATCCCATTGAGGGATGAGGACTGATGTGAATGATGATGATGTCTGCATGTTGTTGTAAAATGTCCTGCAGCTATACAAGTAATGAAAATTGAAAAAGTCTCCGTTATATACCAGTGTTAAAAATTCTACAAAATATTCTGTGTGCAGTTTAACCACTGATTTATGTAAAGTTAAATCTTACTCTGACATTCTTGGTCTTCAAAGTAAAAGTCCAAACACATTTTTGGAGCTCAAAATTTCAGTTACATAGTGAAGGATCCATGCAGGAACTAAGGTGATATAGAAGGGTTAATAGTTTCTGTATTTCTAGATTTTAAATACTTCATTATCACATTAGTACATCTTGTTTAAGTACATAGCCGCTGTGTAGTCTCTCTAAAAATTCAAGGGCTTATTATTGTCTAGAATATTTTCTTTTCTTATATGCAAGACTACATTTTTGTATTTGTCAGACTTAAAGGTCATATGATCAAATGGTAAATTTCCACTAGAAGCATTTATGTAATATCACATTGGTCTGTAAATGGTATAAATTATCTGTGCACTGGCTAAAACAGAAACTGATCATGCTTAGAAGAATGCAGGTCTTTTCTTCTAGTGCTCGATATTGAATAGGCCTTAAGAGTAGAGATGAGCGAACCGGCCGTGGTTCGGCTCGAGTTCGGTTCGTCGAACGGGTGTCCCGTTCGAGTTCGGTTCGGCGAACGTTCGACGAACTGAACTCGAACCGCATAGGAAACAATGGCAGGCAATCACAAACACATAAAAACACCTAGAAAACACCCTCAAAGGTGTCCAAAAGGTGACAAACAACTCACAACACAACAAAAACACATGGGAAAGTGACAAGGACATATACTCATGTGAAAACAAAGGAGCTGGACAAGGAAAAAGAGGAGGAGACACAGATATAGGCATGGCACGCCCTTCTAAAATCATGTAAAACACCGCAAGGTGACTCCAAGCGGAGTTCTCCCATTTTTCCAAAAATTGGGCCCCACACACACGCACCCCTTCAGTGGCAGCACTTGTGCCCCAGGTGTACACTTCACAGCTAGATTTGCATCAAGCACATTCAAAAATACGCCATACTTAACCGTCCCCAGGAGGACACCGGGGTAGGTAGCTAAGTCTTTCCTGATCCCAGCTCTGTTCATCTTCGATCATTTTTAAAAACAATGTAAGCAAGGGTTACTCCAAGCGGAGTCTCCCTTTTTTCCAAAAATTGGGCCACACAGACACTCACCCCTTCAGTGGCAGCACTTGTGCCCCAGTTGTACACTTCACAGCTAGATTTGCATCAAGCACATTCAAAAATACGCCATACTTAACCGTCCCCAGGAGGACACCGGGGTAGGTAGCTAAGTCTTTGCTGAACCATGACTTGTTCATCTTGGCTCCTTTTAAAAAACACAGCAAGCAAGGGTTACTCCAAGCGGAGTCTCCCTTTTTTTCCAAAAATTGGGCCCCACACACACCCACCCATTCAGTGGCAGCACTTGTGCCCCAGTTGTACACTTCACAGCTAGATTTGCATCAAGCACAATCAAAAATACGCCATACTTAACCGTTCCCAGGATGACCCCGGGGTAGGTAGCAAAGTCTTTCCTGATCCCAGATCTGTTCATCTTGGATCATTTTTAAAAACAATGTAAGCAAGGGTTACTCCAAGCGGAGTCTCCCTTTTTTAAAAAAATTGGGCCACACAGACACCCCATCAGTGGCAGCACTTGTGCCCTAGTTGCAAACAGGATGTTTTGATTTGCATCAAGCACATTCCAAATCCACAAGCATTTACTCTCCCCAGGATGACACAGGGGTAGTAAAATCCTTGTGGATCCATGACTTGTTCATTTTGATGAATGTTAGTCTGTCCACATTGTCACTGGACAGACGCGTGCGCTTATCTGTCAGCACACACCCAGCAGCACTGAAGACACATTCAGAGACAACGCTGGCAGCTGGACACGACAAAATCTCCAAGGCGTAAGTTGAGAGCTCTGGCCATTTTTCAAGATTTGAAGCCCAAAATGAGCAAGGCTCCATTTGCAAAGTCATGGCATTGATGTTCATTTGGAGATACTCCTGTATCATCCTCTCCAGCCATTGACTATGTGTCAGACTTGTTGTCTCTGGTGGCCTTGCAAAGGACGGTCTAAAAAAATTATGAAAAGATTCAATAAAATTGCTGTTACCAGCACCAGATACGGTGCTACTGGTACGGGTAGACTGTTGAAGATGACGAGACCGTCCCATGCTTGTCAAGTTACAACTGGGAGATTCACTCCCTGCACCTGCATGGTCGTTTGGTGGAAAAGCCGAGCTAAGATCGAGTAACAGCTTCTGCTGATACTCCTGCATACGTGCGTCCCTTTCTATGGCTGGAATTATGTCACAAAATTTGGACTTGTACCGGGGATCTAATAGTGTGGCAAGCCAGTAGTCATCATCACTTCTAATTTTGACAATACGAGGGTCATGTTGGAGGTAGGGCAGCAAGAAGGCGCTCATGTGTCTTGCGCAGCCATGCGGACCAAGTCCACGCTGTGTTTGTGGCATAGAGGTGCTAACCGTTCTTTCTTCCTCTGACATCTCCCCCCAACCTCTTTCAACTGAAATTTGACCAAGGTCTCCCTCATCCGCTGAGTCTTCCATGTCCATGGACAGTTCGTCCTCCATTTCTTCATGTTCTCCTGCACCTTCCTCAACATTTCGCCTGCTACCATGCGCCCTTGTTGATCCCTGTCCCCCATGGTCCCATGCCTGCCGCCTTGGTGATGATTAACGTCTGGACCTTGGTGATGTTGTTGTGTCTTGCGCATATGAATCCTCCTGTAGTTCCTCCCCTTCCTGTTGTCCCACCCCCTGACTCCGAATAGTGTTTAGCGTGTGCTCCAGCATGTAAATGACTGGAATTGTCATGCTGATAATGGCATTGTCAGCGCTAAACATATTCTTCGCCATGTCGAAACTGTGCAGAAGGGTGCATAGGTCCTTGATCTGAGACCACTCCATCAGGGTGATCTGCCCCACCTCTGCATCTCGTTGGCCCAGGCTATACGTCATGACGTATTGCACCAGGGCTCAGCGGTGCTGCCACAGTCACTGTAACATGTGGAGAGTCGAATTCCAGCGTGTCGCCACATCGCATTTCAGGCGATGAACTGGCAGGCCGAAAGACTTCTGGAGCGATGCAAGTCGCTCAGCTGCGACGGTTGAATGGCGGAAGTGAGCAGACAGTTTTTGTGCCCTGGTCAGAAGGCCATCTAGGCCGGGATAGTGTGTTAAAAATCGCTAGACAACAAGGTTCAACACGTGAGCCATACAAGGCACGTGTGTCACCTTGCCCAGGCGAAGGGCCGCACCCAGGTTTGCAGCATTGTCGCACACGGCCTTACCAGGCTGCAGGTTGAGTAGAGACAACCATTTATTAAACTCAGTCTCCAGAGCTGCCCACAACTCAGCCGCTGTGTGACTCCTATTTCCAAGACATGTCAAGCTAAAGACCGCCTGATGCCGTTGCGCTCTGCTGCCAGCATAGTAATGAGGGGTGAGTGATTCCTTCTGCGCAGTGAGAACGCTGGTGGCCTGACTAGGCAGGCTTGGGGCGGAGGTGGAGGACCCAGATGAGGTGGAGGAGGCAGAAGAAGTGGCGGAACTTGGACAGACAGAGGAATGACACACAAGTCGTGGGGACGGCAAGACTTGTGCAGCAGACCCTTCACCATCTATCACCATAGTTACCCAGTGCCCAGTCAGTGACATGCAACATCCCTGTCCATGCTTACTGGTCCAAGTATTGGTGGTGAAATGCACCAGTTCACACACAGAGTTTCTCAAGGAAGCAGTGAAGTTGTGTGCGACATGCTGGTGTAGCGCGGGCACACCTTTCTTAGAGAAGTAGTGGCGACTGGGCATCTGGTACTGGGGCACAGCGACAGACATAAGGTCTCTAAAATCCTGTGTGGCCACCAGGCGGAAAGGCAGCATTTCGGTAGCCAAGAGCTTACAGAGGGATAAAGTCAACCTCTTAGCTTTATCATGGGTCACAGGAAATGGCCTTTTATTTGTCCACATCTGAGGGACAGAGATCTGGCTGCTGTGTGTAGACGGTGTTGAGTAGGGTGTCCCTGGAAAAATGCAGGTTTGTGGGGAAAGTGCAGTCGGAGACATGATGTTGCCTTCATCCAACGTTGGTGCTATCGATGTCTGAGAGAGCTGTACACACGCACTTGTTTCCCCTTCCAAACCAACTGACGACCTACCAAGCAAACTGCCTGTTGCGGTTACAGTGGTGGAAGTTGTGCGTGGAAAACCAGGTGTGACAGCTGTCCCCACAGTCCTAGAAGATGAAGAGCGCGCGGATGCACTGGAAGGGGCAGGCGGTGGATGGTTCGCTCCGCTAGGCCGCATTGCAGCACTGTGAGCTTCCCACTTGGACATATGATATTTATTCATGTGACGATTCATGGAAGAAGTTGTCAAACTGTTGAGATTTTGCCCTCTACTAACAGAATCACGACAAATTTTACAGATCACATAATTTGGGCGATCTTTTGCTATGTCAAAAAAGGACCAGGCTAGGCAAGGCTTAGAGGGCATGCGACCTGCTGAGCCCCCCCGACTAGTGCTCAGAGGCAGAGTGGTGGCTGAGGATGCAGTTGTAGACGTGCTACCAGTGCTCCGACTCTGTCCAGGAAGGCGCAAGGTAACTTCGTCGTCGGTTGCATCCTCCTCCACCGCCTCTGTTGACCTCCTCGAGTGCCTGACTGTGGGTTGACAGTAGGTGGGATCTGGAACTTCCTCATCAATTGTTGTGTTTGCACTCCCCTCACCCTCAGACCGAGCCTCTTCTTGCCCTGACCGAATATTTAAGTTATCATCCCAATCTGGTATCTGCGTCTCATCGTCATCAGTATGTTCCTCATTGTCTATAACAACAGGTGTTACAGTTTGTGAAAAAGGGTCAACATTATGCTCAGAAACTTGGTCCTCACGGCCTGAATCAGAGTCACAAAGGTTCTGGGCATCACTGCAGACCATTTCCTGGTCTGTACTCACTGTAGCTTGGGAGCAGACTTCTGATTCCCAGGCTATAGTGTGACTGAACAGCTCTGCAGACTCAGCCATCTCAGTTCCACCATACTGTGCAGGGCGGATGGAGACTTCAGAGCTGGGAGAATACAAGTGTGATTGGGCTGACAACTCAGAGGACTGGTGTTTTTTGGATGCGGTAGTTGAGGGGGCGGAGAGGGCACTTGTTGGACCACTTGAGATCCATTCAAGCATTTTCCTTTTTTGACCATCATCTACCTTTGTTCCAGTTGTTCGTGTCCGTAAAAAAGGGAGCACATCGGATTGTCCACGGTAAGTAGTAGACATCTTACTTTTGCTGGAAGATGGTCTATCTTCAGCAGATGTTAATGGAGCTTTGCCACCTTCCCCACGGACAAACCCTTTTTTTCCTTTTCCAACACGCCTCTTCCCCTTTGCACCAGCATCTGTCATTTTGCCACTCATTTTGATTGCGACAAGATTGTGCACTTAAAATGTGGTAGTAAAAATTGAGAGGTGGTGTAGATTTCAGCGGTGGTCTAGCTTTAACAGCAGAATAAACAACAATAATTATCCCTGAGAATGCAACTACGGCCCTTAAACTGGCAGCATAGTTTGCTAGTATAATGGCTTAGTAACAATGAGTTTGAGTGTGCAATGCAGGCAGACGTGCTGCAAATATCTTTGCACTAGTGAGACAATAATGAAGTCCAACAGCCACTTTTAGGATGCCACTAAGTTTCCCCAGTGTTTGCTAGTATAATGGCTTAGTAACAATGAGCTTGAGTGTGCAATGCAGGCAGACGTGCTGCAAATAGATTTGCACTAGTGGGACAATAATGAAGTCCAACAGCCACTTTTAGGATGCCACTAAGTTTCCTCAGTGTTTGCTAGTATAATGGCTTAGTAACAATGAGCTTGAGTGTGCAAAGGGCAGGAGGGTACAGTGGCAGGGTTGTGGGTCTAAGTTGAGGAAAGGAAGCCTGCCTTTCTATCCCTCCTAATGGGGAAATGGAGCGAGGAAATCCCTGACCTTAGCTACACAGACGCTGTCATCTTGTGTAGCTGTTAAAATCTGTTTTCACGGACCTGACTGTCACCTATGGCTCTGACCCTGCCGGTATTAGCCTTTACAAGGACTAATAGAAACTTCTATCCCTATTCTGTATAGCGCTGTGTATAGAGCGTACACAGCAGTATCGGAGACAGGAGCTACGCTAGCGGTGACTGACACCAAGACGCAGAAGGCAGATAATGGCGTGCTGGAGGAAAATGTCCGTTTTTATAATGCAGGGACATGTGACATGGACATCTTATCACACATGCCGTTGCTTCTCTGGCTAAAAGTCCACTTAGCTGTGTGTGTGTCTGAGATTGGCTGACATGCTGGCCCGCTCCACTACACGCGCGCGCTTAGGGAAGGAAGACAAGGAGAAAAAAAAAAATGGCGATCGCCATTATCCAAACAGCAGTGATCTGAATGCGCTGTTCCCGCACACTATACGCTGAAATTTCATAATAGTGTGAGTCACAGAGTGACTTACACTATTACAGCGAAAAGCCAGCTAGTAATTAGCTTGTCTTTTTGCTGCTAGAACCGTTCTCGAACGTACCTAGAACTATCGAGCTTTAGCAAAAAGCTCGAGTTCTAGTTCGATCTAGAACAGCCCCCAAAATCACTCGAGCCGTGAACTGGAAAACCTCGAACCGCGAACCGCGCTCAACTCTACTTAAGAGGCCTAATTCAGTCAGGACCTCACTGGTGATCCCATAAGCTGACTTTTGAGTCAGTCAAAACTACTATATCCAGTAAGTGAATCTTATTAAAAACATGCATTTATTTGAAATTCATATTAAAATCATATCCAAAACATGGAAGAAAATAAGGTAAAATTTAGAAGAGAACCTTATAAGCACTAGAGTAAATAGACCTAGCCCTTATACATTGTGTATAGTACTAAACATTGGGTGGATGGCGTCTTATGTCATATCCTCCATAATGTATTGTGAAGGAAACCAATCCTGGATCGAGAAATCCAAGACACGAGTAAGGTATATGAAGAATAGAAAGGGGTTAATTTCTAATATGTATATTTTAATATATGATAAATATATTTGGCTGAGGTGAGATCATCTATAATGGTGACTAATATGCTGTCTGATATTTAAACCTTGGAGATGTCTCATATGTAATGAGAAAATCCACCATGCTTCTCTAATTAATTATTATTGTGTTGCAATTTATGTAGTTATTAATATTGTAAATTTCTGTAGAGTTACCTAGGAAGAGAATGTTTTAGAGCGATCCACAAAATTACAACACATACAAATATTGTGGCAAAGAGGGGAGGAGCCAGCACTGTCTATGAATGGCATGCAACAATAAAAAGTGTAATATTCACAAATTCATTCCTACTGTAACAATTCAATGAGATTTTTTGCAAATGATTGATCAATGATTTGAGCCCCCCTGCCACGTCACGGCAAATCTCTATAGTGGGGTCCCTACTCTATATTATAAATTACTATCGTACCATATGGTCTCATATAATGAGCAGGACCATATAAAAATACAATTTTTAAATATTGTGGCAGTAGCAGTAAAAACCTTTGGTGTGCAGCCATGTAGAATTAAAATTAGTCATATAGTAACAGAAAATGAATTAGGGTAAATAATGTTTCATAATGTAGGGACTCTATAAGCTACAAATCTAATAGGATCACTGAGAATGGACTTAAATTATAAGAAGATAAAAAACGTATTTTTTTCAGTGGACAATTCTTTCTCCTCCCATATTGAGTGGTATGGTCAGTTCATTGACGACCCCTTCCTAATGTGGCAGGGAAATTCAGAAACAGCAGAAAAATTTGTCCAATATATTAATAATAAATCCATGACTTTTTACTTTTAATATCCAAGAAAATTGCATCAATTTATTAGATATTATTTTACATAAAACATCTTCAAATTTTGTACATAACAGTCCATAGAAAAAAGAACTTTCAGGGAATACCACACTTTTAGCTATTTCTTGTCACCAGAAACAAACAATTAATATTCCAGTAGGAGAACTTACCCGCTCAAAAAGAAATGCTACTTCACTTGCAAAATTAAATACTGAGTTCTCTAAAACAAAAACTCGCTTAATGCAAAAAAAATACCCTAACTGGATGCTTAATCGTGTGCATCCAGTAGTATTGTTGACAATATTGATAAAGATACACTTTTCCAAGAAACAGAACACAATTATCCATGCAAAGATAAAAAACTCATTTCTTTTGTGTTCACTTTCAGTCTACAATTCAATCACATAAAGAATATTATTTTAAAATACTTACCAATATTATATGAAGATAAAAAACTTAAGTTCATTCTCAGTGATCCTATTAAATTTATAGCTCGTAGAGCCACTACATTAGGAAACATTCTTTCCCCTAGTTCATTTTCTGTTACTACCGCTAATTCGAATTACACATGGCTGGAGACCAAAGGTTTTTACCATTGCTGCCACAATAGTTTTATGTGTTGTAATTTTGCGGATCCCTCAAACATTCTCTTCAAGGTTAATACAGAAATTTACAATATTAATAACTACATAAAATCCTGACGAGATGGTACTAATACCCGTCCAAGCTTCATGCTATATTTCCAACGGTTTCGGAGCTTTGTTCGAGGTGTAATCCAGAGACAGGTACTATGCTACACATATGGTGGGAATGCAGAGCGATTCAACCCTTCTGGAGTAAGGTTTTTGTAAATTATCGCCTTCTCACTGGAAAGGGGGTGGTGGATTGCCCTAAAATTGCTCTCCTTTCCATTCTGCCACATTCCATAACATACCATAAACGTGACATTCTGCCTAACAGGTGCACTCTCTGTAATCCCAAGACACTGGAAAACTACTATGCCCCCATCTATTAATCAGTAGTACTCTGAAATGGTGGACATTTATAGAATGGAGGAACTCTCCGCTGACTTCATTGGGTAGAGCGATAAGTTCTATAGGACTTAGAGTGAGTGGATCCTTTTCCATGACTCCCCCAACTTTCACAAGATCTTTCAGTAGGCAATTTTTTGCCAAAAATCTCAAATTTATAATAAGTACAGTTGGAATTTTTAGTGCTGTAGTGCACATTTAGTGCTAGCTTTTTTGTTTTTTCTTCATTGAATTGGTCGGTGGTTGACCCCCACCGTGCTATGCACCCCAATTTGGGATGTATTCCACCTGTCTAGATTTTGGCGATTGGTGACTGTTCACATTCAGTCATCAGGCCCTGTCCACAGGCTATTTACTTCATGCAGCATTTGCTTGGACCTGTCCCGCCCACAGCCATGATTCAGTCATGGGTACGGGATTGAAATAGACCAGGTGAGTGCTGCTAAGAGCAGTTCTACTAATTCATATGTGAGGCCGTTTGGCACATTTTATAAAAATATTTTAGTGTTAGGACTGCCCCAAATGAGATTTGCCGTGGAGTGGCGGGGTGGCTCAAGAAATTTTAATTTTTTGCCAAAAATCTCAAATTTATAATAAGTACAGTTGGAATTTTTAGTGCTGTAGTGCACATTTAGTGCTAGCTTTTTTGTTTTTTCTACATATAGTGGGAATGCAGAGCGAGTCAACCCTTCTGGAGTAAGGTTTTTGTAAATTATCGCCTTATCACTGGAAAGGGGGTGGTGGATTGCCCTAAAATTGCTCTCCTTTCCATTCTGCCACATTCCATAACATACCATAAACGGGACATTCTGCCTAACAGGTGCACTCTCTGTAATCCCAAGACACTGGAAAACTACTATGTCCCCATCTATTAGGCCTAAAACACACTTCCGCAAAAAAAACGTATGTGTCTTACGGTCCATTTTTCGGGTCCGTGTTCCGTTTTTTAGGGGCGTTTCTCCGGTACGCGCATGGCATCCGTGTGATGGCGTATGCGAGCCGCGTGTGCGTGTGGAATGTCCGTATTGACATAAAATACATACATGTGCAGTCCGTGTGCCGTCCGTTTTTCCGGATCCGTATTTTCACACAAATAACCTTGTTAGCCCATCATAATGTGCTCCTGGTATGTTTAATTGGTCAATTAACTACCCAATTTGGTTAGTTTGCTTAAAAAACCTTTAAAAACATGGCTTCTGAGCTCATTCTCACATTATACACATTCCAAAATGTCTCTCTCCAATGAAGCAACCATGTATTTGCTCTGGTTGATATCTAGGAGATTTGGGGTTAGGCGACATATGATTGAAGAAGAGCCACCACTGGAGAGAAGGATGTGGATTCACCCCCTTGTGAAGCTCAGGAAAACACATGGGCATTTTAATATTCTCTATGGCGAAATGCGGAAATGTCCACCAAAATTCCAAGCCTACTGCCATCTCACCATGAATTCATTTGACAACATCCTTGGCCTTGTATACCATCGTTTGAAGCATCAGGACACCTCTATGCGCCTCAGCATCTCCCCTGAGGAACGACTGTTGGTGACTTTACGGTAGGTGTTGTCATGTATACTCATGCTTTATCTGTTATTTTGAAATACATGTTAAATCTCAAAGGCATCCTTTTGTAGAAATTATGTAATTTTAAATTTAGGTATTTGTTGAAAACTTATATAGATCAAATAACCTCATTGTAATCTTAAAATATAATCTGAGTGCTCACATCTACCATTCTATCTCTACCAAAATTAAAGAAACAAGAGTCATAAATCAAACAAACAATCTTGTTTATTAAACAGAAAAGTAATTATTTTTCCAATATGGAAAGTAAATAACAACACATATGTTTTTCCAACAAAAGCAATAAAATAATAGTCATACACAGCATCTCGCCAGTCATTGGATGACACAAATATTTGTTTTGAAAAACAACTTTCATGAATAGTCAAAGTAATGTCATGTTTTTTTTCTATTTCAGTTACCTTGCAACTAGGAAATCCATCAGCAGTCTACATTTCGAATTCTTATTGGGAAGGTCTACAATTGGCAAGATTACCCTGCATACCTGCACTGTGCTATGGGAGACCCTTAGGCATTATGTCATGCAGCTGCCTTCAACACAGGAATGGATGCACATTTCTGAAGAATTTTTGGAGAAAACAGCTTTCCCTAATTGTATTGGCGCCATTGACGAAAAGCACATTAGAGTGACGAAACCACCTAACTCTGCATCAAGATATTTTAATTATCATAAGTTTTTTTCTGTAGTTATTTTGGCCATGGTAGATACAAACTACTGCTTTTTATTTGCTGATATTGGGGGCCTATGGCAGTGCCTCAGATGCACGCATTTTCAGAAGCTCATGTTTAGCAAGACGATTAATGTCTGATAGTTTAAGTTTGCCTGCACCAAGACCATTGCCTGGTAATAATGGCCCTATTGTTCCTTTTGTCATGGTTGCAGATCAGGGGTTTGCATTGTCTAGGCATTTGATGCGTCCATATCCCAGAAGGGGGCTGGACAGATCAAAAGCCCTATTTAATAGCAAATTGGCCAGAGCACGTTGCTATGTTGAACGTGCCTTTGGCATTTTGGCCTCAAGATGGCGCATTTATCAAACCACCATCCAACTCCAACCAACCACCGTCAAGGCTGTCATTAAAGCTACAGTAGTGTTACATAATTACTTTGGATTACATGAAAGCAATGACGAAGACATTGAGGAGTTGCCAGCTTTAAATGCACCATTTGTAGAGAATGGTAGTGTTAGAACCAATGTGTCCACTTCTGGTCTACAAGTGAGGAATCAGTTTAAAGATTATTTTAGTTTAATTCACCATAGTCATGTATAAATTTGACATTGTTATAGTTTTTTATCACTTGGTTACATAATCACAAACACATATGTAATACAAAAGAGAAAATCACCATACATACAGTCAGGGCCAGAAATATTTGGACAGTGACACAAGTTTTGTTATTTTAGCTGTTTACAAAAACATGTTCAGAAATACAATTATATATATAATATGGGCTGAAAGTGCACACTCCCAGCTGCAATATGAGAGTTTTCACATCCAAATCGGAGAAAGGGTTTAGGAATCATAGCTCTGTAATGCATAGCCTCCTCTTTTTCAAGGGATCAAAAGTAATTGGACAAGGGACTCTAAGGGCTGCAATTAACTCTGAAGGCGTCTCCCTCGTTAACCTGTAATCAATGAAGTAGTTAAAAGGTCTGGGGTTGATTACAGGTGTGTGGTTTTGCATTTGGAAGCTGTTGCTGTGACCAGACAACATGCGGTCTAAGGAACTCTCAATTGAGGTGAAGCAGAACATCCTGAGGCTGAAAAAAAAGAAAAAATCCATCAGAGAGATAGCGGACATGCTTGGAGTAGCAAAATCAACAGTCGGGTACATTCTGAGAAAAAAGGAATTGACTGGTGAGCTTGGGAACTCAAAAAGGCCTGGGCGTCCACGGATGACAACAGTGGTGGATGATCGCCGCATACTTTCTTTGGTGAAGAAGAACCCGTTCACAACATCAACTGAAGTCCAGAACACTCTCAGTGAAGTAGGTGTATCTGTCTCTAAGTCAACAGTAAAAAGAAGACGCCATGAAAGTAAATACAAAGGGTTCATATCTAGATGCAAACCATTCATCAATTCCAAAAATAGACAGGCCAGAGTTAAATTTGCTGAAAAACACCTCATGAAGCCAGCTCAGTTCTGGAAAAGTATTCTATGGACAGATGAGACAAAGATCAACCTGTACCAGAATGATGGGAAGAAAAAAGTTTGGAGAAGAAAGGGAACAGCACATGATCCAAGGCACACCACATCCTCTGTAAAACATGGTGGAGGCAACGTGATGGCATGGGCATGCATGGCTTTCAATGGCACTGGGTCACTTGTGTTTATTGATGACATAACAGCAGACAAGAGTAGCCGGATGAATTCTGAAGTGTACAGGGATATACTTTCAGCCCAGATTCAGCCAAATGCCGCAAAGTTGATCGGACGGCGCTTCATAGTACAGATGGACAATGACCCCAAGCATACAGCCAAAGCTACCCAGGAGTTCATGAGTGCAAAAAAGTGGAACATTCTGCAATGGCCAAGTCAATCACCAGATCTTAACCCAATTGAGCATGCATTTCACTTGCTCAAATCCAGACTTAAGACGGAAAGACCCATAAACAAGCAAGACCTGAAGGCTGCAGCTGTAAAGGCCTGGCAAAGCATTAAGAAGGAGGAAACTTTGGTGATGTCCATGGGTTCCAGACTTAAGGTAGTGATTGCCTCCAAAGGATTCGCAACAAAATATTGAAAATAAAAATATTTTGTTTGGGTTTGGTTTATTTGTCCAATTACTTTTGACCTCCTAAAATGTGGAGTGTTTGTAAAGAAATGTGTACAATTCCTACAATTTCTATCAGATATTTTTGTTCAAACCTTCAAATTAAACGTTACAATCTGCACTTGAATTCTGTTGTAGAGGTTTCATTTCAAATCCAATGTGGTGGCATGCAGAGCCCAACTCGCGAAAATTGTGTCACTGTCCAAATATTTCTGGACCTAACTGTAGGTATAATTTGTGGGTTTTTTTGTTGGTTGGTTGTGTTTGTGGTCCCAATAAGCTATTGTGATTTAACTTTATTGCTATAAAATCAGGATTTTTTGTTTTGCAAGTAACAGTACTACTGAATTTACATGACTAATAGAAATATGGCAAATTGGATTTGAAAAAAATAGTCCAGATTTTTTTATTGAACCTATGTATGTCTGTTATCTTTTGCAAAACACCCTGTATTCTATTATTATTTTTACAGAATTTTGTCAGGGACATTAGCCCATACAAAACACCATACTTTATTATGCAATAATGTCACGCAAACATAATTTGTTTGACACTATTGGAATACAAGTATGGGGCCAGACCATATGCAGATACTGCATAGTGGCTGGATTTTTAATAATAAAGGTGTCTGAATGTTAGTGTAGTAGTTTATGTGCATGCATTTTTTTCCCTAAACCCAGTTTTTTCTAATGGATGGTCCAAACAACATGTCCAGAGCAAGGCAACATTCTAACAGGCAGGTAATGTTTTTGAAGTGATAGAGTAATTTGTATTGAATCTTTGAAAAGGAAAACACAAATATGACCCCATGCATATAGAGTAAGTAATGTGTTACATTTTGAAATGCTTTCCGACCAGCAATACCCTAGAAAACATACCAAAATGTAAAATAATACATACAATATCACATTATGATTCAACTAAATCCTCTAGGCTACTCATGCTTTCCTGTGTAGTCTCCATTGCATTGACACCTACAGAATATGTTTGCTGCACAACACTAGATGTTGTAGTGAGTGACTGATCAGTGTTTCCACTAGTAACAGTTGTTGTACTTGGAACAAATATTGATGCAGTTGTTTGAGCAGATGGAAGACCAAGTGTAGGTGGTACATATTGATGTGTTTGAAGAGGCTGAGTATGTGTGTATGTGAAGTTAGGTGGGTAATGCTGATGTTGAAAGTACTGTTGTTGTGGATTATTAGGAACATGGTAGGTTGTTGGTTGTTGAAACATTTGAGGTAGTCTATGAACATTACTAACAATACTAGGATAGCTAAAAGAGGTTTGCATTGGTGTCTGTTGGGGTACTTGTGGGACAAATGATGGCTGTTGAGATGGCCTGTCATTAATGTATCTGTTTGGTGGGGGACAATTGTTGGCCTAATTTGTACATCACTTCCCATAGAAGATGATGGACACTGTATATGTGTTTGTTGCACTACAGGATTTAGTTGAAAATTAGAGTAATGTTCATCAGTTTGGGTTTCCACAGTTTGTTGGGTTTTGTTTTTTTGTGGACCACGTGGATTAGCTCTCCATTGCTCTATCACTTCAAAACAATATATGGGTTCAGGCTCACGTTGGGTAGCAGATATTAGTGTTATTAAGGACGCCCTCTATCTGTCCTGCCTATCAGCATGAACCAATGCAAGAATGGGAGAAAGGGAGCGGCAAAATCTCTCTCCATCACTCTCTGGTATCAGTGAATTCATCATGTGTATTATTCTGGTATCAATTATATCTGGCAGGGAACGTAAATCTTCATAACGCCTATGTCTGCGACCACGGATAGATTGGGCTACTGTGCGCATGGTATTAGTTGTTATTCTTGGCTGTGTGCCTGCATGTTGCAGTGGACTACTCTCTGCAAGAACTGGTGAAGGGCCACTTTGTTGCCCTGTAGACTGGCCTGAAATTACATTAGTGGATTGACTTGTTCCCAAACCCAAATCAGAGGACATTTCTTCTGCGTCTGGCTGGCTGGTGTTGGGGATTGTTGGTGGTTGATATGAGGTAGGCTCCATCTCGGAAGCAGAGGTCGCTGTTAATACTGCTGACTGGGCTTCCTCACTATCTTCTAGATTATCCTCTGTACTTTGAAGGAAGAAAACAAAAAAAACAATTAATGTGTGCATTTAAAAAAAAAAACCGCCATGTGATGTAATGGTTTAAACTTACTTTGGTACTTCCATAATGGGCATGAGGAAGCTGAGTCTTTCCTAATGGACATATTTTTTCTTTTTGGCTGCGGAAGCTGTGGTTGCCACTGGGTTATATTCTCTTCTGAACTGGTCACGTGCTGAGCGCCATCGCCGTTTAACAAGATCCACTGTTTAAAAACAAAAAATTGTAAAATAAGGTCACAAATTATAACAATTGAACAATAAAAAAATAAAACATTATTCTTGTATTGCAGCAATTTAAATAAATTGGAACACACATCCATGTGTATGAAAACAACAACCCATGACACTCATATAGTGACATAATAACACAATAAGCATGACAAAGTAAACAAGATCTCCAGTAAAAAGATTAAACCACTGTATAATCATCTCCTTTTTTACTTACAAAAATAAAAAAAAAACCTTCACTAAGCCATGAGAAACAAAATGTCTATAAACCCATGAAGTGCCATATGTTCCTCAAAGATTTTCCATTATACACTACACATTACTGTTACCATTCCACACATGGTGACACCAAGGGACATGCATAATAAACCAAACATGAAAATACAACTCAAAATGTATAGACATTTCACAGCACATTTACAAAAGAAATAGCCCAAAATTGAAAACAAAAATATATTTCAAACATGTTTAATTGTTGCTTGACCACCCTGAAATGCCTTTTGTACATGCATAAAATGCTTTGCAGGCTACATATACACATGCTGACATTACTAGAAAACTGCAATGAATAGTTCAAAAGGCCAAAAAACTACACTATCCTGTTTGTGAGTCTCCAGTGTAGCTCAAAATGAGTCAGGCCCATTAATACATGCCAGACAAACTATACTAATATGGATATAATCTGCCTACAGAATGAGCACATGTAGGTAAAGACAGAAGCAATGCAAATATCTGGACTCACCATATATATTTTTCTTTCCAGGGGTACATTGAGACCATCCATTCCTAGGGTAGACTAGCTCTGCCACAGACATCCATGCTCGTTCCACCATTAACCTGTCATGGTAGCCATCAACACATGTGTCCCACAACTCTGGATTCCTCTCTACTTCTCCAATCAGCCTCTCTGTATCGATTCTGGGCGCTATGCTCAGTACCTG
Organism: Anomaloglossus baeobatrachus; assembly: GCF_048569485.1. NCBI lineage: Eukaryota > Metazoa > Chordata > Amphibia > Anura > Aromobatidae > Anomaloglossus > Anomaloglossus baeobatrachus. The sequence goes on from NC_134354.1 coordinate 523,655,930, forward strand.
TGTTGTTCTCTGTGCTCAAAGTTCCCCTGCAGTGAGAGGACAGGTGCCCAGCTGCTGTGTGGTGTGCAAATGAGACAGGAAATGTATGTTTGGCGCCAGAATTAATGGCCGACAATTGACCTGATAGATTGGTAACAAGTGTTTCAGATTTTGTGATGAAAAACGGACATGGACGATACGTGCTGAACACGGACATACTCCGTGTGCGGTCCGTGCAGGCACGGACCCAAAGACTAAAGCGGGTCCGTGCCTGCGTGCTGCCAACCAAAAACGGACATGTCGTCCGTGTAGAAAAGCGCACACACGTACTTACCACACGGACACACGTTCCGTGTGATTTTACGTGTGTGTGCCATCTACCATTGAATAACATGGGTCTCCGTGTCTCCGGTACGTGCAAATACGTACCGCACACGTACAAAATAAACGGATGTGTGTTGCGGGTCTTAATCAGAAATGGTGGACATTTATAGAATGGAGGAACTCTCCGCTGACTTCATTGGGTAGAGCGATAAGTTCTGTAGGACTTGGAGTGAGTGGATCCTTTTCCATGACTCCCCCAACTTTCACAAGATCTTTCAGTAAGCCTTGGGGCTCCGGGTTGGCGCTCTGGATCACTTGTATTGTTAATGTTCTGCTGATACTTTTAATAAAAATAAATTGAACATAATCTAATATATAAAGCTCAGTGTATGTGTATGTGTGTGTGTGTGTGTGTGTGTGTGTGTGTGTGTGTGTGTATGTGTGTATGTCCGCTAAAGGAATCCACACCGTCGCATTTACAATCAAGAAATTTTGCACAGACGCCTTATGTGACTTAGAGAGCGTCATAGACAATGTTTTGACAGAAAAATTTAACCCCGTGCTTTACAGTTAGTCTCTAAATCCCTCCCGACATTAAACTGAATGGAGATGGGAGCTATAGGTTATTAATAGCAACTGTCAGTGGTTGCTATAGGAACAAAAACTGTTAGTTGAAGCTTATGCGTGAGGTTATATGATGTCGGTGGAGAGATGGATAGAGAGACAGAAAAAGACAGACAGACAGAGACACAGACATAGACAGATGGGGAAAGAGACAGCCAGATGGGGAAAGAGACAGCCCTGGAAAGAGGCAGACAGGCAAAGAGACAGCCCGGCAAAGAGACAGCCCGGCAAAGAGACAGCCCGGCAAAGAGACAGCCCGGCAAAGAGACAGCCGGCAAAGAGACAGACGGGCAACGAGACAGACGGGCAATGAGACAGACGGGCAACGAGACAGACGGGGAAAGAGACAGACGGGGAAAGAGACAGGCGGGCAACGAGACAGGCGGGGAAAGAGACAGGCGGGGAAAGAGACAGGCGGGGAAAGAGACAGGCGGGGAAAGAAACAGGCGGGGAAAGAGACAGGCGGGGAAAGAGACAGACCGGGAAAGAGACAGACCGGGAAAGAGACAGACCGGGAAAGAGACAGACCGGGAAAGAGACGTCCTGGAAAGAGTCAGCCTGGGAAAGAGACAGACAGGGAAAGAGACAGACGGGGAAAGAGACAGACGGGGAAAGAGACAGACGGGGAAAGAGACAGACGGGGAAAGAGACAGACAGACACACACAGAGACAGAGATACAGAGAGACAGACAGACACAGAGATGGAGACCGATAGACTAATACAAATACAGACAGAGAAAGAAATAGTCAGACAGAGACATACAGTTAGGTCCAGAAATATTTGGACAGTGACACAATTTTCGCGAGTTGGGCTCTGCATGCCACCACATTGGATTTGAAATGAAATCTCTACAACAGAATTCAAGTGCAGATTGTAACATTTAATTTGAAGGTTTGAACAAAAATATCTGATAGAAATTGTAGGAATTGTACACATTTCTTTACAAACACTCCACATTTTAGGAGGTCAAAAGTAATTGGACAAATAAACCAAACCCAAACAAAATATTTTTATTTTCAATATTTTGTTGCGAATCCTTTGGAGGCAATCACTACCTTAAGTCTGGAACCCATGGACATCACCAAAGTTTCCTCCTTCTTAATGCTTTGCCAGGCCTTTACAGCTACAGCCTTCAGGTCTTGCTTGTTTATGGGTCTTTCCGTCTTAAGTCTGGATTTGAGCAAGTGAAATGCATGCTCAATTGGGTTAAGATCTGGTGATTAACTTGGCCATTGCAGAATGTTCCACTTTTTTGCACTCATGAACTCCTGGGTAGCTTTGGCTGTATGCTTGGGGTCATTGTCCATCTGTACTATGAAGCGCCGTCCGATCAACTTTGCGGCATTTGGCTGAATCTGGGCTGAAAGTATATCCCGGTACACTTCAGAATTCATCCGGCTACTCTTGTCTGCTGTTATGTCATCAATAAACACAAGTGACCCAGTGCCATTGAAAGCCATGCATGCCCATGCCATCACGTTGCCTCCACCATGTTTTACAGAGGATGTGGTGTGCCTTGGATCATGTGCCGTTCCCTTTCTTCTCCAAACTTTTTTCTTCCCATCATTCTGGTACAGGTTGATCTTTGTCTCATCTGTCCATAGAATACTTTTCCAGAACTGAGCTGGCTTCATGAGGTGTTTTTCAGCAAATTTAACTCTGGCCTGTCTATTTTTGGAATTGATGAATGGTTTGCATCTAGATGTGAACCCTTTGTATTTACTTTCATGGAGTCTTCTCTTTACTGTTGACTTAGAGACAGATACACCTACTTCACTGAGAGTGTTCTGGACTTCAGTTGATGTTGTGAACGGGTTCTTCTTCACCAAAGAAAGTATGCGGCGATCATCCACCACTGTTGTCATCCGTGGACGCCCAGGCCTTTTTGAGTTCCCAAGCTCACCAGTCAATTCCTTTTTTCTCAGAATGTACCCGACTGTTGATTTTGCTACTCCAAGCATGTCTGCTATCTCTCTGATGGATTTTTTCTTTTTTTTCAGCCTCAGGATGTTCTGCTTCACCTCAATTGAGAGTTCCTTAGACCGCATGTTGTCTGGTCACAGCAACAGCTTCCAAATGCAAAACCACACACCTGTAATCAACCCCAGACCTTTTAACTACTTCATTGATTACAGGTTAACAAGGGAGACGCCTTCAGAGTTAATTGCAGCCCTTAGAGTCCCTTGTCCAATTACTTTTGGTCCCTTGAAAAAGAGGAGGCTATGCATTACAGAGCTATGATTCCTAAACCCTTTCTCCGATTTGGATGTGAAAACTCTCATATTGCAGCTGGGAGTGTGCACTTTCAGCCCATATTATATATATAATTGTATTTCTGAACATGTTTTTGTAAACAGCTAAAATAACATAACTTGTGTCACTGTCCAAATATTTCTGGACCTAACTGTAGACACAAACAGAAAAGGAAAGAGACAGACAGACAGCGACACACAGACAGAGACTGGGAGAGAGACAGAGAGACAGCTACTATCCCAGGCAACGCCCTGGTACTACAGCTAGTAACTACATAAATTGCAACATCACATTCGTAGTATATTTGATTACCTTAGCCATCTGCTATAGAATACAGCATGAACATATCACACTCTCCTACAAAGCTCTTCACAGGTTAAAGATCTCTGTATTTAAATTTCTTTCACCACTTGGTTAACTCTATAGAACCACAACCTTTTTTTTGCCCTACTGTTACCTCATGCCATCCCAACTCAGACTTCCCCATTTTAACTTGCAAAATCAATAAAAACAATTGAATCACAGTACTACACCATCCTAAATCTCAATCATCAACCCTAAGCATGCTGTCTATTCTTCTATCGATCTAAGACTTGTGCTACACCAATTCTTTGGAATGCACTACCACTGACAATCTGGTTGATTACCAATATCCACAGCTTTAAGCAAGATGTTAAGTCTCTCTTTAGACAATTAATCCTATCACATTGCCTTAATCTAACTGTTCTTTCTTCTAAAATTTTCTTCTGTTCTTTTCTATGTGTTCCTACATTCTCCATACACTCAACAGAACTCCCCTCTATTAAGTTAGCTGTTGAAAAAAAAGCAATGTTGCCTGCATTTGTTAGTACCATTTCCTGGACAGCTGCTGTCAGTGGTGGTGCTTCTGCTAGCGAATTCCACATTTTAGCCATGGTTAGGTTTCATTTTCTAACCATTGCTGGTCTGTGCTCTGCTCCTTTCCCCCTGGTCTGCTCAACTTTCCTGTTCCATGTTGGTTTTGGCAAGTAGCTCAGTGTGCTCCCAAGTAATGAACTACAAATGACACTGCAAAGCAAGGACCTGTAAACCATCTACAGTGACTTTGAAGACTTTGGCAAGAAAGTGAAAGAACTGGGAGCGCAGATGGTCTTCTCATCCATCCTAACAGTGGATGGCCATGGAACAAGGAGGTGGAATAAGATTCTACAGGTGAACAACAAAGGTGCCGTAAGCAAGGATTTGGATTTCTGGATCAGCTATGTGTAAGATGTAAGATGGACTGCACCTTACCAAGACTAGAAAGCACATATTTGGAAGTTGCCTTGCTGCACTCATCCGGAAATCTTTAAAAAAGAACAATGTGGGGTGGGAAGGTAAGGAAAAGGTCAGTGAAAGCCATACAGCTAATATAAATATAGAGAAATTACAGGCTTCACCACATATGCTAGAGGTGCTAGAGGGATCAGGAATCATACAGTAAAGAGAATCCCAGCACTCAAATTGAAGACGAGATGGGAATAATGCAAAAGTGAATTTATTGGCTAGTACACTGCAAAAGGAACCTAACCAGAGCAACAGCACCAACGTTTAGGCATAAAGCCTTTCTCAAGGTCGTTGCCTGAAAAGGTGTGAAGACAATAACAATAATGAGTGCATTATATACAGGTGATACATAGAATATGTACAGAATAATACAAATATACATGAAAATATACTGCGGAACGTACATCACTGGTCAGAGTACAGAAATACGGGTCTCGGAGGACAACCGGAGGATTGCAAATAATGGTAAGGTTCCACACGTTTTTGCAGAGTATGCTCTTAATCATATGGAGAGAGAGATATAATTAATACAGATATGGCAACAAACTTGCGTACCATAGGAGACAGTACTGGTCAGGTAATACAGGTTAAGGCAAACAGCCGAAGCTGATATTCAAATCGAACAGCCGTGGCTGGTATCAATACCAAGGTGAGTAGAGAGAGAAAAGAGAGGAAAAGAAAGAGAAGGAGAGGCAGAGAGGGAGAGGCAGAGAGGGAGAGGAAGAGAGGGAGAGGCAGAGAGGGAGAGGCAGAGAGGGAGAGGCAGAGAGGGAGAGGCAGAGAGGGAGAGGCAGAGAGGGAGAGACAGAGAGGGAGAGGCAGAGAGGGAGAGGCAGAGAGGGAGAGGCAGAGAGGGAGAGGCAGAGAGGGAGAGGCAGAGAGGGAGAGGCAGAGAGGGAGAGGCAGAGAGGGAAAGGCAGAGAGGGAGAGGCAGAAAGGGAGAGGCAGAAAGGGAGAGGCAGAGAGGGAGAGACAGAGAGGGAGAGACAGAGAGGGAGAGACAGAGAGGGAGAGACAGAGAGGGAGAGACAGAGAGGGAGAGGCAGAGAGGGAGAGACAGAGAGGGAGAGACAGAGAGGGAGAGACAGAGAGGGAGAGACAGAGAGGGAAAGACAGAGAGGGAGAGGCAGAGAGGGAGAGACAGAGAGGGAGAGACAGAGAGGGAGAGACAGAGAGGGAGAGACAGAGAGGGAGAGACAGAAAGGGAGAGACAGAGAGGGAGAGACAGAGAGAGACAAAGAGGGGGAGAGAAAGAGAGAGAGAAAGAGAGAGGAAGGGAAAGAGAGGAAAGAGAAGAGGGAGAGTGAGAGAAAGAGGGAGAGAGAAAAGGAGTAGGGGAAGGGGAAGAGGAGAGAAACAGAAGGAGGAAAAAAAGAGGAAAAAAAAGGAGGAGAAAAAGAAGAAGACAAAAGAAGCGGAGGAGGAAGAGTGAGAAAAGGAGGGAGAAGGAGCACAGATGGTAGGTATGGAAAGTGACAACAGGGAGGCAGATGCTACATACCATGGGTGAAGGGGTGACAGGATCACAATGTGAGGTGAGAGGACGCCTGTAAGACAAAGCAGCATGGTGAGAAGGAATAATCACAGGGTCGGTGAGAGTTGAAGTGTGCAGGACAGCAGCGCTACCTGCAGTGGAGGTCCGGGACTGGCATCAGTGGCAGGGAGAGAGGCTGCAGCGGCGTGAGGATGGCTACCGGGCGGCGCCATTATAAGGAAGTCAGTGGTGTGATGGGAGGCGCATCACTTCCGGTGACGTGCGGTGGAACGCACGTGTGAAACGCACAGAGTGCGCATAACAGTGACGTGCTTCAGCACGTGACTATGAGGCAGCCAGGGGGTGGGCGCAAGGGCGGTACATATGCATAAGCATTATAACCGTGGTTTACCTGCTGCAGAGCGTGAATGGGAATGTGCCGCTGGATGGATGTGAGGGATGGGAGAGGATCAGTTGTGCGAAATCTGGAAAAAAAAGGGGGGTAAATAACAAGGGTTAGCAGGAGACACATAGGGGATAAGAGTTTAGATATGTATGTTTAAACAAAACAAATGAAGGAAATAAAACCCATAGATACATGGGACCAAAGGAAGAAAAAGGAAGAGAAAAGGAAAAAAAAGTAAAAAAATAAAAACGTAAAAAAAGGGGGAATAAATGACAAATTAAAACCTGGCAGTAGAATGTAAAAAATTACAAACAAGAGGACAGCTAGGAGTACAACCCATCAGTGTGTTAGCGGGGGGCCTCATACTCCCTATTAAGCCCTAGTGGCTCTAGAGTCTGGAGGGTATGAATCCAGAACGCCTCACGTTCTCTGAGTGTTTAGATGCGGTTGCCACCGCGGCGAGGTTGATCAACATGCTCGAGTACCTGGAATCTGAGCTGTGGTATGGTGTGGCCTGCGGCAATAAAATGGGCTGGGATGGGCAAGGTAGTCTGTTTACAGCGAATTGTTGATTTATGCTTATTAATGCGGTCCCGGATATGTTGGGTAGTCTCACCAACATATCCGAGACCACAGGGGCACTTAATCAGATAGACGACAAAGTTGGATTCGCAGGTAAAATATCCACGGATCGGGAATTTTTTACCGGTACGTGGGTGTGTGAAAGAATCACCCTTGATGATGTGTGAACATTGGAGACAATGTAGGCATGGGAAAGTCCCCTTACGTTGGCACGAGAGAAAGGTCTGTCTGGCAGGTGGCTTGGAAGGACCAATGTCCGCTCTAACAAGGCTGTCCCTCATGTTGGGGGGCCGCTTGTAGCAAATAAGTGGTCGAGAATCAAATTCCAAAATGGAGGGGTAGGCTTGATGGAGTAGAGGCCAATGTTTAAAGATGACACCATTAATAAGGGGGCTGAACGGGTGATATGTACTCACAAAGGGGACCCTGTTCTTACATTGTGGGTCGGGAATAAAACGAAAGGGTGGGGGTCTCACATATGGCGGGTAGCCCCTGGCTAGAAATTTATTATCCATATCGGTATGGCGTTTGACCCTAGTAGATGGATCTGAGACTATCCGGTCAACACGACAATGCTGAGAGTGAGGCAAAGATTTTTTGATGTGCCGTGGGTGGCAACTAGAATGTAAAAGGAGGCTGTTTCTGTCAGTCGGCTTAGTGTACAAGTCTGTCGAAAGGGTATGGTCGGGGTTGATGATTACTGTGGTGTTGAGGAAGTTAATGGAGTGATCACTGTGATGGAGGGTAAATGAAATGTTGTCGGTGGCACTATTGATGTCAGTGAAGAAAGAGTTAAGTTATACAGCGTCGCCGGTCCAGATCAGAAATATATCATCAATATAGCGTTTCCATAGTGTCACATGGCTGAACTCATCAGTATTGACGCTAATATCAAGAATATAGAGACACAACTCTCCCAGACTTTGAACGCTACGGCCCTAGAAGAGCTCAAGACCAAGTGTAACACTACGCTGTCTGAATACAGAGACACGCTACAAATCCGCAAACGTGACAAATTTTTGCGGGACCAAGAAGATTATCTCAAGAACCGCGTATACCGATGGCAATCATCTGCTCCGTCTCGCAATTTTCGCCGGGGCGGCGGTTTCTCTTCTGGGTCCGACAGCGACCACTTCTCTACAGATTCCCAGTCTTTTTTAGGTCCGAGACGTACTGGAAAAAACAGACGAGGAGGGGGCGGAAACACCGGGGGACGTCCAGACAGAGTCACGACTCGCTCCCAGGTAGGGACAACATTGTGTACAACATATCCAGCCAGACCTTGTCCCCCCTTGAGACCCAGGTCCTACAGAAGGGACTCTCCTTCTGTCCCACCCCCTCCTTCAGCACCTTTAATCTAGAATATGACCTCAACAGATTCTTTAGAAACCTTCGCCTGAAAGCACACTTTGCTACTGGTACTCCTGAGTCTAGCCCACCATCTTCTGCATCCGTCACTTCGTCACCCCCTAGTGGGTTTACACTTAAGGGTCTCAACCTCAGGACTCCCAGTAATTACCAACCCCCACGCCGTTACCACCCAGTTGAGACCTTCATCAGTCTAGTCTCAAGGGATATTCAGACCATTACTACGGACATCAGCAGGGGACACTACCACCTGAGTAATAACATGACCCCCGATGAACGCAGGGCTCTGACTTCACTTAAAAAGCATAAGAACATCGTCATTAAGCCAGCCGACAAAGGCGGGGCGATTGTGGTTCTAGATAGAATCTACTACATGAACGAAATCCGCCAGCAACTTAATGACACCAACACTTACTGTCCATTACCTCATGATCCCACGTCACGCGTTTCCGCCCTGATACGGGAAAAGGTGCATCATTACAAACAGAATAACATCATTGACGACAAATTAAGTGAGTTTTTGACCAATAACCATCCCATCACCCCGGTGTTCTATACCCTGCCCAAGATCCATAAAAATTTGACCTCTCCACCCGGCCGTCCCATCGTCGCATCCACCGACTCGCTACTCTCACCTATCTCTATGACCCTTGAAAAAATTCTAACTCCGCATATTTTTAAAATTCCTTCATTCTTGAAAGATACTAACCATTTCCTCTCCGTTCTAAGATGCATTTCCAGTGTCCCGGATAACTGCCTACTCGCCACTCTGGACGTTTCCAGTTTGTATACGAGTATAGGTCATCATGAAGGCATCCATGCAGTTGACAGGTTCCTTGAGACCCACACTGATCTTCCCATCTCCAAAAAGGAGTTCTGTCTTGACATGCTTGAGATGGTCCTTACCCAGAATTTCTTCCTTTTCGAGGATCAGTTTTTTCTGCAGCGTAGGGGGACCGCGATGGGATCTAACGTCGCGCCCCCCTACGCTAACATTTTCATGGACCACTTCGAGCACTGCCATATCTATCCCCATCCACTATTTGACAGCCATGTGACACTATGGAAACGCTATATTGATGATATATTTCTGATCTGGACCGGCGACGCTGTATAACTTAACTCTTTCTTCACTGACATCAATAGTGCCACCGACAACATTTCATTTACCCTCCATCACAGTGATCACTCCATTAACTTCCTCGACACCACAGTAATCATCAACCCCGACCATACCCTTTCGACAGACTTGTACACTAAGCCGACTGACAGAAACAGCCTCCTTTTACATTCTACTTGCCACCCACGACACATCAAAAAATCTTTGCCTCACTCTCAGCATTGTCGTGTTGACCGGATAGTCTCAGATCCATCTACTAGGGTCAAACGCCATACCGATATGGATAATAAATTTCTAGCCAGGGGCTACCCGCCATATGTGAGACCCCCACCCTTTCGTTCTATTCCCGACCCACAATGTAAGAACAGGGTCCCCTTTGTGAGTACATATCACCCGTTCAGCCCCCTTATTAATGGTGTCATCTTTAAACATTGGCCTCTACTCCATCAAGCCTACCCCTCCATTTTGGAATTTGATTCTCGACCACTTATTTGCTACAAGCGGCCCCCCAACATGAGGGACAGCCTTGTTAGAGCGGACATTGGTCCTTCCAAGCCAATGGGCTTAATAGGGAGTATGAGGCCCCCCGCTAACACACTGATGGGTCGTACTCCTAGCTGTCCTCTTGTTTGTAATTTTTTACATTCTACTGCCAGGTTTTAATTTGTCATTTATTCCCCCCTTTTTTACGTTTTTATTTTTTTACTTTTTTTTCCTTTTCTCTTCCTTTTTCTTCCTTTGGTCCCATTTATCTATGGGTTTTATTTCCTTCATTTGTTTTGTTTAAACATACATATCTAAACTCTTATCCCCTATGTGTCTCCTGCTAACCCTTGTTATTTACCCCCCTTTTTTTTCCAGATTTCGCACAACTGATCCTCTCCCATCCCTCACATCCATCCAGTGGCACATTCCCATTCACGCTCTGCAGCAGGTAAACCACGGTTATAATGCTTATGCATATGTACCGCCCTTGCGCCCACCCCCTGGCTGCCTCATAGTCACGTGCTGAAGCACGTCACTGTTATGCGCACTCTGTGCGTTTCACACGTGCGTTCCACCGCACGTCACCGGAAGTGATGCGCCTCCCATCACACCACTGACTTCCTTATAATGGCGCCGCCCGGTAGCCGTCCTCACGCCGCTGCAGCCTCTCTCCCTGCCACTGATGCCAGTCCCGGACCTCCACTGCAGGTAGCGCTGCTGTCCTGCACACTTCAACTCTCACCGACCCTGTGATTATTCCTTCTCACCATGCTGCTTTGTCTTACAGGCGTCCTCTCACCTCACATTGTGATCCTGTCACCCCTTCACCCATGGTATGTAGCATCTGCCTCCCTGTTGTCACTTTCCATACCTACCATCTGTGCTCCTTCTCCCTCCTTTTCTCACTCTTCCTCCTCCGCTTCTTTTGTCTTCTTCTTTTTCTCCTCCTTTTTTTTCCTCTTTTTTTCCTCCTTCTGTTTCTCTCCTCTTCCCCTACTCCTTTTCTCTCTCCCTCTTTCTCTCACTCTCCCTCTTCTCTTTCCTCTCTTTCCCTTCCTCTCTCTTTCTCTCTCTCTTTCTCTCCCCCTCTTTGTCTCTCTCTGTCTCTCCCTCTCTGCCTCTCCCTCTCTGCCTCTCCCTCTCTGCCTCTCCCTCTCTGCCTCTCCCTCTCTGCCTCTCCCTCTCTGCCTCTCCCTCTCTGCCTCTCCTTCTCTTTCTTTTCCTCTCTTTTCTCTCTCTACTCACCTTGGTATTGATACCAGCCACGGCTGTTCGATTTGAATATCAGCTTCGGCTGTTTGACTTAACCTGTATTACCTGACCAGTACTATCTCCTATGCTACGCAAGTTTGTTGCCATATCTGTATTAATTATATCTCTCTCTCCATATGACTAAGAGCATACTCTGCAAAAACGTGTGGAACCTTACCATTATTTGCAATCCTCCGGTTGTCCTCCGAGACCCGTATTTCTGTACTCTGACCAGTGATGTACGTTCCGCAGTATATTTTCATGTATATTTGTATTATTCTGTACATATTCTATGTATCACCTGTATATAATGCACTCATTATTGTTATTGTCTTCACACCTTTTCAGGCAACGACCTTGAGAAAGGCTTTATGCCGAAACGTTGGTGCTGTTGCTCTGGTTAGGTTCCTTTTGCAGTGTACTAGCCAATAAATTCACTTTTGCATTATTCCCATCTCGTCTTCAATTTGAGTGCTGGGATTCTCTTTAAAGCCATACAGCTGACTAATACTATAGAGAACTTTACTATTAGAAGTAGAAAGGAAGAACAAAGACAAAAAAATCTGAATAAAATACTGGAGAAAGAGAAACTGATCACAAATTAAAATGTTTGTATACAAATGCACACAGGCATGAGCAATAAAAGAAAATTGGACCTATTAACGTTGGAAAACAAATATCAAGCCACTGGCATTACTGAAACTTGGTGGGACAATACACATGATTGGAATACAAAGCAAGACGCATACAACTTATTTGCAAGACACAGACTTAATAAACAAGAAGGATGTGTCACATTGTATGTTAGAAAACATATATCTCTACAGAGATTGATGCTTGAGGGAATGGGAGTTCTTTGGAAACTGCTTGGGTATGAACACGGAAAAGACACCATTGTAGGCATTTACTACAGGCTGCCTGGCCAAGCTAAATATACGGATGAACTCTTTATACATCATATTGCCACGTTCTCAAAAAAAATATGACGTAGTGACCATGGGAGATTTCAACTATTCAGACATTTGTTGGGAATCTCTCTCAGGTTAAAGTAAAAGGTCCAGCAAACTCTAAGGGGTACTTTGCACACTACGACATCGCAAGCTGATTGCTGCGATGCCGGGTGCGATAGTCCCCACCCCCGTCGCAGCAGCGATATCTTGTGATAGCTGCAGTAGCGAACATTATCGCTACGGCAGCTTCACATTGGCTCACCTGCCCTGCGACGTCGCTCTGGCCGGCAACCCGCCTCCTTCCTAAAGGGGCAGGTCGTGCGGCGTCACAGCGACTTCACACGGCAGGCGGCCAATAGCAGCGGAGGGGCGGAGATGAGCGGGACGTAAACATCCCACCCACCTCAGTCCTTCTGCATAGCCGGCGTGAGCCACGGTGACGCAGGTAAGGCGATGTTCCTCGCTTCTGCGGCTTCTCACACAGCGATGTGTGCTGCCGCAAGAACGAGGAACAACATCGTACCGTCGCTGCAGCGAAATTATGAAAATGTCGGACACTATGCCGATGATACGATTACGACGCTTTTGCGCTCGTTAATCGTATCAAAAAGGATTTACACACTACAATATCGACAGCAAGGCTTGATGTGCGTCACTTTCGATTTGACCCCACCGACATCACAGCTGTGATGTCGTAGTGTGCAGAGTACCCCTTATCCTCTCTTACTAACAACTATATCTTCCAAAAGGTAGAGGAGAAAACAAGTAGATCTGCTACCTTGGATCTAATTTTTCTAAACAGGGAAGAAATGGTTGGAACCCTAGGAGGCAGCGAAGACTCAGATTTCAAGGTTAGATTTAAAAAATGCAGATTCATAGTGTCAATCCCCGCCGGCTGCTGCAAGCAGGGTGCGGCGATCCGCACACATGACAGCTGATTTGTACAGCTGACATGTGTGCCTGGCAGACACGAGAAGATCTGGGATCTGCCCTTGCCTGTTAACCCCTTAAGTGGCGCTGTTACAATGTGACAGCGCCATTTAATTCGCGGACGCACTAAAACTTTACTCACCGGCCACCACCTGACGTCATGTGACGTGATCACATGTAACCGATGGTTGTCATGGTAGCACAGTGTCATGTAATTACTCTTGTAGCTTACATGACTCAGGTCCTGTAACAAGCAGCCGAGTACTGCAGGTTACAAGAGGGGAGCAGGTGCTGCTCTGATCGGGAGAAAAGAATGAGCGATCAGACAGATGATCCTTATAGCTTTTTAGGGAGACTAGTAAATTTTAAAAAAGGAAAAAATAAGTTTTGAAAAATTTAAAAAAATTAAAAAACATAAAAGTTCAAATAACCCCCTTTCGCACATTGAAAATTAAAGGGTTAATAAAATAAAAAAATACACACATTTAGTGTTGTAGTATTCAGAAATGGCCGATTTATCAAGATATAAAATCAATTAATCTGATTGGTACATGGCGTAGCATCAAAAAATTCCAAACGCCAAAATTACGTTTCTTGGTTGCCACAAATTGTGTGCAAAATGCAATAACAGGCGATCAAAAAAATATCATCTGCACAAAAATGGTATTGTTAAAAACATCAGGTTGAGATGCAAAAAATAAGCTATCACTGAGCCAAAGATTGCAAAAAATGAGAATGCTACAAGTCTCGGAAAATGGCACAAAATGTGCACCACTTTTTTTTTTTTTTTACAAACTTCTGATTATTTTTTAAGCCTCTTTGCTAAAAGTAAACTTATACATATTTGGTGTCTATTAACTCGCACTAATCTGTGGCATCACACCAACACATCATTTTTACCCTCTAGTGAACACTGTGAATAAAATATCTCAAACACCATCGTGCAATCGCACTTTTTCTGCAACTTTTCCAGTACACTATATGGTAAAACTCCTGGTTTCATTTAAAAGTACAGCTTATTTCGCAAAAAACAAGCCCTCATATGGCAAGATTGACAGAAAAATAAAAAAGTTACGGCTCAGGAAGAAGGGGAGGGAAAAAAAGAGGAAAACTGAAAATCGGCTGGGGGTGAAGGGATTAAGGGACTCAAAAAGAGGATAGGAGGGATCCAATGGCTGGATGTCCTTAAAGACAGAAATGTCCAGGAAGGATAGGGTATTTTGAAAAATGAGATTTTTTTATTTTTGCGTCAATCTTGCCATATAAGGGCTTGATTTTTCGCGTGACGAGCTGTACTTTTAAATGAAATCATGCGTTTTACCATATAGTGTACTGGAAAACAGCAAAAAAATTCCAAGTGCCAAAAAACTGCAAAAAATTGTGATTGCACAATATTTTTTAGGTTATTTTATTCACCATGTTCACTATATGATAAAACTGATATGTTGGTGTGATACCTCATGTCAGAAGGAGCTTGTAGACACCAAACATGTATAGATTTATCTAAGGGGTTAAAAAAATTCACAAGTTTATCCAAAAAAGTAGAGCACTTTTAGCGCCATTTTCCAAAACCCGTAGCATTCTTATTTTTCGTTATCTATAACTAAGTTATTGCTTATTATTTGCATCTCGAGCTGACGATTTTAATGGTACCCTTGTTGCACAGATGCTTCATTTTGATCGCCTGTTATTGCCTTTTGCGCAAAATTTGCAGCGACTAAAAAACAATTTTTGTGATTGGAATTTTTTTGCCACTACACAGTTTACCGATCAGATTAATTAATTTTATATTTTGATACATTGGCTGTTTCTGAACACGGCAATACCAAATATGTGTATATTTTTATTTTATTAACCCTTTCATTTTCAATGGTCCGAATGGGGGGTTATTTGAACTTTTAGATTTTTTTAAAACTTTTTTTTTAATTGTACTAGGTCCCCTAGGGGGCTATAACAAACAGCAGTCTGGTCGCGCTTCCATTTCTCCAGATCACAGTTACACAGCTGAGATCTGGAGAAAAGTGACTTTACTCACACACGGCAGTCTGCCGGCAGAGAGAGAAAGTGACTCATGATAGCTACAGAAGTCATCAATCACATGACCCTGTGCTACTATGGCAACCACCGGAAGTCACGTGATCATGTCACGTGATTTTCTATGGGGGTGAGTAAGTTATGTTAATGGAGGTGCGCTGATACATCTCGCTGTCAGATTTTGTCAGCAAGATTTAAGGGGTTAATAGGCGCTGGTGGAACGCGATTCCACTCGCAAGAAAGGTCAAAAGCAATAAGAAAGCATTTGGGGGGGTATGTGAAAAGTATAAGAAAGGTCAAAAGATGCTGTAGGATTTATACATGATGATAATGGTGAAGTGGTAAAAAATGATGCAGAGAAGAGGGAACTTTTAAATTCCTATCCTGTATCTGTTTTCTCTCTCAGAGAGTATATGTAACATCAACTGATCTCCACTGTACCATTTAAGGAATACAAGATTCCAGGCTATAAAAAGAGAGATAGTGAGGGAATATTTAGCTAACAAATTAATTCAAGTCTCCGGGTCCAGATGAAATGCACCCAAGGATACTGCAGGTGATGAAGGAAATGTCTGAACCACTCTCCATAATCTTGGAAAATTCATGGAGAACAGGAGAAATCCCAGAAGAGTGTTTTCAAAAAGGTGGACCCAGGGAACTATAGGCCTTTGAGACTGATTTCTATACCAGGAAAGAGCTTTGAACAAATTATTATACAACATGTATGCAAGTATCTGTGCTGCACCAGTGTTCCAGTCCCTGCACTCTTCTCTCCCTCTAGCCCAGCAGAGTTCCCAACGCCGTTACCTCCTCAGCCACCTGCTTGTTCCTGTGAGCGTGCACGTGTTGCATGGTTCTCTGCACTCCTGCATATCTATCTTCATGCTGTGTGGTCCTCTGCTCTCCCGCATGGCCTCCCACGTCACATGGTCCTTTGCTTTACCGCATGGCCATTCAAATGTGTATTAGTTCATTGTCCTCCTGCATGGCCATCCTTGTGCTGCATGGTCCTCTGCTCACCCGCATGGCCCCAAACATGCTGTGTGGTCCTCTGCATTTCAGCTCACAGTTAGGCTTTCAGGGGTGGGAGTGGGGGGGCACTGCACTATGTGTAGGTCAGTCTCCAGCTTCTGTCTAGCGCCCCAGGTTCTGCGCATACCACACTGGGTTTCATGGTCTCCAGTCTAGGGCATGTGTGCACTTGCTGTCCATTTAAGAGGAAGTGTGTGCCCCTTCAAAGGTGTCTCTAGGCTATTGCTTGGAGTCACCAGGTGTTTAAGGCTCCTTTCTCTGTTGGGTGGAGCCAGAGCAAGTCATTAGGATTTGATACCACTACCTGTGTGTTGGTCCATTCTGTTTCCTCTGGTCTGTCAGTATCCAGCAGCAGTCCTGCATGTAACCAGCTCTGAGTCTGCTGTGTCTACTCTGTGTCTCTGGACCCGTCCTGTCTACGTTCTAGTTCCAGCCAGTATCCATCACCTGTGTCCGCTTCACCTGCCCCAATGTTCTTAGCTTGATGTACTGTGCCTGGTGAGTCATACCTGGAACCTGATAACCAAAGTTCTGCCTGCAGTACTGTGCTGGATGACCTGTGCCTGATGTCCTGTACCTGCAACCCGATGACCTGTGCCTGATGTCCCGAGCCTGGTGATCCATGCCTGATGACCTGTACCCTGAGGTATGGAGTCCCTCCTGATGTCCTGTGCTGGATGACCCATGTTGGAAGTTCTGTACCTGCCTGTATATGTGTTCCTGTTCCCATTCAGTCTGTGTTTCTGTTTCTGCCCTGTTGGTCCTGCCAGTGCCCGTCCTGTCTGTAATGTGACTAATGGTCCCTCTGTCACCTAGCTCCACTTGGTTGCCACAGCCCCACCCAGGCACCACCCTGGGAGTGGCATCTGGCATCTACTCAGTATGCACTTAGTCAAGCCCCTCTTACATCAGGGTAAGACCAGGTCCCCTCTGTGGTCCATTGGATCAACTTCCACTCGCCACCACACCACTGGTGAGAGTTACAATATGCA
This sequence comes from Anomaloglossus baeobatrachus, assembly GCF_048569485.1. Classification (NCBI taxonomy): domain Eukaryota; kingdom Metazoa; phylum Chordata; class Amphibia; order Anura; family Aromobatidae; genus Anomaloglossus; species Anomaloglossus baeobatrachus. Next base: position 523,673,041 of record NC_134354.1, read on the forward strand.
TCATGAATTAAGTGATTAACCAGAGACAGCATGGGTTTGTAACTAATAAGTCATACCAGACTAACAATTTCCTTCTATGACAGAATCACCAACTGGGTGCATCAGAGAAACACAGTATAGTATATCTTGACTTCAGCAATGCATTTGACAAAGTATCTCATACTTTCCTTATTGGAAAAAATTACCAATTATGGAATGGAGAAGGCAACTGCTAGGTGGATTCATAACTGGCTTAGTGATGGTACCCAAAGACTGGTCATAAATGGCAGCACATCAAGTTGGAAGAATATCTCAAGTTTGGTACCACAAGGCTCTGTCCTGGGCACTGTTGTTTAACATCTTTATAAATTATTTATATGAAGGAATAGAGGGTGTACTGATTACATTTGCTGATGACACAAAGTTAGGACAGATAGCGAATACTAGGGAAGAAAGAGAGGATTTAAAAAGATCTTAAAAAAAGAACAGTGGGCAGCAACTAACAGAATGTTTTTTAACAGGGAGAAATGCAAAGTCCTAAATTTGAGCAAGAATACTAAAAAAAGCATATACAGAATGGGAGGATTAGGGCTAAGCAACAGCATGTGTGAAAAAGACTTGGGTATACTAATAGATCACAAACTGCATGAATCAACAGTGATATGCAGCAGCAAAAAAGGCAAACACCATTCTAGGATGTATTAACAGAAGCATACAGTCTAGATCATGTGATGTAATTAGCACCCTCCACTCTTCTTTGTTTAGACCTCATCTGAGATACTGTGTGCAGTTCTGGGCACCACATTATTATTGGTCTGCAAACAATGTCCCCTGAGCAACAGTTACAGGATTTAGGATTGTTGAGCCTGCAAAAAAAGTAGGCTAATAGGAGACTTAATAGCAGTCTACAAATATCTCAAAGGCTGTCACACTGTAGAGGGTTCAGCCCTATTCTCATTTGCACAAGTAAAGACAAGTAGTAATGGGATGAAACTGAATGGGAGGAAACACAGCTTAGATATTAGAAAAAACTTTTTGACAGTGAGGGTGATCAACGAGTGGAACAGGCTCCCACAAGAGGTAATTAGTTCCCCCCTCAAAGAAAGTCTTCAAAAAGAGACTAGACAGACATCTGTGTGAATCCTGCTTTGAGCAGGGGGTTAGACCAGATGACCCAGGAAATCCCTTCCAACTCTACCATTCTATGATTTTAAGGTATTCAGAATTATTAGGTAGCTTGTTTTACTTAGGCAAAATTTGCGCCTCCAAAAAAAGAGATTTAGCAGAGTCTGAAAAGTCAAAAATTGGTGCAAATCTTAAGGGTGCTTTACACGCTGCGACATCGCTAACGATATATTGTCGGGGTCATGGTGTTTGTGACGCACATCCGGCGTCGTTAGCGACATCACAGCATGTGACAGCTAGGAGCGACAATCAACGATCACAAAAACATCAAAAATCGTTGATTGTTGACACGTCGCTCCTTTTCATAATATCGTTGGTGGTGCATGCCGCTGGTTGTTCGACGTTCCTGCGGCATCACACATCACTATGTGTGACACCGCAGGAACGATGAACATCTCCTTACCTGTGTCCACTGGCAATGAGGAAGGAAGAAGGTGGGCGGGATATTCCGCCCGCTCATCTCCGCCCCTCTGCTTCTATTGGACGGCTGCCGTGTGACGTCACTATGACGCCACACGAACCGCCCCCTTAGAAAGGAGGCTGTTCGCCGGCCACAGCGACATTGCAGGGAAGGTAAGTCCGTTAAAATATAACCTTTATTGTTATCAATTAAAATTCAAAAACAAAAGACACCTAAACAAGTGATACCACAAGAAAAATTTTTAGCACAAATTTTACAGAGTAAATATACACTAGATAAATCACAGGGAAGTTAATACTTCTAGGTACTTTCAGTATACTCCTGTACATCCAAATGAGTTTAAAGTGACATTGTGCATAACCGCTTCTCCTCTAATATTGCACTTTAGCCCTCGGAATACCGCACTTGTAAAGGTGGCTATGTGCAAATTATTTTGTAAACAATTGACCAAGTAAAAAATCCACCATGGACAATTAATATACAGCCAAGAGGAGAAAAGTGACAAATGTGCTCAGTGCTAAAACAAAGTGCAATCAAAGGTAGCAGTGGGACTTCTGCTCACCACCTATCCCACTGCAAACCAATGGTGTTACCTGACAAAATGAGGGGGGGGAAGCGACCTTCTGCATACCATACATTACCCCAGGCAACACCAGTAATTACTCAATGTCCTCCTTCCGACGCGTTTCCTCTATGCAATTCATCAGGGGAATTTGGAGGTCATACTATCAGAGCCATGTTGAGCTACCAACTGAAAATTAGAATCAAGTGATACCTTGAGAGGTGTGAGACCTATATAACCTATTGTACCACCCACTTCATTAATTAGTCCACATGTCGTGGGCGGGGAGGAGGGTGTCAGCACACTACACTCACCCCTTCTGCTCGGGTCCGGCGGTTGCTGCTCAGTGGTGGCTCGAGCTGTGGGCCGGATCCCGGGGGTTTCTCGAGCGGCACTCCTCGCTCGTGAGTGAAAGGGGGTTGTTGGGTGTGGGGATTGTTTATTGTCCGTGACGCCACCCACGGTTGTGGTGATTTCACCACCGCTGCTCAATATGGGGATCCCGGGGATGGTGATGCAGAGCAGCCAGGTGTTGTGTTGCCCCTCCGTGGGTAGGGGTTGGTGATCCTGGGGCCCGGTGATGGTTTGGGAGGTGCAGGGCCTGGTGGGCGCAGGGACGCGGGGGCAGCTCTGTGCCTTGCGGCACTGTGGTACTCACTCAGCCTGAGACGTTGACACAGTTTTACGGTAAACCACGTGGCTGGAAAGACGGTTCCCACGGACGTCTGCACTTGCTCTCCCAGTAGGTGACGGTGATGTCCCTTTTCCTTGCACCTTTGTTCTATGTTGGTTGCAATGGGTCCCCACCGGTAACCCGCTCCCCGGCTTCAAGCTGGACCGGAGGAGCTCTACTCTTTGCCCGCAGGCGCTGGCCCTGAGAAACTGGTTCCTTGGCGGTGGCGGTGTCTAATACGTAATTAAGTATCCATTACACCACCCGTTAGAGGTGGTAATTGGGATAAGCATCTCCTACAGAGGGAGGACAATTGGATCTATACCCTTAAAACACAGACACCTCTGGGTCTGAATGAAACCCTTACTTTTGGTTGTTTTCTATAGTAGGGTAACTCAGGGGCAGTCTTAGGGAGAGACGACGGTGAGTGGGGGTGCCATGACGTGACGGTAGGGTGCCAACCTCAGCGGTCAGGAAGGGTGAGTTTCTAGTTTGGAGTGAGGGACATTCAGGGAACGATATATTTTCTGAGACCACCAGATGCCTAACTCATTGCCTTTCTGTTTGACAGACCTCTCAATTCTTAACCCTGTATTTGTCCTTAATAAGAAGTTCCCCTGCATTTGGTTCTCCATTGTTGCGCCAATCCCTGTTAGAATCTTGCCAAAAATACCCATATAATATCCTGCTCCCCAAATGGAACAGTTGGTTAGACGGTGAATTCCGTCATTTTATTCAAATCCCATTTAGAGTGTGAGACCTACTGATTTCTACTACTTCACTATATTGCTTAATATAACTTACCGCATAATGGGTCATTACCCCCATTCTATTATAAATATGGTTGGGTAGAATGACTCTTCACAGCAGTGAAGGATGTACCGCTGCTTAATCATCTATGAGATAAACTGTTTGTTGCCTAGCAATATAATGCTGGGAGTAATGATAGAATGAACCATGGGATCACGTGATTATGCTGTGACCTCACGTGATCGGTCACATAAGAAATAGAAACAGCCAGCATTATAAGCTATGCTGTGATGCGGTGGGCGGGGCGAGTATCACGTGACGATGATGCGTTACCATGTGAAGGTTTGTTGGTAACACCCTCTCCTGCTCTGTATGCAATGAAAGTGGTAGATAACGATAAGCCTGACATATGAGCAGGATCGCATGGTTATTGTACTGATCCATGTGACCACTCATGTAGAAAATGGTAACGCCCAGCAGAATAAGCTTTGCTGAAGATGTGGTGGGCGGCACGGTGAGTCACGTGACGATGACGCATCACCATGTGACTAGTCACGTGTCCGTTTGCAACGCCCAACCCCCAGCATACAGCATGTAAGCAGATAATGTCATGCCTAGTATAATGAATGGCATGATGAAAGATCCGCCCTCTTTTGGTGACATGAAAAGTGGGCGTGACGTTTGCATATGAATTGCAAGTCCTGCATTCAGTTTGACTCACTGGTGTGGGCTAATTAATGAAGTGGGTGGTACAATAGGTTATATAGGTCTCACACCTCTCAAGGTATCACTTGATTCTAATTTTCAGTTGGTAGCTCAACATGGCTCTGATAGTATGACCTCCAAATTCCCGTGATGAATCGCATAGAGGAAACGCGTCGGAAGGAGGACGTTGAGTAATAACTGGTGTTGCCTGGGGTAATGTGTGGTATGCAGAAGGGCCCCCCCCCCCTTCTCATTTTGTAAGGTAACACCATTGGTTTGCAGTGGGATAGGTGGTGAGCAGAAGTCCCACTGTTAACTTTGATTGCACTTTTTTTTCGCACTGAGCACATTTGTCACTTTTCTCCTCTTGGCTGTATATTAATTGTCCATGGTGGATTTTTTTACTTGGTCAATTGTTTACAAAATAATTTGCACATAGCCACCTTTACAAGTGCGGTATTCCGAGGGCTAAAGTGCAATATTAGAGGAGAAGCGGTTATGCACAATGTCACTTTAAACTCATTTGGATGTACAGGAGTATACTGAAAGTACCTAGAAGTATTAACTCCCCTGTGATTTATCTAGTATACATCCACTCTGTAAAATTTGTGCTAAAAATTTTCTTGTGGTATCACTTCTTTGGGTGTCTTTTGTTTTTGAATTTTAATTGATAACAATAAAGGTTATATTTCAATTACCAGTGCTATAATACATTTTGAAAAATTGGTAATAAGGTTTCTACATGATCAATAACTGCCAAAGATTTGAGAAGACTAAAACATGAAGCAACCAGGAAATCATTACTTTCCTATGGACAGTATATTATGTCAGGTTCTCTCAACTATTATGTCAAAAATTAAAAATTATTGTGTGCTTTGGAAATTTAGAAAGAATACCTATGGTGAGATTACTGTAACACGCTTCCCAATTTCTCACTAATCTCACTATCCTCAGATGTCAGTATAAAGAGGATTGAAAAAGTATTCATATCCCATGAATTTTCTGCATTTTTTCTCATTAAATAAACTTAAATGCATTTTATTGGAATTTTATGTGATATACCAACATCAAGTAGCAAGTATTTGTGAAATGTAATGGAAATGATGCATGATTTTCCAAACATAAAAATATAAATCTGAAAATAGTGACTGCCTTTGTATTTAGCCCCTATAGTCTGATACCCTTAAATGTAATTTTGAGTGACCAATTGTCTCCAGGAGTCAGCTAATTAGTATATTGAGTCCATATGTGGATTGGCGTATGGCTTACTCAACTGTTAACATACTGCCAGTTACAATTGAATGGTTTAGATCATAGCACATTCATGTGTGTGAATGGGCCAGTTAAAGTCCAGACCTAAATCCCATTGAGAATCTGTGGCAAGAGATGAAAAGTTGTTGATCACAGACGCTCTCCATCTAAACTCACAAAGCCAGAACTATTTTGGAAAGAATGTTCAAAATGTCAGCATGTAAGGGTAAGTTCACATAGTGCGTTTTTCGCAGCATTTTTGCGCGTTTTTCGGGTGCGTTTTGGCCTCAAAACTTCATGACTTTGCTTCCCCAGCAAAGTCTATGAGTTTTCATTTTTGCTGTCCGCACACAACTTTTTTTTTTAAGCTGCGTTTTTGAGCTTAAAAAAAAATGGACATGTCAATTCTTTCCTGCGTTTTTCTGTGTTTTACCCCCATGCAATGCATTGGAAAAACGCTGCAAAACGTAGCCAAAACCGCACCAAATCGCAGTAAAAACGCATCCGTTTTTGCCGCGGGTGCGTTTGTGCATTTTTAGCGGCCAAAAATGCAGCGCCAAAAAAACGCAGCGTGTGCACATAGCCTTAATGTGCAAATCTGGTAGACACATACTCCCAAAAACTTGCAGAATTGCAAGAAAATGTGGTTCTATAAAGTATTGCTTTGGGGGTGCTGAATACAAGTGCACATCACAATTTTCAGATTTATATTTAAAAATATTTAGAAAACCATGTACAGTGACAAGCAAAAGGGTAACAAGGTTTTGAACCTTTGACCTTCCATCTCCATTTCCCTCTAGCCACTGCAGCTTCAAACATGAGATTACTTCCTTTTATAGAGAATCATCTTGGCTATCTTATACATAATTTTGATTTGCAACTATTTAGCAAATGATTAGTTATGCAGATTCTTGTTATGTCATTGCATTGTTACTGTTTTGCTCCCAAAAAACAAATCTAAATTTTAATTTCTATTATCTTGCAAACTCACCTTTGGCTTTCAACACTACCGGAATCCTTCAGGGCATGCTCTCTATCAGATTCAAGCATGTCTCAACCAAAATCTGATCTCAGGTTTCTTCTACATGATCCCAATGTTTGTATATACTGGTTGACTCTCTTGGGTGTGTATACAGATTTTTCTTTAACTCTACCCACAAGTGTTTGATTTGGTTGAGGTCTTGGGACTGTGGGGACCAATCCAGCACCTCTTCTTCATTGTTATTGAACCATTTCTTCTCTAATCTCGACGCATGCTTCGATTCGTTATACACTACTGCTGGAACACTAGGTTGTCCTTTTCATACCCGTAGTACTCGAGTGTACGAAGTAACTCATCTTACAGAATACAGATGTATAGGTCAGTATTGAAACCACTATCGATCCTGGCCAAGTATCCAATGGTTTTGGCTGTGAAACAACCCAATATCATCAGACTTCATCCCCCAAACTTGATAGTTCCCTCAAATCCTCGATCCCTTGGCCCTTTATTTCCCTTTTTTCTTCCAGACCCATTTGCACACATCAGAGCCTAGTGTACTGGTTTTCATTTTATTGCTCCAAATCATCTGTTCTCAATTTTCTACTGTCCACTTTTCACACTTTTTTGCAAACTTGAACCATTTGCTTCTTATGATGATATTTAAGTCGAGGCTTTTTTTGGTCACCATTATGGACTTGTGTAATGTGCTTGAATGGATGTCTGTGATCTCATTATTACAAAGCATACAAGCCACCTACTATGCTGTGTTTGTTGCACCAGAACTGATAGACCTTGTGATGACCAGACTTGTTGACTCAAATATTATGCGTGGAAGTTCACTTCTTGGCTTCTGAATGGATGGATGGACTTCATTTAATATTCTTCAAATTGACGTAGTACGCATATGATGCAGTTCAACAAATTTCTTGACCATGGGACGCCTATCGGCTACCTGGATGATGCGATTTCTCTTTTCTTGGGAAATCATCTTCATGGCTGCTCCTTGATTCGAACCAGTGACATTTCACTTGGAAATTAGACTAATTACACACAGAGCTATTAGGGAATGTGACATCAGGTTCTAATTAGTAGAATACAGGAAGTAAAGATTTTTCCACCATGAGTTGCAAAACAGTAACAATGCAGTTACATGACAAGAATCTTCATAACTATTCATGTGCTAAATAGTTGCAAGTCAAATTTATGTATGAAATAGCCAAGATTATTGTTTATAAAATGATGGTAGTCAGCTGTAGTGGCTGGTGAGATATGGAGCCTGAAAATTGAAAGTTCAAAACACTGTTAATCTTGCTCGTCAATGTATAATTTCCTTTACACTTCTCAAATACTTGCTACTTAATGTTGTTATATCACAATAAATTCCAATAAAATAATTTAAAGTTGGTGGGTGTAACATGAAAAAATGTGGAAAAGATTACTCAGTATGAATACTTTTTCAATGTACTATGTATTGTATTGTTAAAAGTATGTGAACAATTAACACACCTATATAAATATTTGTTGGAATCTTATTTCACTGTCATGAGCATAAATATAAAAGTGGGGCTTGTTATATGTTTATAATAGACAGAAGCCTTGCATTTTTCTGTCAGGAGATGCAGATTTGGTGCAGATAGTTCTACAACAAAATACTCAATGTCCGCACATAGCCTAATCCGGTAATCAGACACGGAGTTCAATTAGTTCACCTGAGGTGAGCACACTGAGTTCAGCTCAGGTGGGTTCACTTGAGGTCACCACTGGGGTACCGTAAGAACCTCCAGCTGTGACCTCAGGTGAACTCACTGATGTCATTGCTCTCACAGCTGCAGCTCAGTCAGTGTGTCCCGTAGAGATAAGTTAAGTTTTCTAATGTGAACGCACACTGCGACCTCTGGATTTAGCAGAGCTAGAATTATTGTGGTGTGGATTACATTGTGTTTATTTCTGTTTACTTACACAATTAGTAAAGCATGGCCTCAGATACTCCTACCCATTACTAATCCAGGTCTTTGTGTCAGCTGTGATTTTTTGACAAATCACAGCTGTCATTAACCCCTTATATTACCCCGATTGCCACCCCTCCATGGAAATCAGTTTGAGCAAGGTAAGTGCCAGGATTGGTACATCTACTGGATGCGCCATTTCAGAGGCAGCTGTGGGCTGCTATTTTAGGCTGGGGGGACAATAAGCATGGGTCACAACAGCCTGAGAATACCAGCCCACATCTGTCTGCTTTATCTTGGCTGGGTTCAATATTGTTGGGGACCCACACCATTTTTTTTTTTTTTTAAAGTTATTTCGGTTTATAGGTTATTTAGGTTATTAGGTTAGGTTTTTAGTTACATAGCCAAGATAAAGCACAGAGCTTAGAGCTGCAGCCTCTGGCTGTCTGCTTTATCTGCATAAAATATGGGCATCAATATATGGGGGACCACATGTCATTTTTTAATTATTTATTTTTACATTCTATTTCAGGGACACAAACAGCTAGTTTAAGGACAACCAATCACAGTTGCCGACACAGAGGGTGTGGGTACAGTCTGATTGCAACCAATTATTGACGCTGTCACAGAAGGTGGGTGGGCGAAGCAGTGGTATTCATGAGATTTAATGAGCGGACCTGGAAACCGTGAGACAGCCACACAAACACGGTAAGTACAATTTTTCTTCTTTAATCTCCATTTTGCTTCTTTTTTTCCTTTATTTTTATATGGGTGGCCGAATCAAACAGTAACACGGACTGCCCTAAGACGTCCATGTTTGGGGTTCGTACATGGACACTAGGTGTCCAGTATGGACCCCGAACTTTACAGTTTGGGTTCACCCATCACTATTCATATTTCCCTCCATCTTGAGTACTGCCCCAGTCCCAACTGCCAAAAAACAGTTCTAAAGCATAATGTGATGTACAGTGTTGGCTTTGTGTCAAACATACCTTTTGGTTTTATGGCCACAAAATTCAACCTTGGTCTCATTAAACCAGAAAACATTCTTTTGGTGGATTTTATGTGGGGTACCATCTTGCCACCCAACCCGTCAGATGCATGAAGAATACATGAGACTGCTGTTATATGCAGTACACAACCAGCACTTACCAGAAATACCTGCAGCTCTTTTTATATTGCTGTAGGCCTCTTGGCAGCCTCTTGGACCAATTTTCTTCTAGTGTTTTCATAATTTTTGTTAGGGACATCCAATTTTAGGTAATGTTGTTGTACTAAATTTCAGCTACTTCTTCAAGGTGTTCCATGGTATATCTAATGTCTTTAAAAAAAATAGTGTAACCTTCTCCTGATTGATAACAATGAGATCCCTTTGCTGTGTTGTAAGCAATCTACAGACCATGGCTTTTGCTACAAAATTAAACTAAGAAAATTTCATGAAATCCTATTATAGCAGCTAAACTTTATATGGAATTAATCAGAATCAATGTAAATGATTGCAGCTGTACACTTACTTTTTAACACAAGTTTGTTTGTGATTGTCTAATCTCAAACACAACTACATCCCAAATTATGAGACTGTTGATCTAATCAAGCCATTATTTTAGTTTTGTTATTTTCATGCTCAAATGATCAGTTTCTTTCTCCATAGATTTTCATAGATTATGGATGATATTAAAGGGGAAAAAGCTCTGAAATTATCCTTTGTATGATTTCTGTATGCAGTAGTGCATTCAAAATGTAATACTTTCAGTGCATACATCTTTGCACATACTTCTGTATATCTCTATATTGAAAGAGAGGATACCACCATCAATTCATGCCCATAGTGGAAGTACACTTTTCCAAAATGACAATGATCCAAAACACTTATTCCTATGCATTTCTGTGAAAGTGATTCAATGGCCAAGAATGTCTCCTGATCTGAACCCAATTGAGTGCCTAAGAGGCATTCTGAAGGGACAAATTGGACATCAATCTCATTCCAGCATCCATGCTCTCATAGAGATCATCCATGCAGAATGGAAAAAGATAGATGTTGCTATTAGAGATGGGCGAACCCGCAGATGTGCAGGTTCAGACAGACTTTATAAAAAAAAAAAAAAAGTCATGTTCGGGCCGGACTTGACTCAAATTTGACCCCGGATGACAAACCCCATATAAGTCTAAGGGACACGAACTTAAGTGCTATAAAATGGTGTTAGTTAGGGTTAGGCAGCTGCAAAAAGAAGCAAAATGGAGATTAAAGCAAACAATTATACTTACCAAGTTTTTGTGCAGCTGTCACACTGCTTCTGGGTCTGCTCATTAAATCTCATGAATATTCACTGCCGCCCCTGCCCACCCTCTGTGACTGCGTCTGTGATTGGTTGCAGTCAGACTGCTGGCATATGTGATTGCTTGTACTCACACTAGCTGTCTGTATCCCCAAAGTGGAGTGTAAAAATAATTGGAAATAATGGCGTAGGGTACAACCGTATTTTGATACACAGCACAGATAAAGCAGACAGCTGCAGGCTGCAGAACCCAGCTGTGTGTGTTATCTTGGCTGTGTTTCAAAACTCAAGGGACCCCACACCATTTGTTTTTTTAATTATTTCAATAATTTTTAAAAATGTTGTGAGGTCTCCACAAAATGTGATACCCAGCCAAGATAAAGCATAAACAGCTGGGGGCTGGTATTCTCAGGCTGGGGAAGTCCATGGTTATTTGGCCCTCAACAGCTTAAAAATAGCAGCCAGCAGCCACCCCAAAATTGGCGCATCCATTAGATGCACCAATCCTGGTGCATCCTGATTGCCCTGGTGTAAAAAAAAAAATCACTGCTGTCATCAAGTCAGAGGGAAGTAATGGGGAGGGGTCTATGACACCCCATTACTAATGTTGTAAGTAAACAAAAAAGCACAAAACACAGAGAAAAATCTGTTATTTAAAAAAACACAAAACTCCCCACCCTTTCTCCAATTTATTAAACCGCAAAACATTTCTGCAGGTCTGACAATCTACATGTCATCTCACGATGATCCCAGCTTTGCAATATCTAACGTTGCAGTGTGCAGTCACATTAGAAAGTGTGGCCGAGCACTGCGGCGACAGGGACACATTGTCAGAGCTGCAGCTGTGAGTGGTGACATGAGTGAGTTTACCTGAGGTCACAGCTGGTGGCTCCTACAGTACCCCAGCTATGACCTCAGGTGAGCTCACCTGCGGTAAGGTCATTTAACTCAAATCCAGTAATTTGGCATTAAGTTCAATGGTCTTGCATTACCAGATTATTGACTTCAATTGGGCTGGATTACCTGACTAACTGGCACCATTAAAGTCAATAATCCAGTAATCCAGAAGCATTGATCTCACCTCAAGTGAACTCTATGAACTCACCTGAGGTCAACTCAATGCTGGAATACTGGCTTAGCCTATGTGTGCATCAAATCTGCATCTCCTAACAGAAAAACGCACTAAAAATGCAATGCATTTTTTTTCAGCCATGAAATTTGGTGCGCACATAGCTTAAGATAATAATCCAGCAAAGAGTTCATAGAATTCACCTCAGGTGAGTTCATAGAGTTCACCTGAGGTGACATCAATGCACCTGGATTACTAGATTATTGACTTCAATGATGCCAGTTAATAAGGTAATCCAGCCCGATTGAAGTCAATAATCTTGTAATCCAGGACCATTGAAATCAATGCTAAACTTGCAGGGGTGTTTTGGGGGTTAATAAATTGGAGAAAGAGTGTTTTGTTTTTTAAACAAAGGATTTCTTTGTGTTGTGTTTATTTCTTTTTACGTACACGATTAGTAATGGGGGAGGCCTCATTGTGTCTGCTGTGATTTTTTTTGACAAATCACAGCTGTCATTAATGTCAATTCTGGGGCAGCTACAGGCTGCTATTATTAGGCTGGGGAGGGACCAATAACCATGTGCCTCTCCAACCTGAGAATACCAGCCCCCAGGTGTCTGCTTTATCTTGGCTGAGTATCACAATTGGTGGGAGAGCCCATGCCTGATTTTTAAATTATTTAAATAATTTTAAAAAAAGTCGCATGGAGTCCCTCGTATTTTGATACACAGCCAAGATAAAGCAGACAGCTGAAGGTTGCAGCCCCAAGCTACGTGTGTTATCTGCACTGCATATCAAAATACGGGGAACCCTACACCATTTTTTTTCAGTTATTTATTTACACTCTACTTTTGGGACCCAGACAGCTAGTGTGAAGGCAAGGAATCATAGATGCTGACATGCCGGTAGTCTGACTGCAACCAATCACAGACGCTGTCATAGAGAGTAAGCAGCGAATATGAAGCAGTGAATGTGAATGAATATGAATAAAATTGTTGCACTTTACATTGAGATATTTGTAGCTGTCAATTAGCCCAATTAATTATTTATTAATCATTTATTATCTGATATTATCTGAAGATTATATATTTATACTGATATTGCTATCCACTGACCTACATACTTGTTGCACTTTAACCCCTTAACGACCGCGAGCCGTAAAATTACGTCCTTGCGGTCATAACGTTACTGCCCGCGGTCTGCCGGTAGCATCATGCTGCGATCGGCACACATCTCAGCTGATTTTCACAGCTGAGATGTGTGCCTGCTAGGCACGAGCAGAATCGTTATCTGCTCGTGCCGTTTAACCCCCTATATGGCGCTGTCAATATGTGACAGCGCCATTATAAGCGCGATCGCGGTAAACATTTACTTACCGCCCGATACCGGAAGTCACATGACGCGATCACGTGACTTCCGATAGTTGTCATGGTAGCACAGGGTCATGTGATGACTCCTGTACTACACCCGACTTGCTTTCACTTCCGCTGTGCCAGTGGCACAGCAAAAGAGAAAGAGAGCGTATCTGCAGTTCACAGCCTTGTAGCTGTAATCAGCAGATCCTGCAGAGCGATCGGATTGCTGATCGCAATAGCCCTCTAGGTGGACTAGTAAAATAAAAAAAAAACAAAAAAAAGTTAAAAAAAAGTTTTAAAAAATTAAAAAAAAAAAAACCCTAAAAGTTCAAAAAAAAAAAAAATACACACACATTTGGTATCGCCGTGTTCAGAAACGCCCGATCTATCAAAATATAAAATCAATTAATCTGATCAGTATACGGCGTAGCGGCAAAAAAATTCCAAGTGCCAAAACGACGTTTTTTTTGTCACAACTTTTGCGCAAAATGCAATAAGAGGCGATCAAAACGTAGCATCTGCGTAAAAATGGTACCGTTAAAAACGTCAGCTCGAGACGCAAAAAATAAGCAGTCACTGAGCCATAGATCCCGAAAAATGAGAACGCTATGGGTCACGGAATATGGCGTAAAACATGCGCCACTTTTTTCGGACAAACTTCCGATTTTTTTTTAACCCCTTATATAAAAGTAAACCTATACATGTTTGGTGTCTACGAACTCGCACTGACCTGAGGCATCACACCCACACATCAGTTTTACCATGTAGTGAACACAGTAAATAAAATATCTCAAAAACCATAGTGCTATCGCACTTTTTATGCATTTGGAATTTTTTTGCCGTTTTCCAGTACGTTATATGGTAAAACTGATGGTTTCATTTAAAAGTACAGCTCGTTCCGCAAAAAATGAGCCCTCATATGACCATATTGACTGAAAAATAAAAAAGTTACGTCTCTCCGGAAAGCGAAAAATCGGCCGGTCGTGAAGGGGTTAAATAATATTTTTCAACATATGTACTGATATTTTGTTTTATGTTGAAAAATTGCTGTGTTGGACCAATCTCTGTGTTATTTTCCCTGCTGCATTTTGTTTAGATATTGATTAGATATTGATTTAATAAATATTTTGTAATTATTGTTGCTTGTGGCTATTTTTGTGAATCGGTTTTCATAGTTAGATTTTAATAGCCCTCCCTTATGTAAATGAGGTTAATTATACACTGGTAGTGATAGTCTATTGTGGACTGACTATATATACCCCTGGTTGGCGTGAATTGGTTTAAATGAGATTTAATGTGCGGACCCGGCAGCAGTGTGATAACTGCGCAAAAACTCAGTAAGTTTAATTGTGCTGCTTTAATTCCCATTTTGCGTCTGTTTTTTTTATAAATTTGTATCTGGGTGGCCAAACCTAAACAGTAACACAGAGTTCTCTGAGAAGTCAGTGTTTGAGGTTCGTGCATGGACACTAGGTGTCCGCTACGGACCCTGAGCTTTACAGTTTGGGTTTGACCATCACTAGCTGCTATATGTTGCCAACTTCATGTATTCCATGCCTTCTTAAAAATCATGGAGATCACACAAAATACTAGATGTTTTTGATATGGGGTATATTTGTTTTTGGATCAACTATTTTGAATAATACTGAAATTTTTTTCATTGAAGTTATATTATTAACCTTACTTTCATGTTATAGGTTAAAGGAATATTTTTTGCTTGCTAAAATTTTGGAAATTGCTTCCCTGTTCAGTAAGCTATTGATTGCAATCCTGCTTTTCAAAGGGTGTAAACACACATATACAGTATATATATATATATATATATATATATATATACATACATACACACACACACATATACATATATATATATATACATATACAGTACAGACCAAAAAGCTTGGACACACCTCATCTCTAGAAAAACTGTTAGGCCAGAATCACACTTGCTAGTGCCTCGCGTGTAACTCGTGCGAGTCTCTCATGGTAGAACCCGGCTTGGCCGCACACTCCCCTGACAGGAGCGGGTCAGTTGCATGTATCCCTATGCAGCTCAGATGCTCCTGAATGCATACTGTGCAGCCATGCCGGGTTCTACCATGAGAGACTCGCGCAAGAAACACGCAAGGCACTAGCAAGGGTGATTCTGGCCTTAAGAGGAGACTTTGTGCAGCAGGCCTTCATGGTAAAATAGCTGCTAGGAAACCATTGCTAAGGACAGGCAACAAGCAGAAGAGACTTGTTTGGGCTAAAGAACACAAGGAATGGACATTAGACCAGTGGAAATCTGTGCTTTGGTCTGATGAGTCCAAATTTGAGATCTTTGGATCCAACCACCGTGTCTTTGTAGAAAAGGTGAACGGATGGACTCTACATATGCCTGGTTCGCACCGTGAAGCATGGAGGAGGAAGTGTGATGGTGTGGGGGTGCTTTGCTGGTGACATTGTTGGGGATTTATTCAAAATTGAAGGTCTACAGAACTAGCATGCCTACAGCAGCATCTTGCAGCGGCGTGCTATTCCACCCGGTTTGCGTTTAGTTGGACCATCATTTCTTTTTCAACAGGACAATGACCCCAAACACACCTCCAGGCTGTGTAAGGGCTATTTGACTAAGGAGAGTGATGGGGTGCTACGCCAGATGACTTGGCCTCCACAGTCACCAGACTTGAACCCAATCGAGATGGTTTGGGGTGAGCTGGACCGCAGAGTGAAGGCAAAAGAGCCAACAAGTGCTAAGCATCTCTGGGAACTCCTTCAAGACTGTTGAAAAACCATTTCCAGTGACTACCTCTTGAAGCTCATCAACAGAATCCCAAGAGTGTGCAAAGTAGTAATGAAAGCAAAAGGTGGCTACTTTGAAGAACCTAGAATATAAGACATATTTTCAGTTGTTTCACACTTTAAGTATTTCATTCCACATGTTTTAATTCATAGTTTTGATGCCTTCAATGTGAACCTACAATTTTCAGTCATGAAAATAAAGAAAACTCTTTGAAAGAGATGGTGTGTCCAAACTTTTGGTCTGCACTGTACATACACACACACACACACACTGAACAAAAACATAAATGCAACACATTTGTTTTACTCCCATTTTCATGAGCTGAAATACTTTTTCTATGTAAACAAAAGGCCTTCTCTCAAATTTTGTTCACACATTTATCTAAATCTGCATTAGTGAGAGCTTCCCCATTGCCAAGACAATTCATCCACCTCGCAGGCTTGGCATTTCAAAATGCTGATTAGACATTGATAATTGCACTGGTGTGCCTTAGGCTGGCCAGAAAGGCCACTGTAAACTGTGCAGTTTCACAGTATTGGGGGAGTCAATGAGGTGGGGGCAGAAAACTAGTTTGTATCTGATGTAATTGACCATTTGCCAGTCTGCCATCTGCCCTGCACAATGAAAACTGGGATTCATCCATGAAGAGTACACCTCTCAATTATATCACCTGTAAAATAAAATTTTGAAAAATATGATCTATATGAACAAAATAGTATGTTATAATATTTCTTGTGGCTTATAGACTGTGATGTAGGAGCATGACTTAACTTGCAAGTAAACTTTTACTAAACCTTTCCAAACAGATTTCTTTTTATGTAGTGAAGCGGTCACAGACTGGAAGAAAATGTAGTGCAAAGAAAAAGGCCAAAACATCACAAAGGAAAATAAGAGTAATTTTATGTCTTTTGTAGAACTGTTTTTACTTCCACTTCGGTTATAACCCAAGGTTTAAGGATCAAATCGACTAATGTAACTTCAGTTTGTTCATAAATGATTGCAAAACATACAACACACTGCCAAATGTACAATGGGGCAAGAAATATTTAGTCAACCAGCAATTGTGCAAGTTCTCCCACTTAAAAAGATGGGAGAGGCCTGTAATTGACATCATAGGTAGACCACAACTATGAGAGACAAAATGAGAAAACAAATCCAGAAAATCATCTTGTCTGATTTGGCAAGATTTTTTTTTGCAAATTATGGTGGAAAATAAGTAGTCATCTAAAAACATGCAAGATTTCTGGCTCTTACGGATCTGTAACTTCTTCTTTAAGAGGCTCCTCTGTCCTCCACTCATTACCTGTAGTAATGGCACCTGTTTGAACATATCAGTATAAAAGACACCTGTCCACAACCTCAAACACTCACACTCCAAAATCTACTATGGTAAAGACCAAAGAGCTGTCAAAGGACACCAGAAACAAAATTGTATCCCTGTATCAGGCTGGGAAGAGTGGATCTGCAATAGGCAAGCAGCTTGGTGTGATGAAATCAACTGTGAGAGCTATAATAAGAAAATGGAAGACGTACAAAACCACTGATATTCTCCCTCGATCTGGGGCTCAACGCAAGATCTCATCCTTTAGGGTCAAAATGATCACAAGAATGGTGAGCAAAAATACGAGAACCACATGGTGGGACCTAGTGAATGACATGCATGGAGCTGGGACCACTGTAACAAAGGTTACCATCAGTAACACACTACGGGACTCAGATCCTGCAGTGGCAGACATGTTCCCCTGCTTAAGCCAGTACATGTCTGGGACCGTCTGAAACTAGCTAGAGAGCATTTGTATTATCCAGAAGAGTACTGAGAGAATGTCATATGGTCTGATGAAACGAAAGTAAAACTGTTTGGTAGAAACACAACTCGTCGTGTTTGGAGGAGACAGAATGCTGAGATGCATCCAAAGAACATCATACCTTCTGTGAAGCATGGGGGTGGCAACATCACGCTGTTTCTCTGCAAAGGGACCAGGACAATTGATCCGTGTATAAGAATGTATTGGGCCATGTATCGTGGGATTTTGAATGCAAACCTCGTTCCATCAGCAAGGGCATTGAAGACGAAACGTGTCTGAGTCTTTCAGCATGATAATGTTCCCATGCACACCGCCAGGGCAACGAAACAGTGGCTTCGTAAGAAGCATATGAAGGTCCTGCAGTGGTCTAGCCAGTCTCCAGATCTCAACCCAATAGAAAACCTTTGGAGGGAGTTTAAAGTCCGTGTTGCCCAGCGACGGGCACAAAACATCACTGCTCAAGAGGATATCTGCATGGAGGAATGAGCCAACATACCACCAACAGTGTGTGCCAAACTTTTGAAGACTTACATAAAACGTTTGACCTCTGTCATTGCCAACAAAGGATATATAACAGAATATTGAGATGAACTTTTGTTATTGACCAAATACTTCTTTTCCACCATAATTTGCAAAAAAAAAAAAAAAATCTTGCCAAATCAGACAAGGTGATTTTCTGGATTTGTTTTCTCATTTTGTCACTCATAGTTGTGGTCTACCTATGATGTCAATTACAGGCCTTATCTTTTTAAGTGGGAAAACTTGCACAATTGGTGGCTGACTAAATACTTTTTCCCCCCCACTGTAACTATGTGCTGACACATATTAACGACTGTATGCAACTGCACTCTTTTGTTTTGTAGGCGAGCAAACAGATGCACATGGGCAGGATGGCACTGGCTGCTAACTGCAATATAAATGCGAATATAAGCAAAAGCTGGCCATACTCACACAGATGTCAATCATACAGTTGATTATCTAATAGCTATCTCTCCCAACTACCCCATACACATGAATATTCTGCTTGGCCAAATGTTCATATTTTTTAATGGGGGAGGAACAGAAAAAAACACATACAGTAAACTTAAGGCCACGTCTCACTAAGCAACATCGCTAGCAACATCGCTGCTGAGGCACGACTTTTGTGACGCAACAGCGATGTTGCTAGCGATGTTGCTGTGTGTGACATGACATCCATCAACAACCTGGCCCCTGCTGTGAGGTTGCTGGTTGTTGCTGAACCATTTTTTAGTTGTTGCTCTCCTGCTGTGAAGCACACATCGCTGTGTGTGACAGCGAGAAAGAGCAACAACTGAATGTGCAGTGAGCCGGCTTCTGCAGATGCTGGAAACCAATGTAAATATCGGGTAACCAAGAAGCCCTTTCCTTGGTTACCCGATATTTACCTTCATTACCAGCGTCCACCACTCTCATGCTGTCAGTGCCGGCTCCCTGCACACATAGCCAGACTACACGTCGGGTAATTAACCCGATGTGTACTCTGGCTAGGAGTGCAGGGAGCCAGCGCTAAGCGGTGTGCGCTGGTAACCAAGGTAACTATCGGGTTGGTTACCCAATATTTACCTTAGTTACCAAGCGCAGCATCGCTTCCACGCGTTGCTGCTGGCTGGGGGCTGGTCACTGGTTGCTGGTGAGACCTCCCTGTTTAACAGCTCACCAGCAACCCGTGTAGCGACGCTCCAGCGATCCCTGCCAGGTCAGGTTGCTGGTGGGATCGCTGGAGCGTCGCTTAGTGTGACGGTACCTTTAGCTAGTGGATTATCTCCTGGAGAACAAAAGGATCACTCTTTAAATTCAAATTCTAACACCATCTATCGAGGAAGAGTCGGGAAGCCCTTGAACACATTAGCTGCAGATCTGGCCAACTTTATATTGGGGTCTTAAAGTGTATCTACACTTTATCAAAAATGCAATCTAATCATTTTTAGAAATCATCATGCCATTAGCAATTTTTGGTGATAATCTACAGCATGGACTGCACAAAGTTTGTGATGGGAATTCCACTAAACTAAGCAATGTTCTTCTGCTGCTTGGAAACCATCTTTAGGGCGGGTACAAGCATTATGGGACTTTACAAGGCTTGCTCCTGCACAGCAGAAGGACAATACTTAGTTTGGTATAGTGAACATTACAGACTTCTGTCCGTCAATAAGTAAAAATCACTAATAGAATGATGGAAAAATATTTATTTTTCCTCAGAGTCCTGCACTATAGTCATTCTGTTGTTAAAGTGTAGATACGCTCTAAGGCTACACTACTCACATTTTGACTTGCAGGTTCAGAGATCTCAGAAATTTTGGTACTGTAATTAGTATATGCAAATCACTAAAGGCATAACTATTTAATTCCTATAATGCATGAATAGTCACAGTAATGAAGTCAAAAGTACCAGTTTTTCTAGGCAACAATTTTCTAACAATGGTCTTAATAAAAAGGACAATGTTAAGAATCACATGGCAGAAATGACACACAACACATGTTCAAAACAGTTTATTTTATTCATCTTTTTTTGTTGTTGTCAGACAAACACATTGATTTCTGGACCACAGTAGAGGATGGAAACCTTTCACAAACTTATTTATTTGAAAATACAAATATAAAATTATACTTTCCACATCTATGATGTGAGAGACCCCCATCCACATAGTATTTTACAATGAGGCTTCAAGAAGCCATACACAAAGACCTGAAAGATGCGATGCTTGAGATAGATATATGTATATATATTTATATAGATACATACATAAGTATATATATATAAAAAAAATAGTCACTACCAAAGTTCGCATCAGTTCATACTAAAGTATAAAAGTAAGGGCTAGGTCTGCCACAGTGCCATTAAGGTTAATTTGTGTAAAGATACGTTGAACCACCAGTGATGCTTTGTTTTCCTTGGGATCTAGAGCTTACAGGTTACATTAGCGTCTAGATTTCACAGCCCACCTCCGATCCAAAAGAGGCACACATATCTTGCACTGGGTGCATTGTGCAGTATATAATAAGCATTGGTGACGCCTGTATTTCTTCTTATTCTCTATCTACCCTGTTAGATCGAAACAAAAATCAAAATCAAACAAATTACTGAAAAATAAATAAAATAATTTGAAGCTCATCTAAATAACAGTACATTCTGATTGTTCAGTGATTTCAGTAAAGTTCAGGTGGGCAACTTGGGTGACTTATAACCTTTACAATTTTTTATTTTTTTATTTCAGTTTTCTTTTTGGTAAAGTCATTACAGTATATTGAAGTATTGCTTAACATACAGAATTCTTAGTGTTTACATATATGTGGATAATTTGATTTTGAAGACTCGTGACCAGCTGTAGGATGTCAAAACATGACTGTAATGTACAGTGTATCTTGGTAAGAGCGGAATTCCATTGGTGCAATCACAGGTTTTCTTAAGTTCCATAGAAAAAACAGATTGAGTTTAGCAACAGACGTAAGATCAGCGTCAAAGGAATACCGCACAAGACACCTTTTTTTCGTTTTTTTTTTTCAAGTTAATTACAAGTTAGTGTTTTGTAAACATATACATCACACAAACCATGGATAACGTCATACCGATGTAATAAATAATATTGCTTTTGTCTTGTTTATGGTATGGCAAACATTGAGAACATATTTGTGGCTACGTCCCTAGCCCTCATTCACACTTACAGATAAAATTACATTGTTGTAGCTGAAAACAAAAGTAAAATACGAGTTAGTACACCTTTCAGGTCGTCATTACCAACAATTACAAACAATTGAACTAGTCTAGTACAATGTGCTTCATTCATCAGCGGTAAACTGCTGTACAATGATAAATAGAATGACCGTGACAAAGCCATGCTACCTTAAAGTCCAAGCTACCAGTTCAACTTAAAGTGAACATCATGAAACCTAAGCGGTTAAAATTAGAATAAAAAAAGTCAAACTTCATTTTAACCAAGGGGATCGTGCTCATTTGTTGGTTTGTGTTTTCATTATGTTTGGTCTGGACCGAGAATTTTGTAGAATCACCCGCTTGTCTCTTGTTACTGAAAAGATTCAGTTTTATTTTCGGAAGGCATTGTACATCCCAACTGTGCTATGTCTCAACTGAATACAAGTGTATAAAAATAGCACAAACAAAAAAAAAGGATGATTTCACCTAAGGAACCTATGAAACAAACATGTTTTCTCCAAAGGCGTATAAACAATTCATTCTCATTTCATTTATACAGTGCAATTAAAGTCCAGTATTGCTTGTCCATAACTAATTTTACTACATAAAGGCACTGGTCAGCATGAGTGTGCCAATCACAAATAAATGACAATGAAATGATATGATGTTATTCAGTAGTATTTAGTAGGTACATAGTAGGTGCTCACTAAAGCAGACTTTGCTGTAACATAAAAGTCTAAATGTCATCATAATCCAGATTTCTCACGTAGAACACATGGAAGGACAAAGGAACAATGGTCTGCTGTAAGATAACTATAATAATACAATACTGTTCCGATATAAGATGCCAATGCAAATACATCAACAATAGACAGAAAAGGATGTATACATGGCTCACCCATTGGAGGACACACTGTATACAACTGTCTGTGTATACAGTATGTCTGAGTCCCAGCACCTGGTTTAGTTGTTAAGACATCATTAACTATGTTATTATAATGTATTAAGTATAAGATGTAAGAAAAAAAGCAGCATGGATCTCTTAATAGTTCCCAGGGTATGGGTTTCTTGAGGTCAATGGTAATTGACTATGTTAAGTGTTTTCATTTTAGACAGTAGGCTAAATTTATCCCCATCAACTATGAATCGTGCAGCTTTTATTTTCTACAGCAACTAAAGATCTGAAAGTTGAGCGAGGGATAATATACATGCTGTTATAACTTTTGGAATAATTAATAGTAGGTAGGCCATATACCGTACCTTCACCGTATGCATCTGAGCTAGAAAATGATTATCATGCTTTCCTCCAAATATTGAAAACGTTTTAAATTTTAACATAGTAAATAGATAACATATTTAGCAAATTTTATAGATGACTCAACCACAGCACAATATATGGAGGTATACAGTTTTAAAGGGGCAGATAAACTAAAATGGTTGTCAAAATTCAAGCATAAAATAAAAAGAGGTAAAAAGTAGCACAATTTTGCAACCTTTGGTGTTCTTTAACACCATTCCTGGACAGTTCCGACAAAATAGGTGGAACATGGGTGGGACAGGGTATGGCGAAGCCTGCCCATCTGTTGCATGAAAATTTTAGCCACTTTGGTGTCGTAAATTTCAAAACAGAGCAGAATGGCAGTTGTAAGATGCGCTTAATTTAAGTGGCGTGCACATCTTAATGAATTAGGCGCATCTCGCAACTGCATTCCCTTCACTAACACTGGTTTGTGCACTGCCAATCTTTATGAATCAGCTCTAGCGTTTGCTGGGTTTATACTTCTACCAGATAGGTTTGACCAACTGCATGTAGGTGAGAATTTAGCTCACTACCATCTAAATCACATTTTCTACCTTGTTTTACATCAAAGAATTACTTCATTAAGAAGCCCATTATTGGTACACTGCTTGGGAAGGGAGAACATGCTTATAAAATAAGACTGGGTCTGCCTTAGAGTGTACCACAACATTCACAATGCCAACAATTATCTATTAAAAGTGGATTATGCTCAAATAATATGGTAAATTGATTTCTACTGTCATAACCAATTGTTAAGTTGCTGTTTTTGCACCTATCTCAAGGACTGAGACGGAGGGTGATTGATTTGCTACATAATGTGGAACGTGCAGTCTTTTCTTTGGACAGAATATGTTCATATGTCATTATCAAAATACCCAGACTTGATGCATCTAGGAATTTTACTTTCTTGGAAACTGTCAGCAGTTAGTCGTCCAGAAAGGCAGCTATATAAATCAATTCAGTTTGCTGATGACTGTTATCACTTTCCCCTTATTTTGTCCTATTCTTGACAATATCGAGTATCAAAAACAGAAGCAGGAAAATTAAACAAGGAATTAATGGATTTAACATTATAAAATGTCTTTTTTTGTTCAAAGTGAAGGATCAGCAATGATTCTTATATTGTCTACCTAAAAATAATTAATCATTCCTCTACGCCGGTTCTTAAAAGGTTTCAACATTTGTATCATGGTGTATTTGGGCAAACAAATCATGACTATTTACCCTTCTGTGTTAACTCCAGTACTTTACATAGTGAGTGGGGCTTCAATAAAATGGATGTGTTGGATCAGCAAGAAACAAATTTGCTAAAATGCTTGCCGAAAAAAATACATACATTTTTGGAAAAACTAATGCCAGCAAGATGAACATGGATAGCCCATAAATATACCAATTTTATAAAGGGATATGTTTCTCTTAATAAATATGGTGCATTATACTCTAGTAGGCATTTTAGTTCAAGACTGATGTACACAGCAATAATTGTGCACTGGTCATTATAAAACCAGATGTATTTTATCCCACTTATATAATGCATGTAAGTAGAGTGGCTTAAGGTTTTATATACATTATGTAAAGTGGTGGGTAAATCAAAAGTTGGTTGAACAAACGCAAATATGCGGTCTCATTCTGTATAATCTAAAATAGCCCAATATATAGTATTCTGGCTACTTCGTCCTATTTACATCATCATATTGATGATAATAAAAGGCAATAACCATTTATAAGAAAGAAGCACACGTCATGCAGAATTGGTAAAGGAATTCACTGTATGATCAAACAGGTGTTTGTAAATTTCATTGTGCGTGTATTTATTGGTACTTTCATCAAATGTAAAGCATATGTACCACTGCCTCCATGATAAAGATATATTCACATTTGTGTCCGAAGGCTTTGTCATTATTCCATCCCACATGACAGGAACAACAGCAACAGAATGTAGCTCAACTGTGACAAAACCATTAAGAGAAGGCAATAGGATCCACTGACGCCATTGTTACTCTTTGTACAACAGATTTACCATTGGGTTGTTGCTTCTTTCTAGGATATGAACAAGGTACACTGGAAAATTCCAATATCCACACATGAAAAAATAAAAAAAAACATTTATTTGGTGACTAAAATTTCAGGGAACACTTGGCCTACATGTTTCAAGCAAATACAGGGTTATCAGTCAATAGGTTATGACTGAGGGCCCTACATAGAATTCAACACATAAGCCAAGTGTTTCTTTTAATTTTTTTGTCCTTCAAATTTTAGAGTGACCACATTTTTTTTTTCAATTGCAGATGCTGGAATTATCTCCTTTACCATATTCACATTCTGGGAATCAGCCCACAACTTTGTCCATGTACCGCTCTCAACAAGCTACTATCATTACCTTGAAGTGGTGAGCTGATTAATTTTGTTATTCTATATTGCCTTCTGCTATAAATGGAAGCCAAGACATAGACATGAACAGAGCTTTAGTAAAATATTCACAAATTCCAGTGCAATACAGAGATACAGAGACAGCCATCCAGTACATGGAGGTAGGGATATGAAAGCCTTTTAATAAAAAAAAGCTAATAATGTCAGGCAACACAATTTATTTCAGACTGACTACTAAGAAGATTTACTTACAATAATAAAAACAGATAAAATAAAGCTCAGAGAAAAATTACTCTTGGGATTCTTGGTTTCATGTACTCCGCTACAAAGATACAGCCCAGCATGACCAATGAGCACATACAAATATTCCAACTGACTACATGGTACTTACCAGAAAAATATATATTTGTACCGTGTTAGGCAATAAAAAGCAAAATATTAAAACTTAGCCATTAAAAAGGTATCAAACACGGAGGACACTCAATTTTTAATATTTTTCTACATGGTACTTAGTCATGTGAGTGCCTAATGTCAAGACTAATAGACCAATGTCATAGTCATATTAGGATGAAGTGAATTAAATTGTATGAGTTGGGATGCATTTAAAACTTTTGATTGGAAGTGCTTGGATGTTTTAAATAAAAATGTCCAATGAGAAAACACAACCTTACAAGATGCAAATACAACGATGGAGACACGACCCTTTGTCCTTGAGTAAAATAAAGAGACAGCTAAAGTTTTGTACTACTGACATTTACAAAACTATGAGAAAGCTAGATGGATATGGGACTAGAGCAAACCTTGGTCTAGGTAGCCACATTTAGAAACAAAACAAGTTTCACAATTCATCTATGGGCCAAAGGGACTGTTTAAATGGTGTATAAACATGAAAAACATATTCACACAGATCATCAATTTCTTCTGAGCATTCTTAAAAAAATATGTTTTTTTCTCTTAGTAAAATCATTTAATATACCATGCCTCCCTCTTTAAAAAATAAATTAAAAAAAATCCAGTTTTGCATATATAGCGTTAGCATTTAAGGTAGTATGGCATTCCCCTTTTAAAATCAAGGGAGGGTAGGGAGATCTGCAAAATGCCTATTAGAGATTGCCAGCATTTTTAGCATTGTGAGACCTTTGGTTAGTTGAAACCACATCAGATTGATAAAATAACAAATAATTATTTAAAAAAAAAAAAATCCTCCAAAAAAAAAAAAATAAAAAAATTATTTTTAAATTAGAGAAAGTTCTATCCTTACTGGTCCTAAATGTGAAGAACTACACCTATTTTGCCTGTAATTTTAATTACAATACATCTACCAAGATTTATTATAAGAACAAGAGAAATGAATTCGTATGTTAGCATCAGGACAGCACATTTACACAAAAGTCACTATTTACACAGCTACAATATAGGTGAGGATAAAAGAAAATTCTATGAGGTGGGTGAGAATGAGAAAAAAAGGGTGTTTGCATGTGTATGTATGTATATATATATATATATGATTGGAAGTACAGTACTTTATCAACATTAATAAAATATTTGCTTTAAAAAATCCCCTTATTTTAAAGGTTAAGGTTCGGGGACCAATTTCTATATTTAATTTACACAGAACTGTTTGGTTCGATTTATTTTAAAATGATACTTATGTTTATTTAAAAAAAAAAAAAAGCTAGAATTAGCTAAAACAAAATGACAACGGAATTTCCACTTACAACCGTGGAAAAGATACAAAAAAAAAAAAAAAAAATTTACTCAGCATGCCCCTTCCCCCAAATATTTGCTATACTGAACCTAGATTAAGTATGGTCTAATAATCTATTAGTAACATTTATAAAAAATAGGAGTGCAGCAGCTTCTGTTTCAGAAATGTAGCATTCAGTGTCTTGTACTGGCTGTATGAAAAAAGTACCAATTTTTTTTTACATGTAACAATTAAAAAGAAAATAATAAAACTTGGCATATGCTATAAAAAAAAAAAAATCCAAACAGTAGATTAATGCCATATACACCAAGTTGTAATTCTATGTCACTGTTGTAGGCCTATTTGATATTACAAAACGAAAATAAAATATCCTTCATAAGCTTCCCTAAGAGAGGACCAAATATAAAACAGCCAAAATAATCTTGTGCAAATAGGAAATTGTCAGTTTTCCCTACCGGTCACAGTGCAATGATGTTCAATAGTTTTGTTATTCTTCTTCTTTCTATAATAAATTATACTTTATCTCCTCTATCGTGATAGAGCACTGAGGTATTAAAAAATGATTTGCATTCCTAATTAATTAAAAAGAGAACAAAGTGTTGAGAAGGTAACACAGGGTGAAGGATGCCTTTCCTATATGGCATGTGTCAGTCACTGGAGACAAGAAAACAGGAATAGCTCAAGAAAATGACAGCAAATCATCCATAGAGCAGCTGAAATGGTTGGACTATTATTTGACGTAATTTAAAATTCCCAAATAATAAAAATAAAAAAAGTTGCAATTTTAAATACTTTAAATATTGCAATTGTAGCATTATTTTTCGACTGGGTGATATTTTTTTTTATCCTCAGAACAACAAAAATAGAACTAGACTTTTAAGCTGTGCACAAAGTTTAAATAGGTAATATGCTGGTATGACGCTAGTACAGTTATCAGGTCTAAACACCTACACAACAAATGTAACAGTGTTAATCTAACTAATAGGGCACATCCTGGCAACTCATTCAGGGTAGAAACTCTTAAAAGGTTGATTTCGAACCACCTGTATTGTTTAGAGATGCTGAAGATTGTTTGCCCTCACAAAAAATATATAGATTTTTTTTTTTTATTATTTCTCTTACACGTAGTTAATTGAAGGTTATTTACAGCACTTCTGTTTATTTTAAGA
The DNA here is from genome assembly GCF_048569485.1 of Anomaloglossus baeobatrachus. Lineage (NCBI taxonomy): Eukaryota > Metazoa > Chordata > Amphibia > Anura > Aromobatidae > Anomaloglossus > Anomaloglossus baeobatrachus. The sequence goes on from NC_134354.1 coordinate 523,701,005, forward strand.
ATGAATTTCATAAAACCTTAGAATATCACCTCTTTCAACAAGAAAAAAAAGCACTTATAGAAAACCAAGGACTCAAAATGTCTTGTCCTTAAGTTATTGCCGAAAATAGATAATCAGTTTAACAAAGGGAGACATCACCAAAAAAAAAAATCTACAGAATCACCTTAGTCAGCTGCTCTTTTACATTATATACATCATGAAATTGAATCTTCACTTCAGTACCAAATAAAACCCAACATTAACTTTCCGAATGTGCTAAAACCCTTTCCTTTTTTTTTTCCCCATTTTATTACCAGCATTTTATTTTCTTCTTTCATAATTGGTACCAAAGTATTCAACTTATATTAAAAGTTCAATCTCTGCAAAATAACAATGACAACAAAGACCTGAAAAAAAAAATCAACCATTAATATATCTACTACAATATTAAAGAGAAGCAACAGAAGGGAAAATGCAAAAGGAAAAAAATGACAAAGCATTGATAAAAGCAATAACTGACAATTTCTCTTATAAAAGAAAAAAATAAAAGCTGTAGTCTAAAGCGCAGCAGGTTCATGAGATGACGAGATTGAAACACTTGCAGTCCCCAGAATGCCATCTCCAGTTGTGTTTCTGCATGTATATCTTGTACTAATGATAATGTAGTACTGAAGGTCTGATGACATCATCCCAACGTGGGACCATTCAGAAACTTCGCCCGGTCTTGCCTGGGCATCCAGACAAATTCTACAGCAGAAAACAGAGATAGTCTTAATACACATGAATACAAATACATGACACACAAAATGAGGGATGGGAGACTTTTAGGAAGTCCTCCAAAATTGAAATTTAGTTGAAAAATGTCTTGAATTAAAACAAAAAAAATGCAAAAATAAATTTGACATGTTAATTCAATGATGAAACTATAAAATCATGATTAGAAAATCACAGTACTACTGATAAGGCAATAGTTTAAAAAGAAGCACAAATAACAGAATGCATTTTAAAGATACCTTCTAGAAGTGTTTGTTGAAATATCAGCTACAGTCTCTGCATTTTCACTATCCAGGTCCTAAAACCACTATTTAAAGGCTGTGCAAATAACAGTCATGACCAGGGGCATATATAGAAATCATGGGGCCTCATAGCAAAAGTCCTAATTTGGCCTCCTCAAAAAAAAAAAAATTCTGTGGGGTCACAAAAGAGCATATATCACACTTATGAGCAAAAGGGTAACAATGTTTTTCACTTTTGAATTGCAAGCTCCAGATATCACCATCCACTACAGCTTCAAGTGTGAGACTACCTTCATTTTATAGACAATCATCTTGGCTATCGCATACTTAAAATTGACTTGCAACTATTTAGCATATAATTAGTTATGCCGATTCTTACATGACTGTATTATCATTTTGCTCCTAAAAAGCTACATTTTAATTTTTAGTATTGTGTTAGTATTTTGTAAACCTACCTTTGGCTTTCAACACTGCCTAAATCCTTCTGGGAATACTCTCTATTAGATTCAAAAATGTTTCAACCGAAATCTCAGCTGTCCTCTATAAGTTCCCAATGTTTGTGCACACTGGTCGACTCACTTGTGTATGTATACATCTTTCTTCAACTCTACCCACAAGTTTTCGATTGGGCTGAGGTCTTGGGACTATGGGGGCCAATCCAACACCTCTATTTCATTGTCATTAGACCATTTCTTTGCCAATCTCAACATATGCTTCAGGTTGTTGTCCTGCTGGAACGCTATATCATCCTTTCCATATCCATAGTACTAGAGTGTACGAAGTAACTCATCATTATGTAGGATATTCACATATAGCTCAGCATTGAGGCCACCATCGATCTTGGTCAAGTATTCAGCGCCTCTGGTTGTGAAACAACCCCATATCAGTCTTCCTCCACCGAACTTGACAGTTCCTTCAATTTCAGTGTTAGCCCCTTTTCTCCTTGTTTCTTCTAAACTTGTTAGCACCCATCACAGCCTAAGCTATTGACTTTAATCTCATTGCTTCAAGTCACCTGTATCCAATCTTCTACTGTCCACTTTTTTGCAAACTCGGGCCTATGCTTTGCCACGTGCTTGCATAGACGTCTGTGATCTACCTTTTGCAAAGCATAAGAGCAGTATTAATCTTCCAACTGTCATGGCACTCACATGATGCAGTTTTGCAATTATCTTGGCAGAAAGACCACTATCAATGAGCTGGATTATGCAGTTTCTCTTTTCTTGGGAAATTGTCTTTATGGCCGCTCCTTGACTGATCCAGTGACCTCTTGCTTGAGAATCAACTGTAATAACACACTGCGCTATTAGGGAATGTGAGAAAAAGTTGTAATTTGTAATATAGTGGAAGAAAAAGATTTTTTCACTACCAGGAGCAAAATAATAACAATGCAGTGGCATGATAAGAATCTGCATAACTAATCATATGCTAAATAGTTGCAAGTCAAATTTATGTATGAGAGGACCAAGATAATTGTCTAGAAAATGAAAGTTCTCTACCAATCGAAGCTGTAGTGGGTGGCGAGATATGGAGCCTGAATGTCAAAAGTTTAAAACATTGTTATCCTTTTGCTAGTCAGTGTACAACATTGCAGCTCTCACAAAATAATATTGCCCGTTAGTATTCCCCATGCACTAAGATGCATCATTCATGGCTCCAACAAAAGGAACCGCCAAACAAAGCATGACACCCACATAATGAATTCCAACACAGTGCCATACAAAAACAGAGGATGATGATCTTACAGTACTCCTCCCTGCAAAGCATGATATCACCACAGTGACCTTAACACAATGATGCACCTCTTTGTGACCTAACATAGTATTATAGCCTGGACGCAGCCCTCCAAAATGGTGGTCCCCACACAGCCCTTTGTTCAGTATGATTGCCTTTCATAGAGTATAATAACCACCACCCAGTATGATAGACCACACACAACCCTCCGCACTGTATAATGGCCCCCCCATATAGCTCTCCAAACAATTTAGTGCCCACCCCATAGACCTCCAAACAGTATAGAGTCCCCTTATATAGCTGTCCAAACAATGTAATACCCCCTTCATTTAAATAAATAAAAAAAAAAAAAAAAAAAAAATACTCACCTCTCCCTATTACCACAATGCTGCAATCCTTGAGGAGTGTGGTCGCAACCGCCACAATACAAGGCACAATGTAGTAACATCATTGCATCCACTGCTGAGACATAAGAATTCAGACGTATAGGGAGAACGATGGGGAAGGGAGCTAACGGCTCCCTGTTCCATCATTGCTTTCAACTGTATCTGCATCCAGGATGTAGCTACAGTAGAAAGTGTTATGCCAGGTGGGGAGGGGGGCCCACGGCTGCATGGTCTGCTGCTGTTAGTGGTACTCCACTGTTTATGATGCATAACCCTGGCTAATTCAAGTACATGAAGTGTGTACTACAGGTGTGCATGATCACACAGAGATGTAAGGTATTTTCCAGTAATGTCATTGTGATGTGATATCATAAATATAGGACATCACAGTAGTCCTATGTTTTATGAAACTACTGCTTATTTTATGCTAGTCCGTGAAAGTCTCTTTAAACTTCTAGTTTTATTTTATATTACCAGGCTAGAAAGGCCGATTGTTATTTGACCTCTACTGTCTCTTGTTTTTATTTTTGTCTGTCTGGTTTTATGTTTTTCAGGTTTCCATTTGTTGACTACATGGATTCGATGGACTACTTTGGCTTTGTATGTCTTTTTTTTTTTATAAATTGCTGAACACAGGGAGTGTATTTTTTCTATTTACATAAAACATTTTTGTGGGTGTTTTTTGTTTTCACATAATTATTCATTTATATAGCGCTATTAATTCCACAGCGCTTTACATACATTGGCAACACTGTCCCCATTGGGGCTCACAATCTAAAGTCCCTATCAGTATATCTTTGGAGTGTGGGAGGAAACCGGAGACTACGGAGGAAACCCACTCAAGCACGGGGAGAACATACAAACTCCTTGCAGATGTTGTCTTTGATGGGAATTGAACCCAGGACCCCAGCGCTGCAAGACTTCAGTGCTAACAACTGAGCCACCGTGCCGCCCACTTATTGGTTTAGTAATGGGGGTATCTGATAGACACCTCTCCATTACTAACAGGGCTTGATGCCGGCTGACACTACACAGCTGACATCAACCCCACAAACCATTATCCCAACAGGCAATCGGGAAGATCAAAGATGAAGCGCCATAATTAGTCCATCTAATGTGATGTGCCACTTCTGGGGCAGCTGTGGGCTGGTATTTTTAGGCTGTGAAAGGCCACATAACCATGGCCTTCCCTGCCTGATATCATCAGCCCCTAGCGGTGTGCTTTACCTTGGCTGGTTATCAAAAATAGAGGGGACTCCCAAGTCATTTTTTCTAATTATTATTTACTAGAAAACACAAGGCTAAAAACTCCCTTTAGTGCCACATGAAAGGCAATAAAAGAGTGCAATTGTATAATATGTACGGGGGGGGGGCATTACTTTGCTTTAGTTAACTTCCTGATACTTCTGCTTCTTGTCTTTTAACTAACTTTGTGGAGACAAAAAGACATACAAAAATGAAAGACAAAATGCAATTGAGCTCAGAAGCGGGATTCACGCAGAAATTCAGCTGCGTGAAAACCTGAACAAACATTGATCGTGGGAACGTACCTTTAAAGGATAGAATCACACTTTCAGATTTTTTAGCCAAAGCCAGAAGTGGATTGAGCAGGCTGGAGTAAAAGTTTTTAGAATTGCTCATTCCTTCTGAATATGTTTCTGGCCCTTGCTCAATAAAGTGCACAAAAACTGTATGTGTTATCCCAGATAAACCGCCTTTACAAATCTAGTTTGTGAGTAGAGCAAACTACATTGATAATGGTACATACTAGCAATCCATATTATTTTAATTGCCAAGCAACCATATGGCCTAGCAGTGATGGATATCATCTACTCGCTGCTGATAACGTCAAGTTATACATTTCACACTTTGTCTTGGTTGCAGAAAGGAAAATTAATTTGTTTACTTAAAACATACATCTGACAAATACTAATTAGGCAAATTAAATATGCTTCTTTTAGCTATGAAGTCACAAACAGAAATCAGAGAATGAAGTTGGAGTGGGAGGAACGTGCAGTCAAATCAAGCCAACAGTGAGTGGGAAGTGAGAAGGGATGAGAATAAGAGAGGAGTTAAGCAAATAATTAACCAATTCTGCTGAAAAGAAAAAGCTCAATTAAGGGATCTAAGATGCTTAATAAAAAAGCATACAGTGGGAGGGCTGGAAAAGTGGCAATTCAAACCAGCCTTATAAAATTTCCATACCCAGCATTCTGATGTTTGAAGTGGTTACAGTAATGCCATTCCACAATTTACATCCGCCTTTGGATAATTTTGTACTGAACAGCGTCATACTTTTAATGGTGGCAATGTGTGAGACCACTACTAAAAAAAAAAAATATATCAAAACTTTGCCATTTTCATTTCTGTTTAGTGAACTTGTGAAGGGCCACCTTTACATTAAGCAATGTACATCCAAGCTTGAGAGGGCTAATTATCCCACTTGAATTGTATGAGCTTAGCGGTTTCTGACAAGAAGGTTTAAAAGAGGTTAGGGCCCAATGGTGCAGCTGCCCGAATGTGGCCACATCACCTACCACGATGGCCAATCGCTGCATCATTTTGTGGACAATTACAAAGTCATTGGTCCTTTGTAGGTAAGCTGAGCTTCCCCACACTGCCACATCACTGCACCTCCACAGTCTGGCCGTCCACCTAGAACTAGCAAAATTGTACTTTTGGATCAGATTGGGTAATTATACCGAGGTCTATTTATATGTGCATGATGTTCTTTCAAAGAAAAGTCTAGCACTGCCTTTAGCTATAGAATCCATTCTTCCATACTTGAGAAAGCAGCCTTTTAATTGATATGAAAATAACAGTGAAGATTTGAAGCCTCTGTCACTCCAGTTCTATTCCCTGCCTACAGCCGCTTTCTCCTGCTTAATTGACTGTTCTTTGCCTGAAATTACATATCAAAGAGGTTGTCAGTCAACCTGGAATAAAAGCTACAGGGCAGGAAATACAGCGGGAGTGACAAAGGCTTCAGAGTGCCAGCCTTACTTGCATATCAATTCAAACACTGATTTCTCAGTAATGGAGGAGTGGACTGGCCATGTAAAGGTACTGCTGGACTTGTCTTTGAAAGAGCTACATGTGCATATCCCTTCATGACCTTGCCATTTTTTATTTTATTTTTTTTTCCTCCCCTTTTTCCAAGAGCCATAGTTTTTTTTCATTTTTTCATCAATGCAGCCATATGGCTTCTTTTTTGCAGTAATTTTGAACTAAATCAATTTTACCATACAGTGTAATGGAAGACTGGAAAAAAATTTCCAGGTGTGGTGAAATTGCAAAAACAGTAAAATTCCACAATTGGTTTGTGGATTTCTTATTTACCTTGTTCACAATATGGTAATACTGACCTGGCAGTAAGATTCCCAGGTCAGTACAAGTACGTAGATACCAAAACGTATAGGTTTTTTTTTTTTTATTGAAGTAGTGAAAAATAAAATTAGAAAATTTGTCAAGAAACAACATTTTTATTTCTAGGGTTCTGCAGCTAAGTGATGACTTATTTTTTGTGCCGTGAGCTGACGATTTTACGGATACCATTTCTAGGTAGATGCAATGTTTTGATTGCCTCCTATTGTCTTTTTTTGTGGCGGCCCAAAAAAAAGGAATTCTGAAATTTTGCATTTTTTTTTGTTATGCTGTTTACCTACTGGATTAATGTATTTTAGATTTTGATAGATCACACATCTCCAAATGGGTATTTTTTTAAATTCTTTTATTGTAAATGGGGGAAAACTGGGGTGACTTGAATTTTTAGTTTTTTTTTCATATTTAAAAAACTTTCTTTTCATTTTTTATTGCATTCACTAGTCCCATTAGAGTACTTGAAGTTGCAATTGTCTGAGTGTAATAGCACTGCTCTATATAACTGAAATCATGATCTCCTCTGAAGGCCAACTTGGAGCTGGCATTCACAGGAAGATTGTCATAACAGACACAGGGGTGATTAGCTGACTCCTGGCTGTCATGACAACTCATTTGCACCCTGCGATCATGTCACAGGCGTGATGATGGGAGTGGGGAATGACACGCTCCGTGCCAGTGAGTGTTAAATCCGGCTACCAGAGAATGACAGCGGGATTTAACTAATTAACAGCAGGGGGAAAATCTCCGATCCACCTGTGGCTGCTAGAGGCACATGACAGCTGATTAAATCAGCTGTAATGTGCAGGGAAATATATGGCTCGGAGGGTGAGCCTGTATCAAAGCAAGGGACACAACCATTGACGTACATGAAGAACAAAAGGGTAACAATGTTTTGAAATTTTGACTTTCAGGCACCATATCTCACGTGTAAGACAGCTACCGGACATGTAGTTGATGGCAGGTATGTGTCACAGAGGTGGTTATCCTCTGTGATGTAAACCTGGGATGCAAGCTCTAGTACACATTGTACAAAGAGAATTATTGGGGCAGCCGGAGAGATGGTCAGGTCTGGCTGCTCACATACCTCCACCCATTGGAGTGGTATATGGCTTAAAATGGAGTCTGTTTGCGTCACATGCTGTCTGTGTGTGAGGAGGTTGGAACAAGGTGTGACGCTGTTATTGTGAAACCCTGTGAGGGCAAACCCCACAGACTGTTGGAAAAAGGACTTGCTATTTTGTTATTGTTTTCTTTTTTGCCAGAAAAGACTGTTTTATTTTACTTTTTCCCTGGAGAATTAATGGAAATACCATAAACCCACTGAACTAAAATGAACACTATTCCTGTTTTGCCTCTAACCAGCAGCCAAGTGAGTAGCCAGTTTATATTTAGTGCTAGAAGTGCGAGCAGTGTTCCCAGGTAACAAGTTTGACTGCTACATGCGTGCTGCCTGTACTGGGTAAAGGCGGCCATAAGGATGGAAGCACAGTCGGATAAGATGGAGGAGCTAATCCAGAACTTGGTGCAGGCCAATAATCAGCAGCAGCAAGCTCAGCTGCACCAAAAAGCCTTGCAGCAGCAACAAGAGACAGATAAACTGTTGATTAAACAGCTCCAGCAGCAGCAACAGCAGGCGCTCCAGCAGCAGGTGGATATTTTGGCAGAGGTAATCTGTGGCAGGGAGACTACCACACCCCCCAAACCAAGATGATGACTAACATCCAGAAGGCGGTAAGATGAGTAATACAGAAGATGACTCCGAGGGATGATGTTGAGGCATTTTTAACTATCTTCGAAAGGGTCGCAGAGCGGGAAAAACTACTACCGGAGCAATGGGTGGAGGTCTTGGCACTATATTTAACTGCAGAACCAAAAAAAGCCAATCGTGACCTGGCTTTACAGGATGCAAGATAGTATGCCAAATTAAAAACAGAAATACTGGCGCGTCTGGGTGTGACGATGACTATCAGGGCCCAACGGGTCCACCGCTAGGCATATCACCGTGACAAACCCCTTCGCTCTCAGATGTTTGACTTGCTACATCTGGTCCAAAAGTGGTTACAGCCGGATTACTCTTCCGCAGCCCAGATGGTAGAGCGTGTTGTGATGGACCGGCACTCCCTACCCAAGCCGGTGCAGGCATGGGTTGTCCAGGAAGAGCCCCAACATGCTGATGACCTGGTCGGGCTAGTAGAAAGGTGGCAGATGGTTGAGGGATCCATGGGTAGGCAACAGAATTCACCTTTCCCATACTGGGGTTCATAAAAAGGGACTGATACCCAAAAGGGAGTGGGGCGTGCCAGGTCCAAAGGGGTGGTGGAAGTAGTGCCGAAGGTTTCAATTGGAGACATAGTTTGCTGGATATGTCACGGCCCAGGACATATAGCCGCCCGTTATTCTTTAACCACGGAGCCAATGGACTGTGTCATGAGGTGGCGCTGTTCATAGTATGCCTATCCAGCATGCAGTGTGGAATGTCAACATGGCGAGGGGCCACAGGCAAGCCCAGTGACAATAAATGGTGTACCGGTAACTAGACTCTTGGACATGGGGAGTTTGGTGACCCTAAGAGCCACACTCCCTCACCAGTTGATCCCTGGAAAGATTGTCGGTGTCTGCTGTATCAACGGGGTACTGAGTCACATTATGTTGGTGTGGTCAAGGACTTACTACATTCGGTGATAATAGGGTGGGGCTTTACGTTGTTCTGGGACTTGTGGCGAAAGATGGGAAGGCCCAACTGTTCTGCTATAAGCCGGGTCACCCATAAAGAAGTCCTAATGCAGTCTGAGTCTGATGAGTTTCCCTTCTGTGTGCTTGTGGGTTTTGATGTGAAGGCCACGCCCACTAAGGTTAACATCCTAGAAATAGGGGTGACAGAGGGGAATTTTGGGACAGCCCAACTCATGGACTTGACACTCAAAGGTGCGTTTGATAATGTCACCGTACTAAACGGGGTACCTCAGGAGCCAGGGGCAGACACCAGGTTCCCTTATTTAGCGGTAAATGGGGATTTACTGTATCTGGTTAGCAAGCCAAAGGAGTAAATAATAAAACAATTATTTGTACCAGGGCCATATAGGTGTAAGTTATTGGACATGGCCCACTCGCATGTCTTGGTGGGACATCTGGGCATAGACAAAACCCAAGAGCGGATCCTTTGCAGGTTCTACTGGCTTGGATATCACTGATAGCAAACTATTGCAGGTCCTGTCCCACCTGCCAATTAACTGCTCCAGCCTCTCACTTCCGTAATCCCTTAGTACTGTTGCCCATTATATTGGTGACCTTTGAACATATAGCCATGGATCTAGTAGGTACGCTGGTCAAGTCTGCACGAGGACATCAATATATCCTGGTCCTTGACTACGAGACACGGTACCCAGAGGCGGTACCCCTAAGAAACTCCTCTGCAAGAAGCATAGCCCGAGAGTTAGTCCACATCTTTGCCTGAACAGGAATACCAAAGGAGATCCTGACCGACCAAAGAACTCCCTTTATGAGTAAGGTGATGAAGGAATTATGTAAAGTCTTCCAGATCGACCAACTGAAGACGTTGGTGTACCATCCACAGATGGACGGCCTAGTTGAGAGGTTCAATAAAATCCTAAAATCTATGCTAAAAAGGTGGTAGAGAAGGATGGCCGGGATTGGGACTGTCTTCTTCCAATATCTGTTGTTTTCAATCAGGGAAGTCCCACAATCATCTACAGGGTTTACTCCATTCGAACTCCTTTATGGCCGACATCCTCGAAGATTCCTGGACATACCAAAGGAGACCTGGGAAGCCGAAGCTACACCCTAATGGAGCATCATCGAGCATGTTGCACAGATGCAGGAGAGGATTGCAAAGGTGATGCCTATTGTGAAGGACAGTCTCCTACAGATGCAGGCGGCCTAGGCAAGGGTAACAATTTTTCAGCAAGGGTGAGACAATTCAACCCTGTAGACCGAGTCTTCATGCTGATCCCCATGGTGGAGAGCAAGATTCTGGCTAAATGGCAGGGGCAATATGAAGTAATTGAAAAACTTGGGGAGGTGTACTATAAGGTCCATCAGCCTGGAAGATGGAAGCCATACTAAGTATACCATATCAACTTGATCAAGCCATGGCGAGATAGAGAGCCGATTGAAACTACGTGTCTTGAGGCTAGTCCCGAAGCTGATATCAAAGATATCACGGTTGCAGAGACCTTGTCACAGGTGCAGAACCAAGTGTCAAGAATTGCTACAGCGAAACAGAGACCTGTTCTCTGAATTGCCGGGGTGTACGCAGGTTGTGGAACATAAAGTTCTGATGAAACCGCATGTGAGGGTAAGGAACTTTTCACACATCCGTCATTTTTCCGGATTCGGCACACTCCAGTACAGTGCTATACAGTACAATGGCATTGCGGCAACCTCCGGTCACATGCTGTCATGTGACCGGAGCTTGCCGCGATGCCATTGTACAGTATTACACTGTACTGGAGTGTGCCGGATCCAGCGAAATGCCGGATGTGTGAAAGGGCCCTAAAACTGAAGCCCGCCGAGAAATGATCTCAAAGGAGGTGAAGAGGATGCTGAGCCTTAGTGTAGTTGAAGAATCTAAAAGTGACTGGTCCAGTGCCATCGTCTTTGTGCCGAAGCCGGACGAATGGCAATTTTGTAATGATTATCGCAAGCTAAATAAAGTCTCGAAATTTGACTCCTAACCGATGCCACGGGTTGATGAGCTCATTGAGAGGTTAGGGCCAGCAAAGTATATTACCACTCTTGACCTAACAAAAGGGTACTGGCAAATACCCATGGCTAGTGTGCCAAGGAGAAGACAGCCTTCTCTAAACCTGATGGATGTTTACAGTACATCAGGATGCCGTTTGGGTTGCAGGGAGCACCAGCCACTTTCCAGAGGGCCAAAAACCGGATCCTAGCATTTGATAAGACGTACGCCACAGCTTACCTGGACGATATTATGATCTTCACCTCAGATTGGGGAAGTCATCTGCAGAAGGTCCAGGTGGTGCTGGATGCACTGAGGAAGGCAGAGTTGACTATAAAGCCGAAAAAGTGTGCCATGGGGGAGGGAAGAGGCCAGGTACCTGGGCTATATCATTGGAAGGTTAAAAAACTTGCTGGGTAAAAACGCAGTAAAATGCAGGAAAATGTAGAAAAAATGCATGCCAAGGATACGTTTATTTGGGACTAAAAATGTGCATCTTTGTGTTCACCACAAAAATACGGCGTGCGCACATAGCCATACACAAACATTCAATAAAGTTTAAAATGAAGGTGGTCTCACATTTGAGAGACAATTATCTTGGCTATTTGATACATAAATTAGACTTGCAACTATTTAGCATATCATTAGTTATGCAGATTCTTGTCATGTCACTGCATTATTACTGTTTTGCTCCTAAAAATCCAAATTTTAATTTTTAGTATTTTGTTAGTATTTTGTAAACCCACCTTTGGTTTTCAATGTTGCCTGAATCCTTCTGGGCATGCTCTCGATCAGATTGAAGCATGTCTCAACAGAAATCTGACCTCAGGTCTTTTCTTCATGTTCCCAATGTTTGTGCATACTGATCGACTCACTTGGGTTTGTATACAGCTTTTTATTCAACGCTACCCAGTAGTGTTCGATTGAATTGAGGTCTGGGGACTGTGGGGGCCAAACCAGTGCCTCTATTTCATTGTCATTGAACCATTTCTTAACCAATCTCGACATATGCTGGTGGTTGTCCTGCAGGAACACCATGTTGTCTTTTTCATAATAGTACTCAGTGTTCTCAAACTGCTCCTTGATTCAAACCAGTGACCTTTTGCTTGGGAATACCTAATAGCACTGAGCTATTAGGGAATGTGAGAACAAGTTGTAATTTGTAGTATACAGGAAGAAAAAGATTTTACCACCACCAGAAACAAAACAGTAACAATACATGGACATGACAAGAATCTGCATAACTAATCATATAAATATAATGCTAAATAAGTTGCAAGTCAAATTTATGTATATGAGATAGCCAAGATAGTTGTGTATAAAATGAAGGTAGTGTCACATTTGAATCTATAATGGATGGTGAGATATGGAGCCTGAAAGTCTAAAGTTCAAAATATTGTTACCCTTTTGTTTGTCAGTTTAAATATACGTCAAAGGTCATGAAGAGGATATAAATAGTCTAAGAGTGAAATTCTGCTGATAGTATCCCAGATCATGCTTTCAATGGAATCTATCAATATGGTTTTCTTTATTATCAATGTGTGTTTGTACCTCCTTTTTTAAGTTAAACTTGCCACATGGTTAAATCACCTCTATGGAATTTATATTTAAAATATGCAATATTTTAATGTAGCATCTCTTCAATCTATTTGTTTTCCATCCGCCATCTAAAACCCACACAATGAACTTGACAAACCTCATCCTCACAAAGTAAAAAAAGGGCAAAGAGCTTTAAAATCTCATGGTAGTGGCAGGAGAGCAGCAACTATAAAGCCATCTTCAACATTCTGCCAGTTATGTATTAGAAGGTCAAAAGAGAAAACAGAAACCGTAACCTCAAAAGTCTGGAAAGGCTAAAGAAAATATGCATCAGGGAATCAATTTTTAAAAGTTCACTTTGTATTTTAGGGAAGAAAAATGGTAAGTACTTATAAAATACAGGCAGATCAAATCAGCTACACTGTAATTTGAAAATGTCTGAAGCCGAGCAATTTTTCAAAACGGGGGAAGCAACCAAAATGCCTAAATATTATTGCAGCTTCACAAGAGAAAATTAGTTTAATACTTCAAAAAAAAATTGCAGCTTCGTTTTATTTCTGAAAGAGGTGCTTGAAGAGCATTGTGGATGACAAGAACGCAGGCATTTATGCAAAATGACTGAAATTTACAAAGAAATATACTGTGATGAATTTAAACATCTGGTTATTCCTTTATTTTCTTTTAAGGTAATCGCTTAACCGTGCTCTCACCGGCAAGCATAAAGAGCAGCTTCTTGAAGTGTGGCTTTTACCGTTTGTGTGGCACCTTGTTATGGCGGATACAGAGACACTTAATTGATAAGCCATACTTGGCATAATAAAATAGTTATTACGCTTTGTAGAATACAAGTGAAATTAGCTGATAAATAATGATAATGTCATCTCATGGCCTACAGGGATGGCAATGTGTGCAGTGGCAGCTAAGCATCTATCCCTTAACATTTAGTTCTACTGAAATATATCACTTTCTTATGCTGCTGGGGATTCATTTTATACTTGATTCCATCTTTATACTGCATATTTATATTGAAGGATATGTTACAAGTGATGCAATTGCTTGACTGTTCGTCAAGGGTTTTATTATTTGGGGTACAAAGAATAAAAAAGAAGCCTCCTTTCTTGTAAAACAGCAAGCTTTTCCACAGGTCATTGGTGCACTGGCTAGTTCCATTAGCCTAAATAAAAAAAGATCTGTAACACCATATACAACTCTAGAGAGGTGAAATGCTTTTAGGGTATGTTTACAATATGTTTTCCAGTGGTTAAAATCTACGAGTTTTCTAGTGGACACTGGTTGAGGAAACTCTCTTATTTTGTGTAGTTTTTGAAGGCCTTTTGGATGTCCTGAAGAGTATACTGCAGTAGTTTTAAAGAGTATTTAAAGCGTTTTTGCAATGTATCTTTCCTTGAGCTATTGTTGCAGCCATTTGATTGAACAATACCTAGTTTATAGCCTTTTACATCAGGAGCCACTTCAGAGAAGTGACATCCATTTTCTTCTCTGCAACCAAATGTTTTATTAAAGCATAAAGCATGTAAAATATGCTCAAAAGCCTGAAAGAATGGACAGCAATCTGCTTTTCTCTTAGAAATACATACAAATATTCTTTGGAGCATTTTGTTGACACGTTTTCTGCCGTTTTTAGGAACACATCCTAAAAAATGCAGAGTGAAAATTATCTTAAAGGAAAATTGTCAGTAGGATCAACACTCCTAAGCAATTTATATGGGAATGCAGTTCATAGGTGAATAAAAGTACAACTTGAAATCTGTGATCCGATGTCAGATCGGCTTTAATAAGAGAAAGGCCATAATGGTTTTCTAATCCTTCACAAAGACCTAAACACAGGCCTGAAGAATTCTTTGGTTCATCTTTCATGTATCATAACAATATGATGCAACTTTTTTTTCTTTTTCACATTACGCCCATATAAAATTATCTGCAATAAAAATATAAATATTCGAGCCATGATTAAAATTCTGCAACTGTTTTGTGCCTATATGTACTGTGTAGACCAATATGTCTCCAGGTTTCTTGATTACAAACAAATCCTGAGTAGTCTGTAATTAAATTAAAGGATGTATTCAAGGCATCCTGTGATCAAATTCTTTAATAGTCAAAATACCTAATTAAACCACACACAATGTTTTGGCCACAAAACCGTGCTCGTCAAGCCAAAATATAAACAGGAAACAGTGGCTTGGATATATTATTTTGTGAATTTATTAGCGACTAGGTGGGAAGTTGGCCCATGGAGCAAGTGGAGTTGTGTGTCAAAAACTGACAACAGTATAGTCTGTAGATATAATCCATTCCATCTGGAAACACTATCTTATTAACGTTCTAAATTTTTATGCAAGAACTAAGAACACATGTAAGTGATTTTAACTGTAGAATAAGACTAAAGGGATTGTTTGTGGTGATATATAAATGTGAGAAGCAGCTGAGACACAAGAAAGTAGGGGTCTGTGGTTATATGCTCAGGCACCAAGCAGATATGTTGGAGTGAAGCTCCTGCTATCCTTAAGATTATTCTGAGGGTTGTAACTTGTACCCCCTTCCCTGCACTTCATTGGACCGTTAAGTAGCTCAACAGAGGAAACATCAAGGTGCCAAAATGACAAACGCTGGAGAAGCTGATGAGCCGCGTATGAGAAGGAGGCAACGGCAAACTTGACGTCTGCTCTCGGCATGGAGAGGAGAAACAGAAGGAACATCGCAGAGGGTACTCTAAGAACCCCACACTGCTGTCTCCCAACAGATCGCATCCACAGGCGCTGGATTCAGCACACTGAACAAGATAGGTTTTCGCCCCTCCATTACCCGATGAAGATCTGTTTGCCTGTGAGTCTGCTGCTTGGTCCTAGTACCAGCAGGTTACTGTAGCTGAGACTCCTGTATTTCTGTCTCCTGTACCACAAGTCACTGTATAGCAACTTCACAGAGACAGGGGACAATACAAACTGGTGGTAAAGTGGAGCTTTCTGGCACATATAAAAAGCAGAACCAATATTGTGAATCTTGTGGCATTGGGAGTCCTATCTCCATACAGTGTTCAGGCACCATTCTCTGTATTCAAGGACACTGACTGCGCAGCCTTGTTTCCTGCACTAGATCACTATCCCTTTGCACACTGGCTATGCTGACAAATGTAAGCTCTTGCTTTGAACCCTATACAGTCAATGGGTGGAGGAGACGCAGTGAGGTGGGGTTGTCCTGCTAATTTATTTTAAGACTTCTTATATTCTCCTTCAATTAATATCAGCATCTCTGCTAAAAAGAGCTGTAATAAAGGCTCTAATGCAGCAAAGAAGTTGCTAAGGTGGACCTGATGGATAACAAGGGGAGGGGCTTCATCCACAAAATCCCAGGAATATCAAAGGTGGCAAACATTAGAGGACGAGGCAGATGAGGAGCAGGAGGACCCAACTCTATGCCAGGTCTCAGAGCAATTATTAAAGGCCATCTCAGTTTGTAAGTGCTCACTGACTGAGGAGATTCAGTCTGAAGTGGGACTTTTACATCAAGATATGCAGGCCTTGTGTGGTCGAATCTCTCAAGTGAAATCCAGAGTATCGAATTGAATGGATAAACTTTCAGAGTATATATAAAACGACATATAGTCAAGGGAATATTTATAACCAATTATTCAAAGGGATTATTCCCAAAGTGCAAAAATTTATTATATATCAAAAAAGTGCTGTACCCAGCAATTAACATACATGAAGGTGACCTTTTAGATCTTGTACATATAGGATACGCTTTCCACCTGTCCCTGGTTACCAGGAGCAGATTGGAGAGTCCCAAGCAAGATCTATAACATATAGAAATAAAATCACACAGGTTCCAGTTTGATACCACAATACAAAATTGGACTCCAAGATTAGCCAATACTCAGCAGTATTCCAGTCGAGCAACAGAAGTCCTTTACAGACATTCCACTTCAGTGGGAAATTAAACTGCTGTTGGCAGTATTATAGAAGTCTAAATATACTGGATGCACCGCTGTATAATGTAATAATCATTATACAGCGGTGCATCCAGCATATTTAGGACTACTATAATACTGCCAGCAGCAGTTTAATTTCCCACTGAAGTGGAATGTCTGCAAAGGACTTCTGGTTCTCGACTGGAATACTGCTGAGTATTGGCTAATCTTGGAGTCCAATTTTGCATTGTGGTATCAAACTGGAACCTGTGTGATTTTATTTCTACATGTTATAGATCTTGCTTGGGACTCTAAAATCTGCTCCTGGTCTCCAGGGTCAGATGGAAAGCTTATCCTATATGTACAAGATCTAAGAGGTCACCTTCATGTATGTTCATTGCTGGGTACAGCACTTTTTTGATATATAATAAATTTTTGCACTTTGGGAATAATCTCTTTGAATAATGGAAAAACTTTCCCCTATGGTGACCAAACTATACAAGGTGGCTGGATCAGCTGACTCATGGCGTTAAAAAAACAAATGATCTTGAAAGCCGGCTTTGCCCTATAATCTTAGCATTATAGGCTTGCCAGAAAGAGCTGAAGGTAAACATGCTAAACAATTTATCAAAACCTGGCTGAAATCCAACCTGGGAAACAAATTCTCTCTCATGTTTGTAGCAGAGAGAGCTCATAGAGTCCCGGCTAAACCCGCAACTCTAGGAGCCCCTCCACCCACCCAACCACACCATTTCTGCCATGGCTCTTGAATTGCAAAGACCGAGATGTCGCTTTACGCCTTGCCAAACAAAGATTCCCTTTCAAGTACAATAATGCAACAGTCTCTCAATTCCTGAATTTCTTTGTGGACCTCCAGAAACAGAGAGCCCAGTTCATGGATGCCAAGAAGAAATTTAAGGATCAGAACATTTCCTATTCTACAATTTACCTAGCTTGTCTACGCACTGTGTATGAGGGATCTACAATCTTTTTCATCAACTTCAGTGAAACATTGGATTGGCTACCACTCTACCCTGCACCTATATTGGAAAAATGGTAATGTCCTGCATGACAGAACACCCTAATTCTAAATTCATAAATCACAAAAGAGGGGAAACCGATTTTAATTTACAATAAAAGGGCTACATTTTCCACATTGTATGCAACAACTATACCTTGTACTATGTTCAGTGTGGATATTCACGGAGTGTTAAACTTACCAAGCTTTGAACCTCGCTAGATCTAGATGGTTAAATTGTTATTGATTTATTTGTTGCTTTCTGCCAAGACTCTAGTTTGCTTTACTCTCCACTGTCCTTTAACGATTCAGGATGGACAAGTGGCTTTTCATGGAAGGCATTGTCCTATGGTAAATCAGTGTAACCAGACTGGTTCTATTATATCCCTTAGGATAAGGTTTTCATGCCTTGTGAAGCAGGATTTTCTTTTTGTCTTATGTAGTATTTCCACAGACATATGGCTTCCCAACTAAGATTTATGTCTTGGAATGTGAGGGGCCTTGGCTACCCTGGTAAGAAGATGAAGGATATTTCACAGGTTAAAAAGTATCAGCCATATATACTTGGTCTTGTGGAGACACACCTCACGTTAGACTCCACGATATGGTTCAAGAATCCATGGGTACAATTGTTGGTACACTGTTTCTATACCAACTATTCTAGGGGAGTTACACTCCTGGTGAAGAAATTGGTAAGGTAGGAAGCGAAGGTAACATATAGGGATTTAAAATGCCGTTTTGCCTTTATATATGCAGTAATAAATTCTAGGGAATATGTTTTAATATGTTTATTTAAACCTTCCCCGGCCAACATGGAAATAACTAAACAAGTGGTAAGCTTCTCCTTAGCTACCCAGATGCTCCCATATCTATGGGAGACTTTAATTTGCTAATAAAGCATAATTTGAACAGATTTAAAATGGGAGTAGCAGCAATGGTGGGTAGACATCCTTTTACTACTTTGGCATCATAATATGTAAGGTGATGCATGGGAAAAATAAGGGCAAGCATTTCATCTGGATACTCTGAATTACACTTGTCATTCTTTGGCTAGGCCTACTTTATATTGTAGCGGTTATATTTTTTACTCTGTCAGAGTAACTGTCTGGGTGGAGAAGGTGCAACAAGGAAAGAGGGCTCTCAGATCACAGTTCAGTAATAATTACATTTGTGGCTGATTAAATAGAACATAGGGCCTATGAGGGACAGCCTAAAGGGGTTGACCCTTATCAGAACCTTCTGCTATAAGCTGTGGCAGTTATAAAAATAAAAAAAAATTAGTACTACTTACCTTCCCTGAGTCCCGTGCCAGCTCAGCGTCACTACCTTGGTCTTTGTTGTTTGTATGTAATACTGAAATCACGCCAACAGTGCTGCAGCTAATCACTAAGCTCAGTGGCTTGTGCTGCCTACACAAGCAGGGCTAAGTGATTTGCCGCATTGCTTTGGTGGGGGGGATGTTAGAAATACCACAGCTTAGAGCCGAAAAGTTTCTGAAAATAGAAAACCCAAAGCTATGTGAAGATGAAGCTTTGAGGCATTCAAAAACAAGATTTTAAAAGAGAAAAGTGAATCAGGAACCAATCTTTTTTGACGGTGAAGAGAGGTTTAGAGGAATATTTCTTTTCATGAAGCAAATTTTGAAGAGTTTTTAAAAGAAATTTTGTTACTGAAGCGTTGTTCTTTTGCCTTTGGATTGAAAAGCCGCAATACATTTTTGAATGTTGTGCGGCTGATCATTTGTTTGAATCACAAGCCGTTTCAATGAAGTGACATGCACTTTCTCATTTTCCCACCATTTTTCAAAATATGAAGTGGATAGAAATGCTCCAAAACTCCATATATGAACATCAGAGAGAATCAACACTGAAATTAGTTGATAGTGGTTTTCAAGAGATTGTAGGTTATTTCAGTGGTGATTATCTCTCGGCCTAAAATTGTAGCCATTCCTACACACTTGGGTTTTGTTTTTAGGTTGATTGCAAAAAAGAATGGTTTGCCAAAAGGCTTTACTACCAAGTTAGCTTTTCGTTTTTAAAATTTGTTTGCAGCTAACTTTCAAATAAAACATTTATATGTAGGAGTCAATATGAAAAATCAGGGCAGTGACTGCATCTTGTTTAAGAAAACTGCAGAAAAAACCCACAGGGCATAACGTGAAAAATTAACGGCATACTCAAAATTATTCTCCATAAAAAAAATAAAAAAAAAAAAAGATATTGAGAGTGGCTTAAAAAAATTTAGCAGACAAATAAAAAAGTTAACCATAGAAACCAAATGTTCCTTTAGTTTTCAACATAATATCTAAAAAATGAGAACTGGGATCTGAGCAACTGTGGTAAAGGGTAATATGCAATGCTAAAGAAACAGTTTAGTATATATTTGTCTATGCAACAGAAATGGCAAAGAGTAAAAAAGATACATACATAATTAACAAGGGAAAAGCAAAAAGGTTAGGAAACTGGCAACATTCCAAATTTGGAATGCTAAGGTGATGTCTTAAATTGGATTTTGTATAGTTTAAACATTTTTAATTTCACGTAATTGTTCCATAGTTATTAGAGGAAGAATGTCATCTTTTGACTACAGTATTGGCACATTGCTTAATTATGCAGCGTGGCATTCTCTGCACAGTGGAACTAAGCTGTCAGCCTTTGTTTGGAAAAGTACAGTATTTATTAGGATACGGAAATGATTTGAGCAGTCACAGATTCAATATGGTCTTTTTCTTAATTCAAAGGCAAGGTGCAGACACATTAAGGTGATCTGACAGCTACAAGTAACATATCAAGAGGCTTGTGGAAGTTAAACACTTGATCAAACATATCATAGTTTAGAATTAGCCAATTAATTATGGAAGGTAATAGCATTTAGAAGTGGGTCAGTAATAAAAGACAAGGTTTTTATGAATATGTAAAGTTACAATGTACCTTGAGAATATGCTGCATTTCACCTTACATTAATATTCTAATCAATAGACTTTTAATCAGCTGTAACAATAGCAAATGCTAAATCCTCATGTATATCCAATATAAAGTTCTTGTCTCATTTCTGACAATGTTTTTTGTTTGTTTTTTTAACAAATTTCAACCACATAGACATGAAAAAAAATTTGAGAAATGATTTGCCTAAAGATATCATATGAGCAGATTTTATCTTAACTATTTGGTGTTGAGTCATGTTTATTGGTTTACAACTCATAATGAGGGTAAAAAGCTCAGCCACATACATTTCTAAGTGTACATTCACATTATAGTACTTTTGCAGTATTGATTTGCTGCATGTATTGGTAAAGCTCCCAAATGATATATCAAACTTACTTAAAAACACCATTCACTTGATAGAGGCCAAAAGTGTCTTTTTGGACACCATGGGGTTGCCATTTATCATACTAAAATATTTTTACACAAAAAAAAATTAGAATAGCTATTTAACTGACTACATGTGATCTTCTAGAAAAGCCAAATGGTGCTTGAAAGTTTCTGAACCCTTCATAATTTCTATATTTCTAAATAAATTTGTCCTACAAATACTGTACATCCGCTTTTTACACTTACTACTTAAGGCCCCATCACACACAGAGATACATCTTTGGCAGATCTGTGGTTGCACTGAAATCATGGACATATTGTTCCATTTGTACACAGCCACAAACCTAGTACTGAGTGTCCACAATTTCACTGCAACCACAGATCTGCCGCAGATTTATCTGTGTGTGTGACAGGGCCTTTAGAGTATCCAATACAACAGAGAATAAAAAAAAAATAGTCAAAAATATTAGACTGTCCTTTTTTAAATTGAGGATAATAATCCACTATCAAATGTAGGATTAGCAGATAATTTGAAGGTGAAATGAGAGTCTGTTTTCAATAAAAGGCATGATAATCTGTTGTGAGAGAGTAACCTATTTGAGTTAAAGACAGGAATTTAATAAAATCCTATCTTCACAACACATTTGTGGAAGTATATAGTGGCACAAAGAAGATTTTGGAGGACATCAGAAGGAGTTGTTGATGCTCATCAAGTGGTAAAAAGTTACAAAAACAAGTCTTTGGGAGTTTGGGCTCCAATGCAGTTTGACGGATTGTATACAAATGAAATAAATTCAAGACCATTGTCACACTCCCCAGAACTGTTCAACTAACAGAGATCACTCCAAGAGCAAGGTGTATAATAGTCTGCGTAGTCACAAAAGAGCTCAAGGTAACCACTAAGCAACTAAAGGTTTTTCACATGAATTAACGTTAATGTTCATGAGTCCACCATCGATATGACACAGAATAACAATGATGTGTATGGCAATATTGCAAGGAGAAAGCCGCTGCTCTCAAAAATGACATTGCTGCCAATCTGCAGTTGACAGAAGATCTGTACACACTAAAAGGCTACTAAAACACTAAAAAAAAATGTATTGTGGATGAGAGAGAAAACAAAATAGAGCTTATAGGTTTAAATGAGAAGTGTTTTCTTTGGAAAGTGAAAAACATTGCATTATAGGATAAAAATCTCATACCATCTGTAAAACAGGATGGTAGCATCATGGACAGGACCTGTTTTGTGGCATCTGGGTCAGGATTGCCATTATTAATAATGGAATAATTAAGTAAATTCTAAAGAAAAATGTAAGGAGATTTGTTCATGAGGTCTCAAGAGAACGAGGGTCATGCAGCAAGTCAACAAGCCAATGCACGCAAGCCATTCTACAAAAGAATGGTTAAAGAAGAATAAAGATAAAGTTTTGGAATGGCTAAGTCAAAATTCTGACCTTAATTCTACAGAAATGTTGTGGCAGGACCTGAAGTAACAAGTTCATGGAGGAAATATATCAACATAAGTTGAAGCTGTATTATAGGGAATAAAGAGCTCCAACTTCTCTAAGCCAATGTGTAGATATTTACCATACACATTTACCTATAGTTATTGCTTGATAGGGCATAAAGTTAAAATTTTAGGGAGTTGTACCCTATCCTGGCACCAATCATAACTCCAGGAGTGCTGTACTTCCATTTCTACCGGCTTGATAGGGTGGTCACAACAGATACTGAAAGCAAAGGTTCCCATTCTTTTGGCACTTAAAGATGTGTTCTTGGATAATTTTCATCAATAAAAAAATTACAAAGTCAACTATTTTTGACTCGTGTTTTATTTAGTTCTCTATCTACTCTTACTATGTGTTTGAAAATCTGTTATAGATTTAGATCAAAGTTATGAAGAAATCTAGAAAAATCAGAAGGGTTCACAAACGCTCAAGCACCACTGCATGTGTCAAACAATTGTCAAGGATATTTTCTTCCCCTCTGCATGACATTTCTAATTAGAGAAGATTTTAATGACTAACAAGAACATCAAGATTAAGTTATACAATGTGGACAACAGACTGATGAAAAAGCGGTTAGACACCAAAGAGTTAAAAGTAAGATGATATGTTTATGGATCAACAAAGGGGTGATGAAGACAGCAGATTACATTTCAGTCAAATATAATGGTAGAAATTAGAATACCTCAAAGTGAGATGGCAACCAATCACCTGAAACGTTTCAATGGTATCCATTTGTAAAAGCCGTTGCAATCAAAGGCCCCTAAAATTGTACAATTGTTGAGTTTGTCAGTGCCCTATTCAACAAGAACAGATTTTTGCATTTCAGCTTGGTTAGAGTGGCATGAATGTGCATTTTTCTCACATGTATGTAGTTGTCCACAATATGTTATATTTGCAGCTAAGGTATCATCCATCACTGCGATCCATAAACAGAGCAAACAGTGGTAGCTGCTGTGAGCTGCAATACAACAGCTTGTGAGACATTTACTGCTTAACCTTCGAAAGACAATATTAGAAAATATACGCAAAACCCCACTGAGAAAGGCTGCCAACCTCCCTCCTCTGTGCATTGTAATAGCCCTGCAGAGAAATATTAGCACAGCAAAACTGTGACTTCAAGGCTGTACTTTCATCTGAGCAGCCCAGAGGTCACCATAGTCAAGCTTTCGAAATCACAGAGGGCTTTTCCAGCAGGTGAGGTATGAAATGAGACAAGTTTGGAAGGTTGAAAAGGGTAATTTACCTTAGTACTTAGGTTAGCGGAATGATAATGCATCCTATTTGATAATGCAAGCAAACCAGATGAGATTTAAAGGTTACTATGGTGACATGATATTCTGAAGACGATTTCTACTAGTTCAAAGGGTTAGTGATTGAGCTAAAGCCGTATTAGAAAATGCAGCAACTATTAAACAAGAAATAAGGGAGGACACAAAAGAGACAGGCAAACAAAGCAATTGAACTTTATGGAAATTAACACTTTTGCACTGACAATTTTGTTAAAGTTTTGATTTGTTTCCTAAACTGAACACTAATCAATATACTAAATACTCTTAATTAAAAAATCTTATCATTTGGCCTGTTTTACAAATTTGTCTGTAAAGCTGCTTATGAAATAATCCTGACCACACACTACTCCTGGCTGTGTCAGTGCTTTCTGTTCTCTCCCTCCCTTCTCTCAGTGTTATAGATGGAAGGAAAGCGTAAGAGGTTGTTAGCTGCAGAGAAGCATTTGGGGAGGCAAGAATTTAAGGGACCGCTATTTTGTAGCAAAGTATGTGATAGACATAAGGATTGGAGTGTAGATATAAGGAGAAAAACTTACTCATTGCAGCATGCAAGGATCCAATAAATGAAAAGGAAAATCACACACTCCTCAACAAGGGAAATCAGTCCAGGAATTAAGCGGTGCTGATCCACAAGAGCTAGTGAGAACAGCAGCATCCTGGAATCACATATAGCATGTCTAAGAGGGAAACTACACTTAAGAAAAGTAGGAAACTTTGAGAAGATTGTAAAGGAATATAGGGGGTATACAAATTAATGAAAAAATGGTGACTACAGCTTGAAATGTAATGAAATTTCTTTTAAACCCAAGCCTGCTCTTAAAGGAAAAATGATCTTTTGCCACATTAAATGTGTCCAGAGCACTTAAATGTTCCATGTTTGAAAAGTATACCCATAAAATGTAAAAGGACTACAATTTGTGCACAGCCAATGTATGCCGATATAGTCTAAACCTGTAGAATGTACCACATTAATAGTTACCATTTCTGCTATTGAAAATTGGTAATACTATAGTAGATGTACTGTATATCTTTAATATTACTAGTCTAATTGATGCCTCATGGATCTATTAATGCTAATGTTCTTATTAAAGTGAATCTGTCAGGTTTTTGCCATTTAATCTGAGAGCAACATGATGTAGGGATAGAGACCCTGTTTGCAGCTATGTGTCACTTACTAGGCTGTGTTGTTTCAATAAATTCAGTGTTTATCACTAGAAAACTAGTTGTCTTGTGCCAAATAGTCCACCAGCTCAGTGTAACCCTGCCCCTAACACTTGGCATTCTGCCGAGTACAAGTGTCAACAGGAAGCCATCAATCAGTGGTGTCAGTGGAATTATACACAGCTCAGCATTCAGAAAACTGTTAGATCTGCAATAGATTAAACAGTGAATTTATCAAAACTACAAGCAGCCCAGTAAGTAACACATAGCTGGAATCAAGGTCTCTGTACTTACATCAAGCTACTTACAGATTACATAGCAAAAACCTGGTGACAGATTCTCTTTAATGCATCAACAGGTATTTTAAAATGTATTGTAGTATTCCTATTTACTCAATAATCCTATTGATTCTCCACAAAAGAACACATTATAAAACCTTCTCACATTTCCCTAACATAGGTGTACAATGATAATAATCAACAGCCAATCAATAGCTGACCAGTCATTGAGCACTGAAAATCACTTCACATATTACTTTAAGCAAATGTGCAAAGTAATAGAAGAATATATGCTGGCAAAAGGTTTAATTTAATAGCTCATTTTGTAATACACACTACCGTACAACACTGCACTCTCCACCAGCACGGTCTTTAATAAATAAATGCTTACTCTTGGCATTAAGGGATTGTGCCATAATTAAAGGGTAACTCTAGGCCTTAATGTAAAAAAACAAAAAAATAAAAAAACATCGTGCCTAAGCATTAACAGGCAGGTAGTTGCTAACTTTCTTCACCAGCAAACAGCGGGCACGGACGTTCCTGTCAGTGATTCAGCAGCTTCTGGTGACATCAGGTCAACAAAGCAGAAGTAGCTCATCAATTCTGCTTTGTTTACAGGGAGGAACTGCTGATGTCATGCTTATTGACAGCCAACTATCCGATGCCTAACTGGGGGAGCCGGCTGTCATTCAGCAGAACATAGTCAGCCCCGCCCTGTAGACAGTGCAAAGCAGAAGTGAAGGCGCCACTCTGTTGACAGGGAGCAGCTGAATCGCCAATCGGTCAATAACCGCTCTGTGCCAAGTGCAACAGGCAGGTAGTTGCCTCTGTTAGCAACTATCTACCTGTTTTTGTTTTGTGTATTTTTTTTACTATGTGTAAAAAAAAACCTCAAAAAAATGGACCACTTAACTTTTACTTGGGATGGTTTTTTTTAGATTTTCACATTTGTCATATTAATAGATCACTTGAAAAATACTCAAAATACTCAATAGGTTTTAATCTAAATTGTAGTGAACTGGTAGTGAGGTGTGATATCTGGTAGATGTTTGCACTAAAGAGGGCTCGGTTTCTAGTTTGTATCTCGTAGACATTCAATTATCAAATTTATTGGCCTATATATAGCATTTTATAAATCATGTGGATATAAACTATGTTGAGATATAGCCTTGTGTGTTCTTAAAGTGAAAAGTAGATTACAGTAGATTACTAATAGTGTACTAAAGATTTTCATCTTAAATCATTTATGCACACTAAAGTATGTGGCAGCTCCTCCTACAATTGAGTAGTCTTTGGAGTTCTAAGTGTATGGTTTCCCAAGGAGATGAGATCAAGGTACCTACTAAGAATTAACTGACACCTAAGACTAGTAGAAACCAACTCACAATGGGACCTGCCAGACAATCCACAACCCAAGATTCAATTCAAGTACACCATGAAAAAGATGTACAATCCTTAGATTTGAGGGTTTAGTTAGTAGTACTTTTAAGATTTCATCTGAATCTCTGGACATTAGAAAAGTGGCATTGTATAAACTAAAATTTACAGGAAAGGACAATATAATTTCTCATTCTAAAAATGTTGGCCTCTCATATATTCTACTTGATTTGATCAGGACAAACAGTACTACAGCTGCAAACATTTTATGGGTATATTTTTCAATCAGACACTTTGTTTTCTAAAATAATACATAAAACATAACGGTAATATTAAAAAAAATGATGCATGGAGAAATATTGGAATAATTCTCCATTATATGGGGGCTTCTCAATTGTTTAAATTGGAACATTGATACCATTAACAGGAAAGTCCTTGCCAAAATTAAAAGTACTGGAAAAATTTTTCCAAACCCATTTAAAAATTAAATTAGGTAAAAAAAAATAATTCAGGAGCATTCAGAATGTGATTATCTCTACTAAAACTGCACTTACTGCAATGTATCACCAACTTGGTGGCACATCACATATATAATCTGCCTCAAAAGGCTCTATTTGAAATCAATGCAAAAACAAATTAAGACTGGGAAGTTTTACAGTGGGCTCAGGGCATAACTATTAATTAGCAACGTAACTGTTCTATAAATAAGGTTGCCCATAGACAGTGCAATACTGCCAATACATCTACCCATGATTTGGCTGGTCAAATACTATAAAATGTTCTTGTGATTGTTACAAGGACTCAATCTTCCACCATACATGAATAGATCAGTGGTCTAGATCACCGGATGAAAAGAGGAATTGGACAGTGCATAGTAAGCTTTTCTACATATTCAAAGCCTTCTCTATAGATAGGGAGATTTATTCAAAATAATTAACAGCAAATGTGGACAATGGAGCCAGTTCACATTCTGCATAATTTTTTTTTTTAGTACTAGTGCTTCTGTAGCACTAAAGAAAAATTAATGTATAAAATAAAAATGTATTTTAATGCACATGAATCCCTATGTTGCAACCACAGACTATAAGTCATATTGTTTGTCCCTACCACTTATCATCCAATTCAAAAATTTGGATTTACTGTGCCTGATACACAATTATGTTTGGTCATAGTAGAATAATGGTTGGCAGCCTCTGAATAATTAAATGCACATCCATGCCATCATACAGCAAACAACTTTGCAGTCTGAAAACGAAAAATGCATGCAAATTGACCAAGATAAATTTCCATCCAGATTTATAGATCAAAGTAGCATAGCGGTACAACAAAATTTATTTTGTCATAGTTTTTTATAACAGGTTAGTAATTCACAGTAAGTCTTAGAGAATTATACAGTCCCAATTTAAAATTAGTTACAGAATACATCACTAAAACGCATGCATATGTTAAAAAAATCAGTGACTACTAATACTATCTAAAGCTTTATCCAAGACACATGGTTAAAACACAAGGTGATAACATTAACAAATATAATTGTAACAGGAGGGATAAAGTCTATTTTTCGTTACATAGAGATCTGAAAGGGAAGATCACTGAATCTAAAAGGTGTAATTTTTCTGTTTGCTTAGCTAACCTTCAAGATGTAAAAGAAAAAGCAAAAAGGGTAAGGTGCAAAGGTAATGTATAAGGTTGACATGTATAAGGTAAAGTAAAAGGTTGAGGTGTATAAAGTGAAGTGTAAGGTGGAGGTGTATAATGTAAAGTATAAAGTTGAGGTGTATAATGTAAAGTATAGAGTTGAGGTGTAGAACGTAAAGTGTAAGGTGGAGATGTAGAAGGTAAAGTGTAAGTGGAGGTATAGAAGGTAAAGTATAAGGTTGAGGTGTAGAATGTAAAGTACCAGGTTGAGGTGTAGAATGTAAAGTATAAGGTTGTGGTATATAAGCTAAAGTATAAGGATGAGGTGTAGAAGGTAAAGTGTAAGGTTGAGGTGTGTAATGTAAAGTATATGGTTGAGTTGTAGAAGGTAAAGTATAAGGTTGAGGTTTATAAGGTAAAGTGTAAGGCTGAGGTGTAGAAGGTATAATATAAGGTTGAGGTGTATAATGTAAAGTGTAAGGTTGAGGTGTAGAAGGTAAAGTATAAGGTTAAAGTGTAGAAGGTAAAGAATAGTATTAAGGTGTATGATGTAAAGTATAAAGTCAAGGTATGCAAGTTAAAGTATAAATTAGCGCCTTTTTCAGACATCCATTTTACACTCGCATGTTACATCTATGAATTTCAAGGATAAAACACATACCCATTATAGCTTATAGTGTTGCTCACATGTCTGTGTTTTTGCAGACCGTGTATCCATAAAAAAAAATAAATCACAACGCATGTTCGTTTTTCATGAAAGAATCAAAATCGCCCATATAAGTATATGGGTTCTGGAAAATTATGGACAGAATATGGAACCCAAATGAATAGCTCTGTTATTTTCACATACAAGCAAAAAAATAAAATAAAATGGACATCTGAATGAGATCTAAGATGTAAGATAAAGTATACAGTTAAGGTGAAAGTTTAATGTGTATACAGTGCCTTGCCAAAGTATTCACACCCACTTTAGTATTTTCTGTGTTTTGTTACCTCACAACCTGGATTTTTGGAATTTTACTGTTTTTTTTTTTGTTTTTGAGGGTTTGCATCAATTCATGTAAAGAACAGGGTTACAACTGTAAACATTTGGTTTTTATTTTATTGTGAAGAAAACAATAAATAGAAGAAAAATAACTGGAAACTTCAGTGTGCAAAACTATTCAGCTCCCTAAAGTCAGTACTTTGAAGAGCCTCCATTTTCGGCAATTACAGCTGCAAGTTACTTTGAATAAGTCACTATGAGTTTTCCACACCTTGCCATTGGGATTTTTGCCCATTCCTCAAAGTAAAAATGCTCCAGCTCCTTCAAATTAGATGGTTTTATCTAGTGAACAGCAATCTTCAAGACTGGTCACAGATTCTCAGTTGGATTAAGGTCTGGGCTTTGACTAGGCAACTCCAATACATTTACACATTTACCCTTAAACCATTTGAGTGTTCCTTTAGCACTATGCTTTGGGTCACTGTTTTGTTGGAAGGTGAACCTCTGTTCCAGTTTCAAATCACAAACAAACAGGTTTTGCTCAAAAATATCACTGTATTTCACACCATCCATTTTTTCCTTGAGTCAGATCATTTTCCCTGTCCCTGCTGCTAAAAAACATCTCCACAGCATGATGCTGCCACCACCATGTTTCACTGTGGGAATGGTGTTCTTGGGGTGATGAACGGTGTTCATTTGTCGCCAGACATAGTGTTTAGCTTGGTAGCCAAAAAGTTACATTTTGGTCTCATCTGACCACAGCACCTTCTCCCACATGTCAGAAGACAAAATGAAAACGAGCCTTTCAATTTTTGGCTCAAGTAAAGGCTTTTTTCTGGCCATTCCTCCATAAAGGCCAGCTCTATGGAGTGTACGGCTCATTGTGGTCATATGGTCAGATACTTCAGTCTCAGCTTGGGAACTCTGAAGCTCCTTCATGGTTACTTTTGGTCACGGTGCTGCCTCTCTGATTAATGCCCTCCTTGCCAGGGCTGAGAGTTTTGGTAGGTGGCCCTCTCTTCGCAGATTTGTTGTTGTATCATGTTCTTTCCATTTGATGATAATGGATTTGATGGTGCTCCAGGGGATCATCAGAGATTGGGATATTTTTTAGAACCCAACCCTGAATTGTACTTCTCAACAACTTTGTCTCTGACTTGTTTGGAGGTCTCTTCGGTTTTCATGGTGGTGGTCGGCTAGTGTTGCCTCTTGCCTAATGGTGTTTCAGCTTCTGTGGCCTTTCAGAAAAGGTGTGTATATACTGACAGGACATGTGACACTTAGATTGCATACAGGTGGACTTCCTTTCACTAAGCATGTGACTTATGAAGTTAACTGCTTGCACCAGACATTTTTAGTGTCTTCATAGCAAAAGGGGTGAATACATATGCATATGACAATTTTTATCCTGTAAATTATTTTTTTTTCGCCTATACTTTTCTCACTTGACAGCCCCAAATGCGACTATTTAGTGCTGATGCATCACACAAATCGGATTACAAAAATATTTAAACACAGGTTGTAATGTAACAGAATAGGTAAAAAGCCAAGGGGCTCAATACTTTTCAAGGCACTGTAACTTAAGGTATTCCATATAAATTTCAAATAAACTCTGGAAACATTTTAAATTCATTTTTTTTTAAATTATGTCTTAATGTAAAGTTTGCATATCTAGTAAGGGAGGGTAGCTTGCAGTGATTTCAGAGCAATATGGGCCCTTTGTATGCAGTATCACTGTTAAATTATTTTTGCCTGAAGCAATTGAAACATATGTTATCTGTAGATTAGAAGATGGCTTTTGTAAACTTTTGAAAATATATGCAATTTCATGTTGGATATGGTGGGTCAGGGAAGTCACTATATAGTAGTCTTCCAGAGAAACCTGAAACTACATGACTAGATGTGTGTGCCACAGACACGTCTTTGGGTCCATATCATATTTCTTGTCAATTAATGGGGTGGATCCTACTAGACTAAATCAGGAAAACTTGAAAAAAGGAAAATGAATCCTATTTTAGTAACAATCCAGACCTCACCTACACTGGTATAATCAGTATGTATGAACACACTTGCTGTATTTCATATAATATCATATATAAGCTTTTGTAAGTATACCAATAGGATTACATTTAGAGGCCACCTGCTGACCTGGTTTTTATCTCTTTGATATAAAAAATGCTTTGTGTAAGTACAACACTGTTAGTAGAAATATATTAATACATTAAGATACATAAAATGTTGCTAGCAAAGAGAAAATGACAGTTTGTGCTTCCTCACCTCCTTCTCCACAGTATAAGCCCACATAACATAGGATGTCATGTATAATTCCTATTTCCAATTTATTGGGGTGGGCAGTAAAGGTTAAATACTATGGTTGAAAACCAACTATGAGGTAGAAGGCATTTGCTATGACCTTACTGGATGAATGGATATGAAGAAATAGTTCTCTGTTACTTTTGTAATGGAAGAGACATCTTGGGCAGTGAAGTGTGCAGTCTTGAAAGTTGCCTTTTAATGATGTCAGTAGCCAATATAAGACAATAGTATTGTATGTCAATAGGTTAAGTGAGCCTTATAATATAAAAATGTGCATTTAACCTATTCAATAGTAAGAAGTAACAAATGGATGTTATCCACTGCAAGCGGTAAACCTCAATATAGTATTGCTACACTTAAAAAAGGAAGGATATTTATATTAGTAGATCAGCTAATCCCAGCTAATGCCTACCCTTGTAATAGGTCTTGCAGTGTGTTGTGTTGAGTTGTACTAGTGCATTTGATAAATAGGCAAGGATCATTCTAGAATTATGTAACTTAACTCTCCTACAAAAGGAAGAAAGCTTGCTCCCTAGTGCCACCTACTGGAATTAGCTGTGTCTTTTCCATTTGGACAACACTGCCTTGGCTAAATATGCCAAACCAAGTAGCAATAAAGAGATAGTTTTTTCTTCAAGAAGGAGGGTTAATTTGTATATATTTTCACCTGGGAACATTGTCTGTCATATGGATCTCCCTATGTCAACTTGATGGTTCCCACAATGAGAAACAGTGTCCTCAGGTGCCGTATAGTAACAATTTGCTATGATAGACAGACAGGAATATGAAGTAGACTCTTGGAGGGAACTATGCTATTTTTTTAAGGAACCTCAAACTCCAAGTTCACATTGCCTTTATCTATTGACATAAAAAAAAAATTGAGGCAGAGAAATACATTTCTGCTATTACCCCTCCCCTTACAGCCTGATCTAAATAACCTTACCAATCAATAGTCAAATATTTTTTTAGAAAATGAATAAACAAGACACTTACAGCAATTCCATGGCCAAAACCAGAGCCTGGTTGAGGACTTGCAGCACTAATGTAGTTACCAACACCAGAGTCTTGGCTAGCAGTTCCATAGATATCCGCAACTGGGCCTGGGCTGTTAGCCCCTGGGAATCCACCAGGTCGAGCTGGGTTGGTGCCTGCCGGGGAAGCCGGTGCCCCATAATTCGGTTGAGCGCTGTAGCTATTCAGGACTGGTGTGCAGAGAATAAAGCCAAGTATGAGAGCAGAAGCATGGCATGCTGTGTTATTACAGACAAAACAGAACAATCCATAAACAACCAAACACTACAGAAAATAGCCTTGGCTTGACCTTAAACAATCAATCAAGGTCACGCAGAAGGAGGGCATATTCACATAGGAAAATATCATAGAACACGACCAATGGACAAACAAAAATAAAATTCAACTACGTAGATTGAAAAGAAATCATCTACAATTACCCAAGACTGATGAACCAGGATTAATCAAAAGCAATACAAACAGGTGAAAAGATGTTTTCAAACATTGAAGTCTATGATCATGCAATCAGATTTCATTTTCCCTTACTCATGACAGAAATTG
The DNA here is from genome assembly GCF_048569485.1 of Anomaloglossus baeobatrachus. Classification (NCBI taxonomy): domain Eukaryota; kingdom Metazoa; phylum Chordata; class Amphibia; order Anura; family Aromobatidae; genus Anomaloglossus; species Anomaloglossus baeobatrachus. The sequence goes on from NC_134354.1 coordinate 523,734,123, forward strand.
GTACACAGAGACAGCATTCACATCCCATGCAAACTACAAAGGAACTGAGTGCTAACATAATGAAGTGAGTTTCATTTGATGACATGATACTAGTTTGAAGCAGGAAATACAACTACATTTTTATCAAATATTAATACAAAAAGTTAAAGCCATCAAAAATAATAAACTCTATATATGGTGGGATATTTTCAACCAAACCTATACTTTTAGAAAAACAGAAAGTTATAAAAATCCCAACTGCCTCTTCTTACCACGGGAGTAGATCTGTATAAAGGTGTATATGCCAACAATGGACCGGAGTAGGAGCCACAAACAAATGGGTTTCCCAGTGGTAGCAACACACAGCTGCGGATCTTTCAAGTATGTTGAGAAACATACAAGAGGAGATCAGAACAAAAACAAATGCTAAAAAATGTTGAATGTAAAAAAACATTGGTGTTCTAGTTTTTTTTTATACATGGATGCCCAGGTTTGACATATGGCAAGTTTTTGACTCTAGGCTGGTATATTACAAAACAGAAATTTGATCAATGAAAATGACCGTGCACCACACTAAATAGTTAAGGTGTAAAGAAATTGGTACATATTCAAAATGATAGTGTGTGGGTCATATGGATGTGGTTGACCTACGGTAACATAACTAGGCACCGAAAACAGAACAATAAATTCAAAAGGAAACCGATTAGGTCAGAAAAGTATAACAACTTTATTATTAAAAATGATTGCCAACTGGCAGAAAGCCTAAAAACAGTGGCATCACATGTATCAATATAGTATGCAGTGAGGACAGGTATCAAAGTACAGGTATTACAATATTAGTGTTGAGGCCGATTAAAGGCATACAAAAATGTAAAACCAATTCATAATACTAAGGCTGAAAGTTGTTAGAAAAATTCAAAAGGGTTGGAATATCATATCAATTTGACATCAATAGTATAACCATACAGAGAAAAACCCACAGTTATCAGCCTGCACGTGTACAGTGGTATTAACAGTGGTATGTAAAGTAAAAGTTTACATGAAAAAGTGGGGGAAGGGTGGGGGGTTTACAAAGTGTGTGTACACATGTATAAGTGGAGGTTGAAGGAGTGTACATGTGGGGCATATACATAAAACAATTTTTATGAAGCATGTATAAGAGTTGAAAGAACTATAGTGCAGGGAGTAGCTGTGGCAAAAATTCAGCCAAGATTTGGATATAAAAGAAGAGACATATAGAGAGGTTTTTTTACCTGGACACGGAGATACCAATGCTCACATGTGATGCCAGCCCCGACGCGCACGTTTCGGCGTCACCTTCGTCAGGGGATCGTCACGGCGTCACCTGACGAAGGTGACGCCGAAACGTGCGCGTCGGGGCTGGCATCACATGTGAGCATTGGTATCTCCGTGTCCAGGTAAAAAAACCTCTCTATATGTCTCTTCTTTTATATCCAAATCTTGGCTGAATTTTTGCCACAGCTACTCCCTGCACTATAGTTCTTTCAACTCTTATACATGCTTCATAAAAATTGTTTTTTGTATATGCCCCACATGTACACTCCTTCAACCTCCACTTATACATGTGTACACACACTTTGTAAACCCTCCCCCTTCCCCCACTTTTTTATGTAAACTTTTACTTTACATACCACTGTTAATACCACTGTACACGTGCAGGCTGATAACTGTGGGTTTTTCTCTGTATGGTTATACTATTGATGTCAAATTGATATGATATTCCAACCCTTTTGAATTTTTCTAACAACTTTCAGCCTTAGTATTATGAATTGGTTTTACATTTTTGTATGCCTTTAATCGGCCTCAACACTAATATTGTAATACCTGTACTTTGATACCTGCCCTCACTGCATACTATATTGATACATGTGATGCCACTGTTTTTAGGTTTTCTGCCAGTTGGCAATCATTTTTAATAATAAAGTTGTTATACTTTTCTGACCTAATCGGTTTCCTTTTGAATTTATTGTTCTGTTTTCGGTGCCTGGTATATTACAAAGTGTCTTCCAATGTATAACCTCACAGGAAGGCTTGAACATAATCTGGAAAAAAGGCTAGTCTGAGATAAATCCTGAAGTCTGCAGTCACTCTATGTGTCGCTCTATGACGCAGTCTGGCGTGCTGTGAAGATTGGCCGGTGTCAGATAATGGCGGTCACGTGGCAGAGAGTATGCCATCTTCTGGCCATAATCCAACTAAAGAGCGTTGGCCTCACTAAATGCAAGTGTATTGAGAGAGGAAGGGTCAATCTAGTGGTATCTAGTAACTTTTTTCGAAAAGTTTAATAGATGCTACCTTACAAACTGACTGCGTAATCGCTATCTTTATATATGGTTATATACGCCATCTTTATCTACCCCATCAATCCTTAGCATACAGTTGCCACATGATGTAGCACTGTGTTCTCTTCAAAGTCCCGCATGATTCCGAAACACCAACTTTGCTGGGAGCTCCAGCAGCTCTATTCACTTAGGTAAATGGAATCCCTAATCCCTACTCCTAACATTTCCCATCCCCTGGGGTAGGGTAATGAATTTACATGCCTCTTACCTTCATGTGTAGGAATAATTGAATAGTGCTAGATAAAGAGAAGGACTGACATGCTGTTATGTGCAATTGTGACTATTCGGACAAAGTGGGGAATAAGGGACCTGGAACATAAGCAGCTCTGCCAACAACTGAAATATACACTATATACTGAACATCATTACTGAACAATAGCGCTTGTGCAGCTAGGTTTAGATTCTATATTACAAGTCCTATCCATAGCCAACATTAAAAAGTAAGGATTGGAAGGGTAGGTTGAAAACTCTTAAAGTATTACATTAAAAATTGTTTTCCAAAACAGTGTTAATGTAAAGAAACTTCATATGGCTATAATACTCATTAATCAATATAGAAAAAAGGTTAGTCCTTTGTTTGTAATAAGATCATACATAAAAAAAAAAAAATCTATCTAACTTCCATTCTAAATATAGAGAGATACAACGGCCGAGCTTTTTAGATAACATCTAACATAGCTTAAGGGCACAGCAGCTTTCAATAGCTTACATAGAAAGCAGTCAATTTATTTAGCAGATGTGAAACTATAATAATCTAATGTTATGAAACATACTAAGGCAATCCATTTGCCAAGTAGAATTTTAATGCCAAATGGAAAAGGCTGCCGCAGTTTCATTTCAATGACAAAGAATGGGACTGGCGGAAGGAGAGAGGCCTAAGGCACAAATGTACTCAGAGACTACATAGATATCTGCTCTATAGCCACAAGTGAAGTACTCTTATTGGATAATAAACAAAAGTAAATTACATACATCTAGGTGTACTGGGCACTATAGCCATAAATAAGGAGAATTTCAAACAAATTTAAAGGACCAAACACATACTTAAAGAGAATCTGTCATCAGGTTTTTGCTACGTCATCTGAGAGCAGCAAGATGTAGGCAAAGAGACTGTTAAATCCAATAAGGGTTCACTTCCCTAACTGGATGCAGCCATTCTGACACGATCACGGTTTTTAGATTTAGCAATGCAAGAGAGCTCAGAACGCTGCCCCGCCCACACCAGGCTCTGCATGTACATTTCTATAGTCAGTGAGATGCTAATCACAGAAGGGGGCATACCAAACTAGTTACTCTCTAGCTGACCTAGTCCTGCAATGACAATATTCTAAAGCTAAAACAAACATTGAAGGTAAACACCAACACACAGTGTGGTAAGAGGCTACATCATCACTATAAAACATGGTTGGCTTGATATGGTGTTATTATGCTTGTTTGGTACCCCCAGCTTCTTGTATACATACACATAGGCAGGTACCTGTCAACCCAGGGCCGTGGCCGTGAAGAAGCTAACCGGGACCTGCTTCTCTGACTATTCAGCTACTCGGCTCGGTTCCTGGCAGCTATTAAAAGTATGTTTTTATCTGAAAAGCAGAGTTTCAGAGTCAAACATACCTGGTGAAGTTCAGACAGCTAGAGTATAATACATACTGCACAATCCATGGGCAGCATACATCAGCTCTCAGTGCAACCACTGTTTAAAAAAAAAATCACAAATCAATAGTACGTGTAAAATTAATAGCTCTCATCAGAGAACTCTGATTTTTTTTTCTCCTCTTTATTTATTCTCAAATCCTCAATTTATTGGTAAAATCTGTTTTCAGTGAATACAGATTTTCCAGTTACTACGATAGAGGACAGTTGTATAGAGAACTTGCAGCAGAATGTGTCTGCTTTTACCTCCTAATTAACCTCCTCTAAAAACTTACGAACACCAACTGTAATATCTTATCTCAGTAATGTCGAGATCTGTCTCTAATTTTTCCAGTTTACCCATAAATTGAGAATGAAAGCGTTATCTATTTATGTGTTCTATTGATTTCTGAAATAAAAATTAAAGTAATGTTTATGCTGTAAACTATATAAGAATACTTCGGAACATATTAGCATTCCTCAAAATGTATGCCAAAAGCCTAGCTTTGGTCCGTAATTTTAGGCCTGGCCCAAGATTGATAAGTATTTTTTAAATTCCTGGGAAGGCCATATAAGAAAAACTCTTTTTCAAGTGTTGTTAAAAAAATGTCTGTATTTATGTTTTTTTTAGGCTGGTATTAATAATGATTATTATAGCTGGCTGAAATACCGCACCCAGAGAGTGCAGATGAGGCTCCCTGGGGATAATTTAGGTTTAGGCATCTTGGCACCAATATCCTGAGGGCATGATATTTTCTAAGGGTAGAGTAAAATTAGCAAAGTCACTTGTAGAGAAGGATCTGGATGTACTTTAAGATCACAGACTAAATGACAGCATGTAATGCCAATCAACGGCTTCTAAGGCCAGCAGAATATTGTCATGTATTGAAAGAGGCATGGACTTAAGGAACTGGGATTTAATAAAAAAAACATTAGTGCGACCTCACCTGGAATATGTAGTTCAGTTCTGGGTACCATTTCATAGAAAGGAAGCCCTGCAGTTAGAAAAAGTAGAAAGGAGAGCCACAACACTAATAAGTGGTTTAGAGGATCATAGTTATGAGAATAGATTCAAATTATTAAATTTTTTTAGTATTGAGAAGAGATGATAAAGGGGGGACATGATTAACCTGAACAAGTACATAAAGAGTCCATACAAAAAAAATATTGTTTCATGTAAAACCTCCTCAAATACAAGAGGGCACACCCTCAGTTTTGAGATAAAATAAAAAAAGGTTGAATTTTCATAGGCGGTAAGGCTTCTTCACCATTAGAACTATTAATCTATGGAACACCCTATTTTAGAAGTTGGTCACAATGGGAAACATCGATAGTTTCAATAAGGGATTAGATGCTTTTCAGAAGAAAAGAACAAACTTGTTCTGAATGTTCATCTAGTCTATCGACACTTTGTATCAGGAGGGAAAAACTTTATTTTTAGGGCAGATTAGATTATGTATTATGGATGTACCTTAACTCCATTACCGTTATTCTTTCCCACCACTCGGTTGAACGTGATAGATGTGTCTTTTTTATAACTGTACTAACTATGAAACTATGTGTCTAGCTGATGCCTCTATCAAAGTTTACTAAATAAAGAAATCCCCAAAAATATAAAAAATAATAAAAAACAGTGCAATAATATAAGGCTTGTCTTATAGCTACATAAGATATTATAAATTATATATTATGCAATTAATTATTTAAGATATATAAACTTAGTAGGTATCAAAAATGGTTATGAATGAAATGAAGAATAAATACCAGTAAATTAAAGTAGTAAATGTTATTTTTGTGGAGATAAAGCACATAATTAAGGGTTTTATATACGAGTATTATGATAAAGGGGTTGTCTGGCCTTAAGGTACAAGTCTGCAGTTACACTGTGACTATAGACAGCTCTGTGAGGATTCTCCTCTGCTGTGCGGTCATGTGACTGTATGTGATTTGCATACTTCTGGCCACATTCCAACTAGACTTATGTGGCCTCCCTCAATTCACTTGCATTGATTGAGGCTGTTCACATCCAGTCGGCACATAACTGCATGTATGCAAACTGAAGGATCCTCACAGAGTTCACACTCTGCGGATTATTAAAGCCGCAGTGACATACAGTAACTACAGACTTAACGTCAAGGCTGGACAACCCCTTTAAAACAAAAAATAATTTGGAGGGAAAGTCACAGCGTAGACTAGAATGAAGACGATAATGGTGGCTCAGTGGTGCTCCATAGTAGATAGACTCGATTATAAGTAACAAATTACCATGGCACACCATTGCATGTATCACAAGTCAGGTCAGCAGCATATACAGTTCTGTTCTCTCTCTATGGTTGTGAACAAGGTTTATGGAAGGAAACGTTGGCCTTTCTACCTATAAAGATATATATCGCTGCATTACTCTACTAAACCTTGTGTTACATGCAATTTTGTGCCATGGTAATCTACTACTTTTAGTTAACATAGACTAGACTGACAATTTCACAAACATCCAATAATAATCAAATTATAATTTACAATTAAAATAGGTCTCTTACAACATACCTTCCTACAAGAACTAAATCTAACACCAGAATTTTACAGTCTCACTGCAGCTGCCACCAATTTATCAGGGGTGAAGAAAGGTTGGGATTTGTAAGTCGCCAAGCAGACAGTAAATAAACACCCACTAGTTATGTGAGCAGTTATTCCATTGAATGGGAAAAGTTGTGATTGTATGCAAACAAGTGCAATTAAATACAAATAATAATAATGAGAAAATCCTAATTAGTGTCTTCCCACTCTTACAAGACATGGATATCGCTTGTTTGCTTCTTACAATATACATGCTACTCCACCCACAGAACCTTTGTAAATTCACCATTCAGGAACATTAACTGTTCTGCTGCCACTATCCTTCACCGGGAAAAAAACAAACTTAGATTTGGCTGTTTAGTGGTGCACTGATATTCAGAAATATCACATTTCTGGTGCCATTACACACCACTGTATACAGAATGCATTTAATTTTAGTACTGACGTATCTATTCATTTTGGGTGCCAAATCAATTCATGCTGCCCCAACAGTTTTTAAGAAACGGGAGGTGACTGCTCCAATTGACTGATGGTCTCTCCTCTGAAAGTGTACATAGGAAGGGACCTGTCAGCCATGATGATGGCAAAGCAAGGCAGGAGCCTTAACGACCTGTTGGTGCATAGTCACTATGTGTTCAAGACGGCTTTGTCATTCTACACGGCTTGCCCCAAATGGGGCTGTTTCCCATGTGGCTCCTGCCTGGCTTGTCGGAACATCATTCGCACTACCACTTTTAAAGCAGCGAACTCTGATAGGATTTTTGAAATCAGACATTGCATCACATGTAGCACTAGTGGTGTCATTTATCATGCTACTTGTTGGTTGTAGACTTAATTATGTGGGCTTGACCTCTCGCGAACTGCGAAGGCAGACGCGTGAACATGTCCGCGACATCATGGCAGCAGCAGAGATCGAGTAGCTTGAAAGTCTAAAAACGCTTCCGCACCACTTCAAACTTCAGCTTGGTTGTGACACATCCAGTTTAGTGGTTTGTGGCATTGATAGGATCCACCTGGAAACACATGCTGGGATCTTAAAAAAAAAAACATTGGCCCAACGTGAGTGCCAATGGATCTTCCGGCTTGGTACTGTGTCGCCAGGTGGACTCAATGAAAGTCTTTCCTATGCCCCTTTTTTGGAGTAAGGGGGTTAAACCCGGTCAGGAAAAGGGGGATGAAGTGGAAGTTACACCCACCTCTCCACCAGACAGAGCACGTGACTCGCTCTCCACAATGATCCTTGGCATAAACTCGCTGCCACCAATTGATTACGATAATTATTACGCCGAGCCCACAGATGTGGAATTCAGGATCGAGATAACAGAACACCCCAAGATTAAATTATATATATATATTTAATTGCCTTAAGGGCACACTAGATGCTACAATATATACAATATGGAATTTACAGAATATATTTATATGTCAGAATACATTTACAGATACGACGTGGTCACAAACAGAGTCAGATCAAGCAGTTACCTTATGCGTCTGGCCACAGAAGGGGTGCCGTTTGACCAGGGTTTCATGGACTTCCTCACATGTGTATAGTATGGATGCGCAGATCCCTGTGCCTAACTTTTATCTGTTCTGTCTTGGGCTCATACGGCCCCCCCCTCGTGACATCATCCTGGCTGGGAATTCCCTCCCCCTGCTGCTGAGAATAATCTAATGTTATATTTCCCAGCCTAGCTCTGCCCCTGAGCTTCTCACAGAAGATATAACCCTCATTTCTGTTGTTGTGAATTGATCTCAGTTTTCATAGGAAATATGAGAGTCCTGCGGGCTTCCTGTGGCCAGTTATTAATTATGGAGGGCTACGCACATCATACAGTTTTGTCGAAATATGTGTTACGTGCGTCTGACCCTCAGGAATATGAAAATACGCCTGTCTTGTTTGTGGGGGTGATGTACTCCCAATATCGAAACTCTTCTGACAGTTCTGAATCGCCTGGAAGAGACGTTTGAAGTTGGGTTTAAAACCTGGAGCTCCCCTCCCACCTCCTGTGTAGGGCAATTCACTCTGCAGGGAGTGTGCTGGTTCAAGAGCTATCCTAATTGGATTTTGACACCTTGCCTTTTAGGGGTGCTTCACACATAGCGAGATCGCTACCGAAATCGCTGCTACGGCACGGTTTTGGTGACGCAACAGTGACCTCATTAGCGATCTCGCTGTGTGTGACACTGAGCAGCGATCTGGCCCCTGCTGCGAGATCGCTGCTCGTTACACACAGCCCTGGTTCGTTTTCTTCAAAGGCGCTCTCCCGCTGTGACACACAGATCGCTGTGTGTGACAGCGAGAGAGCAACGAAATTAAGCGAGCAGGGAGCAGGAGCCGGCATCTGGCAGCTGCGGTAAGCTGTAACCAGGGTAAACATCGGGTAACCAAGGTGGTTACCCGATATTTACCTTAGTTACCAGCCTCCGCAGCTCTCACGCTGCCTGTGCTGCCGGCTCCGGCTCTCTGCACATGTAGCTGCAGTACACATCGGGTTAATTAACCCGATGTGTACTGTAGCTAGGAGAGCAAGGAGCCAGCGCTAATCAGTGTGCGCGGCTCCCTGCTCTCTGCACATGTAGCTGCAGTACACATCGGGTTAATTAACCCGATGTGTACTGTAGCTAGGAGAGCAAGGAGCCAGCGCTAAGCAGTGTGCGTGGCTCCCTGCTCTCGCGGTTATGATCGCTGCTTCGGCTGCTGTGTTTGACTGCTAAGCAGCGATCATAACAGCGACTTACAAGGTCGCTGTTACGTCACAGAAAATGGTGACGTAACAGCGACCTCGTTGTCGCTGTCGCTTAGTGTGAACCAGCCCTTACATTTGCTGGGTCTCCAAGCAGCAGGAAGGGAGAGGGCGACATCACGGAGTAGCTGACTGACATGACTAAATGTCATAATTCTCATCATATTTCAGGATGTCCCTTACAAACCCCCTTGGCATCTGGATGATTTTTTATTGTTTTTTGCTATTATTTTTGCCCTCTTTCATTTTTTGTGGATGTCTCACGTCTGTTGCATGATTTATTCGAATCGTTTTCCGTTACTTATCGACTGCTAGCCAATTTTGACATATTTTATCATCATATATGCTGCTATAACAGGTTGTGTCAGCCTTCATTGTTTTTAGCAGTGTTTTTCATTGGTCTATTTTTATTCTTTATACAGATGGTTTCTTATTTTCACATTTATTATACCCTTTGAGATGGACATATATACCTTTGGATCCTGTCTCCCTTGTCTTGGACTTTCATGAAGATGAATATAGCAGGAATATTACAATTAACATGATCAGCGGCGTCATCTTACTATTTGTGAAATTGACCTATGTTGTATTGATTTTTTGCTGCAATTATGTATATTCCTTTCCTTGATGTATATTCTTTCCTTCTATTACTCTCTGCTCAGGATATGGGAGCTTTGCCTGTATTTATTATAAATTGGGACTGATTTTGTAATATGCCCTCATTTGTGCCAATAACAAATATGGCTGTGGCTGTGCAGCGCTGCCATGGAATCCTGATGCATGTGCACTCCGGGCCGGCCACGTTACAAGGGCTTCTGGGTAATACTGACGTCACTGGGAGATTCCTCCCATACCCGGAAGACCTTTCTGAGTGCCGTGCACTGTGGTGAGAGCATGCACAGCTGATTCATGACACAGCGCTGATTGAATCAGCCACATGTGAGTTTCCTCATGCTTTATATCTCCTTCATTTCACTACTGTGGCTATATGAACTTTTGAAACAAAGCCTCAGCGAAACACGAGTCAGACCTGTCCCAATTGTCAGGTCTGGCAAACCTCTTGGCTCTGTGACAGCAGGTATGTCTCCGGGTTTCCCTTTACCACCAAGCCACTTTAACCCTGTATATTATTTATCCGACAGGACATGCATATGGAGTTTTATGGTGGATAAATAAGTGACCTTGTGTGACCTACCCCATCTTTTACATGTTATATAGGAGCTTAACTATTAGGAGTGTGATGCTTATTATCTTGTATTTGATCCTATGTTTTTTATCCAAGGGTATGCTATTCCCCAATTGGAACTTCTTTTCCTCCCCCAAACCTCTTTTTTCTGGTATCTTTACATGTTCTAATCATTCGGGTTTTTAACCCATCTGCCAATTTTCTGGCTGTATTTATGCACATTTTCTACAATAAAAAGCAGCTTGAAAGAAAACTATATGGCATGTTTATATACCCATCAATTAGCTTATATTTACACCGTCAATTACCCCTATCTTTTCTATGGTTTCTCATTAATGTCCTTATGGTGTTAAGGTATTATCATGAGATTTAATTCTCTTGGTAATTTTTTCTTTTTGATATTCAGAAATAATATCACATTTCTGGTGCCATTACACACCACTGTATACAGAATGCATTTAATTTTGGTAATGACGTATCTATTCATGTTGGGTGCCAAATCTGTCATCAAATTTATGCTGCTCCAACAGTAAATAAGAAACAGGAGGCGACTGCTCCAACTGACTGACGGTCTCTCCTCTGAAAGTGTACATAGGAAGAGACCTGTCAGCCATGAGGAATGGGGTGGGGAGAAGCTGGCCGGAGATCACATTGGACTAGTTGGTCATAGTCCTTAGCCGGATTCTCTAAGTATGTTTACTCCAAAAATTTGCAGCATTTTAGAATAAAAAATTAACATCTGAAGTCGTGCAGCCAGAGTCTGATTCTTGCTGCCCGTGGCTCACGTAGGATGAATCTGATGATAGGTTCCTTTTTTAAAAAAAAAAAAGAAGTAATTTGCCAATACAAGGAGGCCAGCCTTTTTAAGAAAGAATGGTTCCCCCTTATTAAATACATTTGCTTGTAGAGGTTGAGGTTTTTTCAGCTCCTAATATAAACATTAACTGGAATAAAAGCTTTACTTAAAAACATTGCGATGTATGGAAAAAAACGCCTTCGTGGGATAGGTTTATGCCAACACAAACACAGAATGAATATATAAAATTAACCAAAAAAAAAAAAAAGGTAATACAAAAATAGTAGAGAAAGGTTAAGGAGATGGTCATTTTAGACAATTGCTGTGACTGAGTTTTAAAGACTTCAACACAATGAAAAGAGCAAAATACATGATAAGTATCTCAATAAATTTAACAGTTGACCATAAATTCAGCAAAACAGTGATGAAATGAGAAATCCAAGTACTGTTTCCTGCAATCTTCTCCAGCTATAAACTATATTAAAATGCTCAGTATTTTGTTCTAGCATTGATGAAGCAAATCAATAACAGCGTTTGTGCTAGAAAATAAGTCATATAAAATACATGTTCTGATCATTTGGCAAAAAAAAAAAAAGGAAGAAAGAGACTTGTAAGAGTAAAATGTCAAGCTATGAATAAAATTATGCTGGAGTGTGTGTTTATAGTCAAACCTCATAATTTAAAGTAAGTGATAACAGAGTCAAGTCATTTTAGTTCATTGAACGCTCATACAATGCTGTATTCATTCGCACTGATCACAGAGCTGAATGCGGAAATTATGTCTGTGACAAAATCACTCCTACACATTCATTATATTCTACATTTTCCATGGGAGTGGTGGATGTACAAGTCGATGCATTAAGCAAACAAATAACAGGGTTGAAAACCCTACCTGTAGGTGTTAGAAAAGAGATATTTCCAGATAATAAATATATCACGTTACAGCAAGGAGAAAGGAAAATATGATTTAATAAACAGTCCTTTGCGGTTTCTACAATACTACATCTATCATAGCCATGGTTATTAAGTTAACAAATCATTGGTGCTCCTGGTCCACAAGTGCAATGAGATTACTAATATATTCCACACTGGCAAATAAGGGAAGAGTAATGGATGGGGACATTTAACAGTGGGCAAAGTTTTCAACCGCAAGGTACAACTATTTGACAACATCACGGCATTGGAAACTAACTGAACTTGTCCACCAATTATAGAAATGTGCCTGAAATGGGAATAGCACTAATGGAGCAGTAGGCAATTCAGCCAGACTTGAGTGGGGAAAATTATTAGCCAAAAGTGTTTTATGTGTCCTAGATAGGAGGAGAACAAGTAAACATTGCCACGGTCCTTCCAGAAGGGTGACCAGTCCAACCAACCAGTAATCATGTCCATTAAGTCAGGAGAACTCTTGGTTAGTCAATGATCACAACCTGTACCACAGGAATGCTTCGGACCAGTCTGCAGGCAACAATAGCAAACACTTGGCCATCTATAGTACAAGGTGAGACAAAGTTGATGTCAGATTTGTTCTTTCAGACAAAAGTTCTTATCATAAAATTCTCATGGAAAGAATCCGTTTTCCTTGTAGATCTCTTAAAGACACAAAACCATATGGCAAGCCTGATGATTAAGGAAAACAATTTCCTGAAGCACTGGCTCCGAAGCCAGTTTAAAGGAAGCAACTTTTGTGCTATGAACGGAACAATATGACAATCACACAATCTGCTGTACACGGTTTTTCACACAATGGATCGTTTTTATTTGCTTTTTAATGTAAAGCAGATAGCACAACATTAATAACATGACAATGCACTAAATTATATTGATAGATTCCAGAATGCTAAAGCACCAAATAAATAAAGATTTTTGGTCCTCACCGTAAAATCTTTTTCTCTTAAGCGGGCTTTACACGCTACGATATATCTAACGAGATGTTGGCGGGGTCACGTCGTAAGTGACACACATCCGGCATCGTTAGTGATATCATAGCGTGTGACAGCTATGAATGAGCAGAAATACTCACCTTCTTGTTCATCGTTGACACATCGCTCATTTTCAAAAAAAATCAAACGTCTTGTTGTTTATCGTTCCCGAGGCAGAGAACATCGCTCTGTGTGACACCCCGGGAACGATGAACTGCAGCTTACCTGCGTCCCGCCGGCAATGCGGAAGGAAGGAGGTGGGCGCGATGTTTACGTCCCGCTCATCTCCGCTTCTATTGGCCGGCCGCTGTGTTTAGTCGCTGTGACACCGAACGTCCCTCCACCTTCAGGAAGTGGATGTTCGCCGCCCACAGCGAGGTCGTTTGGAAGGTAAGTACATGTGACGGGGGGTTACAGCATTATGCGACACGGGCAAGAAATTGCCCGTGCCGCACAAACGATGGGGGTGGGTGCGATCGCAAATGTGATCGCACAAGAAATCGACACATGTAAAGCAGCCTTTAGCCTTCCTTGGGGGACACAGGAAATAAAGGGAGAAGTCTGCTGTCAGCAGGAGGCGGACACTAAGAACAGCAGGCTGCACTCAGCCTACTGGCATCAAGCTAGCAAGGGAAAAAAACAGGAAGAAATGCAAAAAACCAACCAACCAACCGGAGAAGAAAGATAAACACACACCCAATGCGACAAACAAGGGAGGGTGCTGTGTCTCCCAATAAAGATATTACGGTGACTAAGAAAATCTCCCCCCCCAGGACAGCACCACGTGAGAGAGGGATCCGCCCAGCGAGGACAGGAAACATTCTGAACAAAAGGGCGGTACCTCTCCCCTTCATCAGTTGGTTTCCTGTCCTTGATGGGAGACCTTGTTTCTGAACACGGCGGTTTAAAGAAAGAAGTGTTTGGCCAAAGAAGTGTGTATTTACGCAGCCCCGTCCAGTGTCCGGAAAAGCAGGGTGAGTCCTGTGGTGTCGTTCTTCAGGGCTGGAAGCGCCGTCCACCAACCCTTAGGGGACCTGGTGTCCATGTGGGGTGTGCGGCAAGGACCATTCCGTGGGTCCCGAACTGCCGCTCCATCCTCCCCCCTTGCGCTCCCCTGTTGCTGTGTAGGACTTCTGGGTGTTGGGCGACGCACCAAAAGCATACTGGGAGGAGGCGTGCTTGCGTGACGTCACCGGAAGAAGATGGCGGTGGCCAAGCGGAGGCTGCAGCAGTGACGGCGGTGTAACATTACAAGAAAATCCCCACTCTCCGGTCACCTCTGAGAGTGGGGGGAGGGGCCATATGGTACCGGAAGGCAGAGGATCACTATTAAAGTAGCGTTTACTGGCAGAGACAGGTGCTTGTGCCTACATTCCAGGATGGATACAGACGGGCAGCAGCACTCTCCGGCGCGCCGGCAGCAGGTACACAAGGACGGTAATAAGTTTTAGTGACGCAAGCCAGCCCGGCCATGACAGCCAGAAGAGCAGATCCTCCCGCAGCTTCTGTGAGACCTGTGGATGTTCCAATGAAGCGGTACCCTTGATCTCCTATGGTGGGTGGGTGAGTGATCTTCGAGAATGTCACCTTACTCATAGGTCCCTTGTGGTTTTCCCTTTTTTTGTTCCTGCATCACTAGGTGGTCCATAAAAAATCCACGTCCAAAAAGAAACATAAGGAGTGTCCCCTGTGCAGACAGCCACTCTCGGCTCAGTGGCAGAAAAAATTGTGTGCGGCATGCATCCATACCACAATTGCAGAGGAGTCTCCAGGGTTCTCGGTGGACCTTAGGTCAGTCATGAGACCTGAGGTACAAGATTCCATGAAGGCATTCTTGAAGAAGAAGTCAAAGGCGGTAGACTCTGACTCCATTTCTTGCACCTTGTCCACTGCTACTTCACACTCAGATTCCTCATCCTCAGATAGTGATATGGGCAGGCAGGCCATGCTTCTCAATTGATGATGTCGGGAATCTGGTTAAGGCAGTCAGGGTGACTATGGGCTTAACAGATGAGAAATCCCCCAGATCCTTTGAGGATGTTATGTTTGGACGATTAGAGGATAAGAAGCAGCGTACCTTCCCGGCAAACTCTAAAACAGAAGCTCTTATCCAGAAAGAGGTGAAGCATCCCGATAAAGCAGGCGCTCTCACCCTCCTCCTCAAAGAGAAAGTATCCTTTTGATGATGAGAAGACGACATTGTGGGATAAAGCCCTGAGGATCGATGCTGCAGTGGCAAAATCCTCTAGGAGAGGAGGCATTCCCGTGGAGGATTCGGGAACATTAAAAGACCCCCTAGACAAAAAAGCAGATGGCTGTCTTAAGCACTTGTGGGAAACATCAGCAAGACGTTTGAAGCCGGCTATAGCCAATACCTGCACAGCCCGTGCTTTAATGATCTGGCTAAAACAAATTGTAGATCAGCTAAAAGATAAAACGCCTCGGGAAAAAAAATCTTTCTAAATTACCACTACTACAGGGAGTGGTGGCATTTCTTGCCGACTCATCAGCTGACGCGGTCAGGCTGGGAGCCCGTTCTGCAGGATTTTCTAATTTGGCCAGAAGAGTATTATGGTTGAAGGGTTATCCAGGGGACCTACAAACCAAACATAAATTATAATCAGTGTCATGTGACGGTCTGCTCCTTTTTGGCTAACAGCTGGAAGATGCGTTGGAGAAGGCATCGGATAGCAAGAAGTCTTTCCTGAGGTTCCACTCAGCCTCTTCTCGTTCTTCCTTTTGGAGGCATAGATTCAGCAAGGGCAAGCTTCTGGATAATAGAAAATGGGAGCACAAGCCTAGACGAGAGTCAGGATTCATGTTCGGTGGTTCCGCTGCCTCCTCGAAGAAGTCATCACAATGATACCAGGCTACAAGTTGGGGGACGCCTTTCTCATTTTCTGGAAGCATGGGAAAGTATTTCCTCGAACACTTTAGTGCAGGCTATAATAAGGGAAGGTCTCAAATTGCAATTTCTCCTTCAATCCCCACAGCATTTCATCATCCCACCTCTTCGAAGGTCACAACAGGCTCTGGAGTCAGAAATTATGGGATTACTGGACAAGCAAGTTCTTTGCGAGGTTCTGCTTTCAGAAAGAGGAACAGGATTTTATTCCCCTCTTTTTCTCACAAGAAAACCGGATGGTTCCTTCTAAACCATAATCAACCTGAAACGTCTCAACCGGTTTCTTAAAATTATCCATTCAAGATGGAATCCGTTCAGTCAGCCATAAAGCTATTGTTCCGCGACTGTTATATGGCGGTGATAGACCTAAAAGACACCTATTACCATGTTACCATCTATCAAAACTATAAACAGTTTCTCTGAGTGGCACTTCCCATCCAGAACAGACTTCGACATTTTCAGTTCAGAGCACTTCTTTTTGGGCTGTCTATCGCCCACCATGATTTTCACAAAAATAATAGCAGGGATGATGACTCACTTGCAAATCCACAATGTGTTGCTCGTCCCTTGTCTAGACAACTTCCTGGTGATTGGCAACTCCAAACAACAATGTACAGAACACCTGCAGTACCTCCAGACAAACCTGCGAGACCTAGGATAGATTGTGATTCACGGAAAATCGAAATTAGAACCAGTTATGACTCAAACGTTTCTCGGTCTCACACTAGACTTGGAGCGTCAGTTATGCCTTTTGCCAGAGGAGAAAATACTCAAGGTGTCGGAGTTGGCTCTGAAGGCAATCCACCATCCCAAAATGTCCTTGAGAAAAGCTATGTCTCTGCTGGGCTCCATGACATCCTGCTTCCCGGCAGTTCCATGGGCCCAGATCCACTAGAGAGAACTCCAATGGCAAATCCTGTTTGCCCAAAAAGCATTAGGAGAACATTTGGAAGGGGACGCCACTCTATCCTTGGCGGTCAAAAATTCCCTGCTTTGGCGGACGTCCATAGTCAACTTGTCCATGGGAGTTCCCTGGCTGCCTCAGGATCAGAAAGTGGTCACTACCGATGCCAGCCAGTCCGGCTGGGGAGCTCACCTCCACGAGCAGATATGCCAGGGCTGGTGATCAGCACAGGAATTAGCACAGCCCTCGAACCTCCGGGAGCTACGGGCAGTAGAACCAGCACTTAAATTCTTTTTTTCCCCTCCTCCGGGGACGACACATTCGCGTAATGTCGGACAATCAGTCTACAGTCTTATACATAAACCACCAAGGGGGCACAAGGTCCCCATCCCTTCGTGCAGGCATCTTACAGTCTTTTTCACTGGGCGGAGCAGAATCTCCTCTCCCTCTCAGCTCTGCACAGCTTCTTAATACCACGGCAGATTACCTCAGTCGCCATCAACTGCGACAAGGAGAATGGTCCTTGAATCCACGGCTCTTTCAACAGATAGTGACTCTGTAGGGAACACCGCAGATAGACCTGTTTGCCACCAGACCAAACAGGCAGGTGGACCAGTTCTGTTCCCTTAACCCGGCAGACAAGCCCTTCACCGTGGATGCGCTTCAGGTTCCATGGACTTTCAAACTAGCCTATGCCTTTCCCCCGATTGTCATGCTACCAACAGTTATACAGAAGATCAGGGAAGATCAAGCGAGGGTCCTTCTCATCGCCTCTTCTGGCCCAAGAGGCCATGGTTCTCTCTCCTGAGGACAATGTTGGTCACGGATCCATGGGTTTTGCCGCAGATTCCAGACCTTTTAGTGCAGGGACCAGTATTCCACGCACAAGAGAAGGGGTTCAATTTAACAGCATGGAACTTGAGAGGTCATTGCTGATGCACAAGGGGTTCTCCTTTGACCTGGTCTCTACGTTACTGAAGAGCCGGAAACCGGTTATCACAAAAATTTAAGGGAGAGTGTGGCAAAAGTTCCTTACATTTGCAAATAATTGGGAACAGAGGCTCCTATTCCATCCATTTTAGAATTTCTGCAGAAGGGGTTTGACCTAGGGCTAGCTGTAAACACTATAAACGTTTATGTTTCTGCCTTAGGGGCCCTATATAATTGTAACCTGGCAGCCAATCATTGGGTTAAACGGTTTATTAAAGCTTGTGATAGGAATAAACCAATAGTTATGCTTAAAGTTCCACCATGGGATCTTAATTTAGTTTTAGATTCCCTCACAGGTCATCCTTTGAGCCCATTTCTGAGATCTCCCTAAAGTTACTAACATTAAAGATGATTTTACTAGTTGCCTTGAGGTCAGCTCGTAGAGTTAGTGACTTACAAGCCTTATAAGTAGTTCATCCTTAAGGCCCCGTCACACTAAGCAACATCGCTAGCAACATCGCTGCTAACGAACAACTTTTGTGACGTTGCTAGCGATGTTGCTGTGTGTGACATCCAGCAACAACCTGGCCCCTGCTGTGAGGTCGTTGGTTGTTGCTGAATGTCCTGGGCCATTTTTTAGTTGTTGCTGTCCCGCTGTGAAGCACAGATCGCTGTGTGTGACAGCGAGACAGCAACAACTAAATGTGCAGGCAGCAGGAGCCGGCTTCTGCGGAGGCTGGTAACCAATGTAAACATCGGGTAACCAAGAAGCCCTGTCCTTGGTTACCCGATATTTACCTTTGATACCAGCCTCCGCCGCTCTCACTGCCTGTGCTGCCGGCTCCTGCTGTGTGCACATGTAGCTGCAGGACACATCGGGTTAATTAACCCGATGTGTGCTGTAGCTAGGAGAGCAGGGAGCCAGCGCTAAGCATTGTGCGCTGCTCCCTGCTCTGTGCACATTTAGCTGCAGCACACATCGGGAAATTAACCCCATGTGTGCTGTAACTAGGAGAGCAAGGAGGCAGCGCTAAGCAGTGTGCGCTGCTCCCTGCTCTGTGCACATTTAGCTGCAGCACACATCGTGTAATTAACCTGATGTGTGCTGTAACTATGAGAGCAGGGAGCCAGCGCTCAGTGTGCGCTGCTCCCTGCTCTCTGCACGTGTAGCTCCGTGCGGTGGTAACCAAGGTAAATATCGGGTTGGTTACCCGATATTTACCTTAGTTACCAAGCGCAGCATCTTCCACGCGGCGCTGGGGGCTGGTCACTGGTTGCTGGTGAGCTCACCAGCAACTTGTGTAGCCACGCTCCAGCGATCCCTGCCAGGTCAGGTTGCTGGTGGGATCGCTGGAGCGTTGCAGTGTGACATCTCACCAGCAACCTCCTAGCAACTTACCAGCGATTCCTATCGTTGTTGGGATCGCTGGTAAGTTGCTTAGTGTGACTGGACCTTTACACTCAGATACTAGATAATAAGGTCATATTAAGACCTGATCCAGCTTATCTCCCAAAGGTCGCCTCTCGTTTCCATAGGACGCAGGAAATAGTTTTGCCGTCTTTTTGCAGCCATCCCACGAATCCGGGGAAACACACATTTCACACGTTAGATTTTAGGAGGGCCCTACTGCAAAAAATTTCATTGACACAGTGTGAGGAAAACCCAATCCTTATTCATAGGCTTTCAGGGTAGTAGGAAAGGTCTTGGGGTATCAAAGGACACTATCTCTAGGTGGATTAGGGAGGCCATTGCTTTAGCCTACTCATCTGGTGGTGCAGCCATCCCTGATGGCATACGGGCCCATTCCACCATAGCGGTGTCGACCTCCTGGGCTAAGAAGGCACAGGTATCTATTGACCAAATTTGTAGGGCCACTACCTGCTCCTTACAATCTACTTTTTTCCCGACACTAACGGTTGGACCTAGCCTCTTTGGCTGACCTTTCGTTTGGTAGAAGGCTGCTTGAGGCGGTGGTCCCTCCCTAAGAAGTTATTCTCTGAAAATCTCTCACGTGGTGCTGTCATGAGTGAGGGGAAAACACCAAGGTTACTTACCGGTAGCTGGTTTTTCCGGAACCCATAACAACACCATATAATTCCTCCCTTTCTCACCCTTCGTGTGCACTATTCTGGGTGTGCATGTGTGTGTTATAGTTGGTGACGGAGTTAAGTTCTAACTATTGTTGGAGGTCGTCTCATTCTAAGTAAACCAACCGATGAAGGAGAGAGGTACCACCCTTTTATTCAGAATGGTTTCCTGTCCTCGATGGGTGGATCCCTCCCTCACATGGTGCTGTCATGGGTTCTGGAAAAAACGGCTACCAGTAAGTAACCTTGGTGTTTCTTGGGCACTTCACTGGGGGACACAGTATATTGTGGGATATACCAAAGCAATCCTTGGGGTGGGAAACATAACGATTACAAAAGGATGAATAGCAATCTCTCAAGTTGCTATGTTAACAACTGCTGAATATAGTATATTTCTGCAGAGACTTACATTCGCGAAAATAAAGGTACAAGCTCTGTAAAACTTTGAAAACGTATGGAGATGGCCTTACACAACAAGGCATCTGTTCTACCTGTCTGTAAGGCAGATGGAGTGAGCCATTACATTAAATGTGGTCGCACTAGCTTTAGTGCGATATGCTTCCATAAGGGCAGTTTGAATCCAGTGAACAACAAACCTCTGTGAGGGCCTTCTAGGATGACAAATAAGGCATCTACTCATCTGAACAAGGCAGTGACTGACCAGTAGCATCTTACAGCAATGACCATATCCAGTTTGTGCAATGACCAATCAAAGGGATGAGAGGCCAAAAGGCAAAAGGAAGGACAATTTCCTCAGTATGGTAAAAGGCAGAGACCATCTTACAGAGAAAAGAGTGTACAAGCGCAAGACCTAGAGAAGGACAAGCAACAGAAAGCAAGTGGAGAGAGCTACCAGTTTGGAGAATCTCCTGATAGAAGTGATTGCTATCATAAATGCAACCTCACTGGAAAAAAGCAGGAGAGAGGTCTCTGATTGCCTAGACAGGAAGGAACTGGAAGACCTCGACTAACCAGAGTAAGGTTTCAAAAATCCAGGAATGTGCAATAAAGCAGCAAGCTGTGCACCACTCTCTGGAAAAAAAACCTCTTGACTTGAGGTTTGAAAGCCAGTTTCCTCTGAAAAAGAATAGTCAATGCAGAGACCTGGAGGGAACTAAGAATAAAGCCTAAACTGCAAGAAGAAAAGAAGGAAAAAAAAAGACACAAGACTCCTCATTTGATTCACACCAATGAAAAAAGGCCTTCTAAATGCTTTCATATACTGTACATGATTAGCAGCCAGAAGAAAAAATACGGGACACAAAAAGGCACTCATGAGGTAGTTATTTTTAGGTATAACAGACTTGTAAAGGCTCACATAGTGCAGTTGTGCATTAATAGGCACAACACTATTTAAGGTATGGAGTGCTGCCAGAAATCTTTTTATCCAGAAAGCTAGACGACTGGAATTCTACAACGGATTGTAGGAATAAAGGAGGATCTTTCAAATGAAGAAACAAATGGCTTCAATTTGGGTTGTAGCTGCCCAGTTATTTGCAAGAGAACCTGGATTCTAATTACCTTCGTATTATGCTGGTGGGATCTTATAAAACAGTAAAGTCTTTAATGTCGTTTAGTTCAGTGTGCCCTTGGATGTCTTATGCAACTTTGTTTGACCATCATTTACATTTTTTATATGAAATCATAGTATACACAAAATAAGAATCTTTTCAATATATCTCATCAGAGAATTTCTCCTCCAGCAGATCAATATCAGTTATTCTCAAAATTCTCAATTCTTGGTAAAAATTTGTATTCAGTGAAGACAGATTTTTACATTGCTCAGATAGTAAATGGCAGTTGCTACTGATAAGATTGTATGTAGACAGTAGGTCGAGGGGTTCTGCCTCAAGCTCCTCCCTGTGCCTCCTTCATCTCCTCTCCTCTACATAAAATCTTATCAGTAACAACTGCAATAACCTCTCTCAGTAAAGTAAAAATCTGTCTTCACTGAAAACAGATTTTATCCATGAACTGAAATTTTGAAAATTAATAATCAGTCCTAGAAGAGAAAAAAAGCAGATTTCTCTGATAAAGTACAGTATATTACAAAGTTTATTGATGTGTACTTTTGATTTCTAAAATAAAAATGTAAAAAATTGTCACTAAGTTCTGAGGGTCTATGGTTCTTGTACGGTAATGGAAGGCTTCATGCCTTGATCATAGTATGAACAACCTGATTAAAAAGATTAAAGATCTCATAAGTGAAGTCTCTGCGGTAATGCCGTTAAATTGAGTGACTGTGAATTCAAGTGGAAGATGGAAACCTGAGAAAGTAGGTCTGGACGGACCTGGAGGCCCAATGAGAGAAGGTCAGCAACTTCCTTATACCAGGATCTTTTGACATAGTCTGAAGCAACAATGATGATGGGAACCCCTTCTACCTTGATCAGCTTTGGTAGCAGGTGCAGAATTGAGACCAGGAAGTCTCTAGTTTAATAGTCCACACTGGTTATGTCAACCACTGAAGTCGCCAGAATTCCCTATTGTGCCCAACCTGGAATTCAAAAAACTCAGCCAGCTTTGAGGTCCACTCTGATGGTTGATGTATGCCATTGTCTGTGGCATCGCTGAACTGGATTCGGTTGAACAGACTAGACAACTAATGCTGCCAGTGAAGAAAACAAAATGTGATTGGTACTAGAGTCTCGTGCACACAATTACTGTAGCTTGGACGGTACTGTTGATAAACCACCCCCTCCTGATGAGATTGGCATCCATCTTCATAATCTGTCAATGAATGGGAAGAAAGGAATGGCCCTACCAAATTAGGAGAGAGGTCAAAGGCTAATAGACTGATAGACATAAAGGAGTAAAAGGACCAGGTAATCCATGGAGAGGACAGACTTTCACAATGAGAAGATAAAGCGACTTGGGAGGGCTTAGAGTGGAACTGAGCAAAATGGATCATTTCAAGGGCAGCCACCATTTTTCCCAAAATGGTCATGCAGAAGCGGAGGGGATGAGATAATGCCATCTCAGGAAACGTATGCCAGTCTGGACAACAGTCGCCTTTCTTTTCTGGGAGAATAAAATCAATTGTTGCCCAGGTCTCAACAAATAACATTGTCAGAAACCGAAACTCAGACGGGATCAGAGAGGATTTTGGCCTGTTAATGATTCACCTGAAGCAACATAAGGTATCCTAGAAGACTTGATCACTTTCCAGGTTCTCTGAATAGGAAACAGCCTTGATATAAGTGTTATCAAAGTAGGTAATTAAATACAATGCCCCTGGTACAAAAAAGGGCCATTACTGTGGCCAAGACTTTCATGAACACCCTGGATGCCATGGCTAAGGTGAACACAACAAAGCTGAGAAAATTCTGCTGGGTTTGTGGAGATTGGTGTCCTGGATGTCCACTGAGGGCAGAAATTCCCCTTGCATCCCCTGGGTTCTATAAAAACTATGACAAAGGGAGAAAACAAAATCCTGAAACAACCTAAATGAGCTCTATTGTTAACAATCTTAGAACCAGAATAGGCCATGGGCTAGACTGAGTCATTCTTCTGGAGTATCACAGAAAGGTTTGAGCAAAACACCCTGAATTGCACCCAACAGAGGGAGCAGTGCAGAGAAGCCTTACCGGAAATTAATAGATGAGATGGTCTGGGGAAAAAAAAAAGATGATAAGGAGAGAGTCCGAGGAGGACAAGATCTGAAGAAGCAGTTTTGTTGGAGGTGAACGCAATCTTGTAACCAGAGGAAATGATCTTACTGACCCAGGTGACATTGACTACAGAGAGCCATGCATCCCAACAAAAAAGATGAAGCCCACCCACCCGAAGAGAGTCCCCAGGTGGGGGCAGCCTGTCATGCCAAGGAAAACTTGTTGCCTCCCTCTAAACCTAGATGACTTGTCCAAAACACCTCATGGCTGCCAGGGTGGGGCCAGTGTGAGAGATTTTTGTACCACGGTTCTTTCTTGATGGTTGGGGCCACCCCTCCTTGGCGAAGTAATAAAACTGATGGGTCCTGTGCTTGCTGTAGGAGTTCTTGGACTTGTACTGTGGGAGGAAAAGGCTCTTGCTGCTGGTGGCATGCAAAATAATTGTATCCACACTGAAGTGGAAGACCCGGAAGACATTTTTTGGATATAGTGCCCACATTCAACAACTTAAGCCACAGAATTTCACAGATGGCTCTGATATGGCTCAAGGATTATGCATAGCGGCTGTTGGCTTTTAGGGAACTACAGCAGAGATACTTTCCTGTGTGAGTGATCTGGTATGCAAGGTATCTAGTACCATACAACCTCCGCTCAATCACTTCCAGACCCCATTTAAAATAAAAATAATACTCATTTTATATCGGTTCCATTCTAGGGATATCAAGAGACTCAAATCCCAGGTTGTCAAGTGACATTATGTCACTTGACCAATGCATCCAATCAGAAGCCACTGATTGGCTGCAGCCTCTACTATTCTATCCAAGCAGACTTCCATTACAGTTACATCAGTGAAGAGCTGTGGAAAAAAGCGCAATAGGGTCTTACCCCAATATGTGCGGGGAGGGGACAGGGAGCAAAGATACTCACCAGATATAGTTGTCAAAGTCATGGATGTATTAGATCACGGCAGCAGCAACCCAGGTGGCAGATAACAGAGAACAAAAGAGTAGAAAGGGGTTTTCATATGCCACGCCAATGATCACTGGTTCAAGTAGTCCGATTAATGAATCTTTATTTTGCACAGGTCTACGTGTTTCTGGAGGCTCAGCTCCCTTCCTCAGGACCATCAGGCACAGGAAAACATCAAATCTTTGAGATTTGATGTTTTCTTGTGCCTGACGGTCCTGAGCCTCCAGAAACGCGTAGACCTGTGCAAAAAGGACATTTTTGTGTACTCACCATAAAATGTCTTTCTTGGAGCCTTTCATTGGGGGACACAGACATTGGGTTATATGGTGTCTCCAGGGGAGCGTGACACTAGGTTTGAAAAAAGTGTTAGCTCCTCCTCCCACAGAATATAACCCCAGCTAGGCGGGAACTAGCTCAGTTTGTTGTAAAAGCAGTAGGAGAAGGACAACCAAAACCACAAGGGCGGGAGCTGTGTCCCCCAATGAAAGGCTCCAAGAAAGACATTTTACGGTGAGTACACAAAAATGTCCTTTCCTTTCTCGCCTTTTCATTGGGGGACACAGACATTGGGACGTCCCAAAGCAGTCCCTGGGTGGGAACTGAACTATTAACAGTGTAGAACATCAGCCTAAGAGCTGACTAACAACTGCAACTGCAGGGAACACATAACAAACACTATCAAAAAAACGAACAGTGGCCACTTATAAATGGGCCACTGCCGCCTGAAGGACTTGTCTTCCAAGAGCAGCATCTGCGGAAGCATGCGTATGCACTCTGTAGAATTTTGTAAACGTGTGCACACTGGACCAGGTACGGCCTTGCAAAGTTGGGCCGTTGAAGCCTGACGGCGGATAGCCCAGGAGGCACCCACTGCTCGTGTAGAGTGGGCCTGCACAGATTGAGGGGGAACGACACCTCGTGCTTTGTAAGTTTCACAGATGGCAGTCCTGATCCATCGAGAAATCGTGGATTTGGAAGCCCGGTCGCCCTTTTTGTGTCCTTCTGAGAGGACAAAAAGGGCATCGGACTTGCGCAACGGCGCTGTTCTGGAGATGTAGATCCGCAGAGCCCTGACAAGATCGAGAGTGTGAAGGGCTTTTTCAAAGGAGTGGATCGGGGCCGGGCAGAATGACGGCAACACAATGTCCTCGTTCAGGTGGAAAGAGGATATGACCTTCGGAAGGAAGGCGGGGGAAGGCCGAAGGACCACCTTATCATGATGGAATATCAGGTAAGGCGAGCGACAGGACAGAGCTGCCAGTTCGGACACTCACCTGATAGAGGTAATAGCGACTAAAAAGGCAACTTTCCAAGACAGCCGTTGAAGAGAGATTTCTCTCAAGGGTTCGAAAGGAGGAAGCTGAAGAGCTCCGAGAACCAAATTCAGATCCCAGGGATCTAAGGGGTGACGATAAGGGGGGACCAAATGCGCCACCCCTTAAAGAAAGGTACGGACCTAAGGGCGAGAAGCCAGCTGCTTCTGGAAAAAAAATTACAGGGCAGAAACTTGTCCTTTAAGGGTATTGAGAGCAAGACCCGAGTCCATACTGTCTTGAAAAAAGGCAAGAACATTAGGGATTGAAAAGGTAAGGAGCGACCAATTATGACGGTCACACTAGGACAGATAGGTCTTCCAGGTCCTGTGATAAATGCTGGCGGAGGAAGGCTTGCGAGCATTAAGCATGGTATGTACTACCCTGGAAGAAAGACGCGACTTGGCTAGAATCAAGGATTCAAGCGCCACGCCGTCAAATGCAGCTGTGCTGTATTCTGGTGGAATATTGGACCTTGCTACAGAAGATCCGGGCGGTCGGGAAGACGCCAGGGAGTGTCGCCGAGAAGGTGGAGGAGCTCTGGAAACCAGGCTCTTCTGGGCCAGTCCGGGGCCACGAGGATCACCGGGATTCCCTCCGCTTTGATTTTCTTGATTACTCTCGGAATGAGAGGAAACGGAGGGAAGATGTAGGGCAGGCGAAACTGCGACCACAGGAGGACTAGAGCGTCAGAGCCGAGCGCTAGCGGGTCTCTCGACCGGGATATGAAGGGATGCACTTTGGCGTTTAGCTGAGACGCCATGAGGTCCACATCTGGGAGCCCCCAACGAAGAGTGATCTGATGGAACACCTCGTCGTGAAGGGACCATTCCCCTGCCGCTAGACCTTGCCTGCTGAGAAAGTCTGCTGCCCAGTTGTCTATCCCCGGAATATGGACAGCTGAAATAATGGGAATCTGCATCTCTGCCCAAAGAAGAATCCTGGAGACTTCTTTCATCGCTGCCCTGCTGCGAGTTCCTCCCTGACGGTTGACGTAAACCACAGCCGTGGCATTGTCTGACTGGATCCGAACCGGGAGGCCCAGAAGCAAGGGTTGAAAGGTCTGAAGGGCCAGAAATATGGCCCTGATCTCCAGAACGTTGATATGAAGGGATCGCTCGGGGTGAGACCAGCGTCCGTGAGCAGTGTGGTGGAGAAACACCGCCCCCCAGCCTAACAGGCTGGCATCTGTCGTGACTACGTGCCAGTGGACAGGGCGAAAGGACTTCTCCTGAGATAGGGATGATACCTGAGATCACCAGACGAGGGAGCTGAGGGCAGTCCGAGATAAGCGGACGGACCGGTCTAGAGAGGCTGGATTCTTGTCCCAAGAGGACAGAAGATCCAATTGCAGAGGGCGCAAATGGAATTGGGCAAACGACACGGCTTCCATGACTGCTACCATCTTGCCTAACACACTCATCCCACTCCGGAGGGATGTGTAACGGCAGGAGCGGAGGGATTGGGCGGCCCGGATCAGGGAAGACCTCTTGTCTTCTGGAATAAAAACCCCGGGCCTGAACCGTGTCTATCAGCATACCTAAAAAGGTGATGCGCTGATGAGGAATGAGGGATGACTTGTTGAAGTTGAGAAGCCACCCTTGAGAGCGTGTCTGGGCAAATTTGCACGCTTTCTGAGCAAACTTGAAGAGAGCTCCCTTTGATAAGTAGGTCGTCCAAATAGGAAATGACCAGGACACCTCTGTAAAATGGACATGACCTTTGTGAAGACCCGAGGCGCAGTAGCCAGTCCAAAGGGAAGAGCCCTGAATTGGAAATGACGGTGTCCTACGGCAAAACGAAGGAACCGTTGATGCGATACACATATGGGAATGTGTAAATAAGCATCTTGAATGTCTACGGAAGCTAGGAATTCTTCCGGTTCCATAGCAGCTAGTACGGCTCGCAATGATTCCATTCGGAAGCTCCGAATCCGTACGGACCTGTTTAGCCTTTTGAGGTCCAGGATAGGACGGACAGAGCCATCTTTTTTGGGGACGACAAAGAGGTTTGAATACAAACCTTTGCCGCGCTGTTCCAGGGGCACTGGAATGATAACGTTTGCTTTTTGCACAGAGGCTATGGCCTGACATAAAGCCTGGCTTTGCGTTGTGGACTTTGGATGTCGAGAACGGAGAAACCTGTTGGCCGGTAGGGAATGGAAATCGATCTTGTAACCTGAGGTGACGATTTCTCGAACCCAAGCATCGTGAGTATGGTCTAGTCAGATATCCCGAAAAAGCAGAAGCCGCCCTCCAACAGGAGTCGGCTCTGAGGGGTACCCGGCATCATGCTGAAGGGGCCTTCACGGGGCGAGGTCCCTTGGGTTTAGATTGCCTGGAGTGCGAATGCCAGGAAGAGTCCCTTGAGGGACCGGATCCCCGATCTGAGCGTTGCGACAACCCCTGTGATGGTTTTGGGGCCGGGCCGAAAGGACTGCCTGCGCCAAGAAGACTTTTTAAAATTTTTGGATACAGGCCGCTTTTGTGGTAGAATGGTACTTTTACCACCCGTCGTCTCAGATATAAGCTTGTCCAGGGATTCTCCAAACAGACGAAGACCCTGGAAGGGGAGTGTGGACAGAGACTTCTTGGAGGCACTGTCCGCGTTCCATATCTTTAGCCACAGGACTCTGCGGGCAAAAACAGCGTTGGCTGCCGTTAGGGCTGACAAACTAGCTGCATCTAGGGAACCGTGAAGAAATTAGAGGCTAGAGAGAACAAATCAAGGTTCTCAAGAGCCTCTGAAGGAATATTGCAAGAGCGAAGCAACTTGCGCAAGTTTCTACTCCACACACTCATAGCTCTCGCCACCCATGTCAAGGCAAACAGGGGGCGCAGAGAGGAGCCCGAAGCCTGGAAAATAGATTTGACCGCAGCATCAACTGCGCGGTCGGACGAGTCCTTGAGAGATGCGGTGTGAGACAGACATAACCGTGTGTTTAGCCAGCCTGGATACTGGCGGATCCACAACGGGGGGTACTGACCAGAGCTTAACCAGTTCCGATGGAAAGGGATAAGCGAATGAAGAGGATGATTTTTTTTATTAAACCTCCTATCAGGGTGATCCCACCATTTAGATATGATTTGATGAAAAATCGGATCCTGGGCAAAGGACTTAGGAGGCTTCTTGGCCCGCTTGATTGCCGACTGAGAAGTCGGGTCCGAAGGCTGATCAGAAATCGACAGAGTAATTGACAGCCGAAATTAATGTGTCTTCCATATGTCTAGACTCAGAAGGGACATCTGAACCAGAGTCAGAGTCTTGGGAATCGTGACTACTAAAGGTCACGGAGCCTGAGTCAGACTGATCATCGTCCGAGTCGGACAAGACGTAACGGTCGTAATGGCGCATTTTGGAGACAGCCTTTTTACGTACTGGGAATGAGACACCAGACGAAGGCGGGCTCCCCTGGGGGAGTTGAGCCGGGGGGAGGCTGTGAGAGCCTGTGGAAGGCTGGGATATCTGAGCGGCCAGGTCATCTAACCTCTTAGACCAGGGTTCCCCAACTACAGTCCTCGAGGGCCGCCAACAGTGCATGTTTTCAGGATTTCCTTAGCATTGCATGGGTGTTGGAATCATCAACTGTGCAGGTGATTAAATTATCACATGTGCAATACTAAGGAAATCCTGAAAACATGCACTGTTGGCGGCCCTTGAGGACTGGAATTGGGGACCCATGTCTTAGACATTAGAAGAGCCCAGGCAGGAATAACGTCATCAGACTGGGGTACTGCCTGGATAGTGGCCGCAGCCAAATCCACAGACTGCACAACCTCATGGTCCGGCAGCGGAGGCTGTTGTGACACGGTAGTAGGGGCATCGCAGCCCCTGCATAGTGGATAGCTTCGGCCATTAGAAAACGAGCGTCCACAGGTGGTACAAGCATAGTAGAGGTCCGTAGAGGACGCCTGGGAAGCTTTATCACCCTTGCGGTTACGCATGTCAGCAACAGTTCCACAATAAGTACAGTGAGCCTCTAGCAGTATTATAAAGGGACTGCTGTGGGTGAGGAGCTGCTAGCAGTATTATAAATGACTGCTATGCAGAGCCGGTATATACCGAGTAAAGTAGCAGAGCCTGTCAAACAGTCGGTATATACCTACAGGCACAGTTAGTATATACTGCTAAAAGCTGATATACACTGCCAGCCAGCAGACACACACCGCTAGAAAGACAGCGATATACCACTTAACAGAGCGGTATATAGTGCTGCAGAATCGCAGAGCCAAGGAGGCGATCTCACCCGTGTCTGCTCCCCACATGTAATGGCGTCCAGTTATATGGAACGCTTCACGATTTTACGTGTCATCCTTGCGCAGGGGTCATGCTAATCAGGGGAGAGACGGCCCACTTGACGGAGTGGCTTCTAGAGCAGTGGAGGGGGCGTTGCTAGAATGCAGGCCAAAGCCGGGAGCTAAATTAATGATGCTTCCCTGGGATCACGGCCTGCATCGCCCCACCTGCGCCTTTTCAGGCGGCGGTTTGGATGCAGGGGACTGACTCGCCGTCTCCCTACCTGCTCCTGGCTCCGGCTGAAGACGCGGCGGTCCTGGGATGCGGGGATCTCGGGGACGCATCTTCGGCTCAAGGCTGAAGCAGGTCCTCGGCTCTGCTAGCCCTCTGGAGCTACCTTGGTGTGAGGTGCCTCCAGGGAGCCTGGAGGGGTACGCAGACCCGACCACTTGGGCGCGAGGGAAGACTGATGGCTTGTGCACGCCAGGTTTCCTCTGCCCGTACGCGGGGGGAACGGGGGTGGCAAGGCACCCTGGTCTTGCCCCTATCAAAAATAGAATAAATAAGAAAAGAAAAACAAAATAAAAAGTAAAAATAAGCTGGCCTGAGGCACCTCTGGTGGAGCTCAGTCCAGACATGTCAGCCTCCCTGCTGACACTAGGAAAAAAACTGAGCTAGTTCCTGCCTAGCTGGGGTTATATGCTGTGGGAGGAGGAGCTAACACTTTTTTCAAACCTGGAGTCACGCTTCCCTGGAGACACCATATAACCCAATGTCTGTGTCCCCCAATGAAAAGGCGAGAAAGGAATAAAGATTCATTAATCGGACTACTTGAACCAGTGATCATTGGCGCGGCATATGAAAACCCTTTTCTCCTCTTTTGTTCTCTGTTATCCATTACAGTTACAGAAGATCAGTGGTCACATGACAACATTGTCACGTGAACTAACAGGAATAGAGATTCTGGCATCACTGGAATGATGCTGCAGCAGAAATAAAGATCCATTATTATTATTTTAAATTATGCCCAAAAGTAATTATGCAGGGGTTGTCCAGAAGTAGTGACCCATTAGAGAGGAATTTTCACCATTTTTTACATACTAAACTGGTCACATTATGTTGAAGAGGCTAAGGTGCCGAATAAAACATGTTTTATTTTTATTTATTTATTTTTTATTTTATTTTATTTTACTAGCAAAAAAAAATAAAAAATATGAGAAATTAAAAGAAAAAAACAACAGCTATGTTTTATTCAGATCTTTAAGCCATTTTATCTTGATATAGACAGTCTAATGTAAAAAAAAAAATAGTGAATATTCCTCTTTAAATCTTCTTGCAAGTAAAATACAGCAAAGTCGATTATGGTGACAACAAACACCTTACATGGATATGCTGAATATGCTCTGACATATAAATATATGTTTGTGGAATAGGAAGGTATTTATAAGGAAACAAACTTATGTGTGCATGGTCAACTCCACAAGGCTCCATTTTTTAACAGATTTTCTAATGGTGAGCCTCCACTCCATTATCAGTTGCACTATGTTTCACAGAGTTCAGTGAAGAAATTCAAATTAACCATAAAGGGTTTTTTTTTAGCAATGTTTGCTGATATTATGTAAAATAATTGCAGTAAAGTATGACCTATTGGAAGTATCACTTGATTTTTTTAAGGGCGTATTATTTGTTTACTGTATATTGCTTGAACCCTACACGGCAGGATTTTGGCACTAAGTTGTATTGGTGTATTGTGTGAGCAAATGTATATATGTAGTGAAGCCTGTCTAAGGGGTACTTCACACACAGCGAGATCGCTACTGAGATCGCTGCTGAGTCACGTTTTTTGTGACCTCATTAGCGTTCTCGCTGTGTGTGACACTGAGCAGCGATCTGGCCCCTGCTGTGAGATCGCTGCTCGTTACACACAGTGCTGGTTCATGTTTTTATTGTTGCTCTCCCGCTGATAAGCACACATCGCTGTGTGTGACAGCGAGAGAGCAACAATCCTGAATGTGAAGGGAGCAGGAGCCGGCGTCTGACAACCTGCGGTAAGCTGTAACCAAGGTAAACATCGGGTAACCAAGGTGGTTACCTGATATTTACCTTCGTTACCAGCCTCCGCAGCTCTCACTCTGCCAGTGCCGGCTCCTGCTCCATGCACACGCTAAGTTAAGCGGTGTGAGCTGGTAACTAAGGTAAACATCGGGTAACCATACCCGATGTTTACCTTAGTTACCAGTGTCCGCAGCTTCCAGACGCCGGCTCCGTGCAAGCGTAGCGTCGCTGCTGGCTGGGGGCTGGTCACTGGTTGCTGGTGAGATCTGCCTGTTTGACAGCTCACCAGCGACCATGTAGCGATGCAGCAGCGATCCTGACCAGGTCAGATCGCTGGTCGGATCTCTGCTGCATCGCTAAAGTGTGAAGGTACCCTTATAGACCATCTTTCTGAGAAGACCATTCTTTTATAAAGAACAGAGTTCTTGTGTCAGATATTCAACTCCACCATAAGATATGCCCGCTACCCATCTACTTTGAGAACATTCACTGAGAAAAACATTTTTCAATGCTACTTTGGGTGGTGAAAAAAATCTACCAAGATGCCAAGTATATGTACCAGTTATTTGTTTACCAATAATTTCTACAACATTTAATCAGTTGTGGCGTGGTGCCATATCAATAGCGCTTCTATGTACTTCTATTAGGCTGGGTTCACACATAGCGACAACGACGTCGCTGTTACGTCACCATTTTCTGTGACGTAACAGCGACCTTGTTTGTTGCTGTTATGATCGCTGCTTAGCTGTCAAACACAGCGACGCAGCAGCGATAATAACGTCGCTACATGTGCAGAGAGCAGGGAGCCGCCCACACTGCTTAGCGCTGGCTCCCTGCTCTCCTAGCTACAATACACATCGGGTTAATTACCCGATGTGTACTGCAGCTACATGTGCAGAGAGCAGGGAGCCGCGCACACTGCTTAGCGCTGGCTCCCTGCACTCCTAGCTACAGTACACATCGGGTTAATTAACCCGATGTGTACTGCAGCTACATGTGCAGAGAGCAGGAGCCGGCACTGGCAGCGTGAGAGCGGCGGAGGCTGGTAACGAAGGTAAATATCGGGTAACCACCTTGGTTACCCGATGTGCACCCTGGTTACAGCTTACCGCAGCTGCCAGATGCCGGCTCCTGCTCCCTGCTCGCTTCATTTCGTCGCTCTCTCGCTGTCACACACAGCGATCTGTGCGTCACAGCGGGAGAGCAACAATAAAAAAACGAACCAGGGCTGTGTGTAACGAGCAGCGATCTCACAGCAGGGACCAGATCGCTGCTCAGTGTCACACACAGTGAGATCGCTAATGAGGTCACTGCTGCGTCACAAAAACCGTGACTCAGCAGCGATCTCGCTGTGTGTGAAGCACCCCTTAGTCTTACAAACTGTACATAGACAGTAAACGCTACATATTTTGTTGTACATTATCTTAGACCATACTACAAATTAGCGGTTAAAGATTTCTTGGATTGCTCAGCCTCATATCTTCAGATACAGGAGCTGGGCAAAGTGTTAAGGTACCTTCACACTTTAGCGATGCAGCAGCGATCCGACCAGCGATCTGACCTGGTCAGGATCGCTGCTGCATCGCTACATGGTCGCTGGTGAGCTGTCAAACAGGCAGATCTCACCAGCGACCAGTGAACAGCCCCCAGCCAGCAGCGACGTGCAAGCGACGCTGCGCTTGCACGGAGCCGCCGTCTGGAAGCTGCGGAGACTGGTAACTAAGGTAAACATCGGGTATGGTTACCCGATGTTTACATTAGTTACCAGTGTGAGCAGGGAGCCGCGCACACTGAGCGCTGGCTCCTTGCTCTCCTAGCTGCATTACACATCGGGTTAATTAACCCGATGTGTAATGCAGCTACATGTGCAGAGAGCAGGGAGCCGCGCACACTGAGCGCTGGCTCCTTGCTCTCCTAGCTGCATTACACATCGGGTTAATTAACCCGATGTGTAATGTAGCTACATGTGCAGAGAGCAGGGAGCCGCGTACACTGAGCGCTGGCTCCTTGCTCTCCTAGCTGCTGTACACATCGGGTTAATTAACCCGATGTGTACAGCAGCTACATGTGCAGAGAGCCGGAGCCGGCAGCACAGGCAGCGTGAGAGCTGCGGAGGCTGGTAACTAAGGTAAATATCGGGTAACCACCTTGGTTACCCGATGTTTATCTTGGATACAGCTTACCTCAGCTGTCAGACGCCGGCTCCTGCTCCCTGCTCGCTTCATTTGTCGCTCTCTTGCTGTCACACACAGCGATCTGTGTGTCACAGCAGGAGAGCGGCTTTGAAGAAAACGAACCAGGGCTGTGTGTAACGAGCAGCGATCTCGCAGCAGGGGCCAGATCGCTGCTCATTGTCACACACAGCGAGATCGCTAATGAGGTCACTGCTGCGTCACAAAAAGCGTGACTCAGCAGCGATCTCGGCAGCGAGCTCGCTGTGTGTGAAGCACCCCTTAGGGATAGCTTATCTGCCTTCTTGGCTTATAAATTACTGCAGTAAGTGAGCTAGGAGCATCCTTGAAAATGTATTCAGCGCTAGACATAAAAGGTCGACATTATGAGATAAACTCTTGCTTGATAAAATTCGGCAAAGTTGCAACCATGAGTCATTACAGCATTTTCTTGGTGTTTTTTGTTACATTCTCTATTAAATAGAGAATAACAATGCTGTGTAATAGAATCAAGGGTGCAACCAGGAAACTAAGAAGATGAAATCGATAATAGTCAAATACAACTGAATTGAGAGACTTCTTATACAGTATACAGACATAGTAAGGGTCAGCATAGCTAGTATTAAATATGGAAACATACAAGGCATTGGGTTTATAAATAAAATACTGTAGCAACAAAATGAATAGAAAAAAATTAAAGGGCTTTTCCACTACTAATATGACCTCCTTTCTTTTATCCTAACACTTCTTCACTAACACTTCTTCACTAACCCTTTCACAATAAACTTGTGCTATCTACCCTGCTCCTGTAAGCTGATCTCAGTGTGGAACCTACTGTATTTCCTATGTTGATGTTTTAGCTTTCATCTTTCTGGTCTGGAAACCAGAATCGGACACACTGATCAGGGCACGTCACTGGTGGGGACAGGGCTGCCTCTCTGTGAGTAACACTAGTGTGGGCACTCATGACTGGCCAGAGCACACTTCACTCTCCTCTCAGCCTGCTTTACAGTGCAGTGCTTTGATGTGACAAGCGCTGTGAACTGCAGATCGTGCAATGATATATAATATCTAATCAGCACATCCCAGTGCTTGTCACATGAAACCACCGCACTGTAAAATAAGCTGAGAGGAAAGCAAAGTGTGATCTGGGCATGCGTCCCCACTCTGCTGTCACTCACAGAGAGGCAGACAAACCCCCACCAGTGATGTGCCCTGCCCTGCTCAATTTGTCTGATTCCGGTCTCCAGACCAGAAAGCTCAAAGCCTACACATCAACATAGGAATATAGAAGCACCAGAGATATAAGCTTACAGGGGTAGGGTAGGTAGCAAAAGTACATTAGGAAAGTGTTGGTGAGGAATAGTTAGAACAAATAAAAGATCACATTAGTAGTGAACAACACCTTATAAAATATCCCCAACCCTAAATTTGTACACGAAGACTTGATAATAGTTTTATTAACATTTTACCCAAATGGGCGCTCAAACACTGACTATGCCACATCACTGCTACTTGCAGTCATGTCAACTAAGTAATGTGTGTATTTGGCCTAGATACTAACATGCATATTCGCACAATGCCATTATTTATCAGAATACTATATAACGTATACATGGAACGATGATATGTCAGGAACTCTCGCTAAAAGGCAAGTATTTGTAAAATTGCCCACAATACATGAGTTATTTATGTATGTGGCTATTCACTTACAGGCCTTAGTATACTATGGCTGTCAGTAGTTGCTATAGTTACAATTTTCAGCCATCAAAAAGATTATAACATAATTGGAAATGGTGATGGTATGATGATATCTGGCTTGGTGGAAGTAAGTCCTGAGGTAGGATAAAATATACTAACTTGCTATTTGATAATAAAATAAAGATGATGCACATTGAGTATTACAAAGTTACCTATTATACATATGTAAATTCATTCTAGCATATGGGCCTTAAAAAAGATTGGAGTTCTGCACTTTACACAAAATGAATGAATGAACACACATGAAATTACATCTAGAATGTGATGATCTCAAGTCAAATTTACAGTAATCTGCCGATGCACAAATATGGAGATAAGCTGCATTACGTATTCATGCACAATTCTCACAATGCACCACATGAAAGCAAGGACTGCATCAAAATTACATTAAAAGCAACAGACACTTGGCATGCAACAGATGACTTTGGACAATTCAATACCCAGTCTAACGTAGTGCACCCATCACCCCAAAAGAAAGAAAGGTTGTACAAACCTGGGCTCTTAAACTGATCCGGGCTGGGAAGGTGATGAAGAGGGGAGTTACTTGCTGAAGCAGCATGCTCGCTGCGAAGCATCTGAGCCGCTCGAGGCCCCATGGAACCGTAATCCGCAAACGATAGTGTGGCCCGTTGGTCACCGGGCGAGGTATAGAAACCATAATCTGGGATTCCTAAAGACATATTGACTTTGTCATTGTAAGATTTTGATTGACTCAGTGAATAAGTGCATAACAAGTAAAAATGGTAAAATACCAAACAAATAGGTTGCCAGCCCTTGTCATCTATTTTATAAATTCTTATAATTAAAAAAAAACAGCATAGAAAACAGTCATCTTACATACAGTATGTGGTTAGTGCTAGACATACATATAATGAACACCAATATCAAGTTTACAGACATATAGTATGATATAGATTAGCCCAAGTACAGATGAGCAGATCTTTGTAGCTATCAGCCACATGTGCCGCTTCTAATTTCAATATTGCTAAAGTGACAACATACAATATTATTTAAATACGTGAATGAAAAAAATAGAAGCAATAGAATCAGGCCTAATCTTAATAAATTAAATTAGCTAATAAATAGAAGGCACAGTTTTCCTCCAATACCATACCACTTGTAATCATAGTCTGAGGATTCTCAATATCTCTGTTCGATTAATTCAAAAAGAAAAAAAAAAGTAAAAAAAATCTCCTAGGAATTACCTATATTTCTACATTGATTACTAATAAAACTCAGTTTGATTATTGACCTTAGAATTATAGATTATCACAATTCACTAGATTAATAACACACAAACAGTTGTACAATTTGTGCCTTTGTTGAGGGCACTGAGTAAATTAGGCAAGTTCTCGGTTTTCATATTTGGACCACAATGCAGAGAATGGTTGCATTGCAGGCCTAACTAACGGACCCGTTGAAGTTCGTATTCTGCGGGATCAGCTGGACTTTAGATAAAGTTCTGTTCTGGACCCAAACTTGACCAGAACCTTATTGGATGTAAGTGATTGGGCAGTTCGGCTCTCCAACCAAATACAGCCAGTCATAAACTGAACATTCAGGGGAAGGAAGGCAGGGTTTTTTTTTTTTTGTACACACTACATCTGATAACACCAATATTACCCCCAGTGCGAACCATTCAAACACTACAAGTGCCTCACACTGGGCTGAGCACAAAGCATAACCGAGCACAGCAATGCTCATTGAGTGGTTTGATTATGTAAAGCACCTGAACTCCAAACTCTAACACTGATTTCTTTTGTAAAGTCTGTGTTTGGTACGAACACTGAACTTTAAAGTTCGAGTCTGCTCATGTCTACTCCTAACATGAACTTGACACTTTCATATGTGCTTATGAGGCTGTTGATTTGGGTGTGTAAAACCGACCTATTGAGGAGAAAAACTATTTTGAACCCCTGTGATAACTACTTTTTTGAGAACTAAGTTGCCAAACTGTTTCAATTAAGAACATGAGATTCAAATTGTGGGTTTCATAGGAGCGCTGGTCATTAAAGCACTACTTCTACAAATTTTTTTTCATTGCTGAAGTGGTGCTTAAAAAGCAAAGGTCCCTGATCCCAGTCTTAAGCCTAATTGACAGGTCAGTATTTATCATCAGTTTTTCATCAGTATTTGTATGCCAAAACCAGGAGTGTCTCCAAAACACAGAACAGGTGTCAATCTTTCAATTATCGTATTCCTCTGAATTCCAGTCCTGGCTTTGGCAACATACACTGATGAAACACCAATACAACAATAATGAAGTGTGAATGAAGCTTTATACTCACTCTTTTATGCGTGCCGGAGGGTGAGTCATGACACAGAGAGAGCTATGCATATACATGCAAGCTATCGTAGAAATATTGATTCTAACTATAGTTTCAATGAGAAATTAATTATAATTGTGAGACCTCATTATGTAAAGATAAGGAGATTGTAGCTGGTGCTAAAGGGAGATCAACAGGTTAGTGATTTTTGTTAAGGGTTCACATACTTTTCCACCCTACAACATGGACGTTTACTCACTGGGCACAATAAAAGACATTGCGATACATACAATTGTTTGTTGGTTATTACTTTAGTTAAGTTGTATTTGTAAAGAATTGTGACTTGGATAACAATCAGACCACATTTATAACCAATGTACAAATGTATAGGTAATATTTTCCTAGCAACTGTAAGAAAGAAATAGAAATATAGCTAATTTCATGTTGAAAAAAAATGTAGGCAGGGAATGACATAATATTTTAATCGAACATTGACACATCTGTTTCACAAGGCGGTGAAATGTGGTATTTAGATGTGTTTTAGATTAGAGTCTAAAGTTTTTATTCATTTTGATTAGGTTTCACAAGATGAAAATAAACCCCCCAGAAAGGATAACATTCTTGGTAGACAAGATGACCACTACTCAAATTCTCTTACTTTAAGCTCATTACTTGGCATGGTGCTTTTCAGTTGGACAATGAAAGGATTTGTTTTACGATCACATATGTGCGAGTGGAAAGTAAGACAACATAATATGGAATAATATTAAATTAGACATAAAATTATGGAAATTAATGGCCTGTTTGTTTTAAATGATCCCTTCCAATATTAGGAAATGCATTAAGCCACATTTCGAGCTATAAGGCTAAGTTTAACAAATCATTTATTCCACAACCTCATCTCAAGATGTAATGCATCAAGCTGCTAGTGTGAAGTTTGTTCATCAAACTATCTTTATGAATGGAAACCATGATATAGCTTCAGATCCAGCTCCTATCATACCATCTAACTTATAATAGGGTCTAGGATCCATTGTGGTGTCAATCATTTTGATGAAGGGGGGGGAATCTGGCAGAACTGCCAAAGGGGCCTCCAACAGACTTGACAGCATAGCGCTGACAAGCTAAACAACAAAAACTTTTACCAAGGAAATTGCTGATCGACATTAGGAATTGCATGATAACATTTTGGGTGGGCAAGTAGAATAAATAGCCACAACATTGATTCATTCATTTTAGAAAGCTCCATGAATGTCTGTTTTAACAAACTGGCACAAAGGTCTGTTATGTTGAAAATAGAGCAAAAGTGGCGAGCCTCACAAAGCTCTAAAAACAAATATGTATGTAGCATAAGATTAGGCCCTTCACCACACAGCCTGCTTTCACCTTCCTGACCAGGGCAATTTTTTAAATTCTGACCAGTGTCACTTTATGAGGTTATAACTCTGGAACGTTTCAACAGATCCCAGTAAATCTGAGACTCTTTATTCGTGACATATTATACTTCATGTTAGTGGTTAATTTAGGAAGACATTTTTTGTGTTTATTTGTAAAAATTTTGGAAATTTGGCAACAATTTTGAAAATTTAGCAATTTTCAAAATTGAGTTAAGTGACACCAGATAATTAATAAAAAAAAAAAACATTTCCCACATGTCTACTTTACATCAGCACCATTTTATGAAACATAATTTTTTGGGGTTAGAAAGTTAGACGGGTTTAAAGTTTAGCAGCAATTTCTCATTCTTCCAAGAAAATTTACAAAGGCATTTTTATAGACCACATCACATCTGAAGTAACTTTGAGAACCCTATATGACAGAAAATACCCAAAAGTGATGCCATTCTAAAAACTGCACCCCTCAAACTGCTCAAAACTACATTCAAAAAGTTTATTAACCCTTCAGGTGCTTCACAAAGTGGAAGGAAAAAAATAAAATTTTACTTTAGCATTTTTACAAGGTAAACAGGAGAAATCGCACAACAAATTGTATAGTGGAATTTCTCCTGAGTACAGATATACTCCATATGTGGAGAAAAACTATTGTTTGAGCGCACGACAGGACTCGTGGAATGCAAAATTGACAGGAATTGATAGCGGACAGCATGACGCATTTGCAGACCCCGTTTTATGCCTTAACAGTAGAAACTCTCCACAAGTGACCTCTTATTGGAAACTAAACACCTCAGAAAACTTATCTAGATGTTTGGTGAGCAGTGTGAACCCCCAGGTGCCTCACAGAATTTTAGAACGTTAAGCAGTAAAAATAAAAAAAATCAGATTATTAACACTAAAAATGTTGTTATAGCCCCAAATTTTGCATTTTCCCATGGGTAATGAGAGAAAAAGGTCCACACAATTTGTTGTGCCATTTCTCCTGAGTATTCCTGTTTGGTGTCAAGGCAGGGCTCATAAGTGAAGGAGCAGTATTTGACTTTTGGAATGTAAAATTGTAATCAATTGGGGACGACATGTCGCGTCTGCAGAGCCCAATGTAGCTAACTAATGGAACCCCCCCAATAGTGACCCCATTCTGGAGACATCAACCCTCAAGGAATTTATATAGATGCGGTGATAATATTTGGGTTGCACAGCATGGCTTAGAAGGGAAGGAGCGTCATTTTGGCTGAAATAGTTTGTGGACGCTATGTCACCTTTGAAGAGCCCGTGACATGTCAAAAATGCACAAACCCCAACAATTGACCCCATTTTAGAAACTACACCTTTCAATAAATTCATCTAGGGATTAGCGAACTTTTTTAACCCCCAGGCAATTCAGAGAATAGTATCAGATTGGGCTCAATAACTGAAAGTTACCACTTTATTCAACTAAAATGTTGCTTTGGCCCTAATTTTTTAATTTACAAAGCAGTCATGGGAGAGAAAACTAACAAAATGATTTTTTAAGCAATTTCTTCTGACTACGTCAATACCCCACATGGGGTTGAAAACAACTTTTGAGGCACAGTGCAAATATCAGAAGGGAAAGAGCACCATGTTGGAGTGCACATTTTGGTTTGTGGGTGCCATGTCACATTGGCAGAGCCTCTTAGGTGCCAGAAAAGCAGAACGGCCCATAAGTTACATCATTT
Source organism: Anomaloglossus baeobatrachus (assembly GCF_048569485.1). Classification (NCBI taxonomy): domain Eukaryota; kingdom Metazoa; phylum Chordata; class Amphibia; order Anura; family Aromobatidae; genus Anomaloglossus; species Anomaloglossus baeobatrachus. The sequence goes on from NC_134354.1 coordinate 523,775,620, forward strand.
TTACAACCTACACCTCTTGGAGTACAAATTTTCATACAATAATTTGCAGACTCCATATACAGAGCCCTTAATTGCTAGAAGAGCAGAATCCCCCTCAAGTGACCCCCTTTTGGAAATTATACCCTTGTAGGAATTTTAAATTTGTTGTGATTATTTTGACTCCATGGGTGTTGTCCAGAAACAAGCAGCAATGGATGTTATAAAGTGAAAATGGAAATCTGCCATTGTAGTGCTCAGAACGTTGAAGTGCCCACAGAATATTCCCAGCTTGTGCATCTGGAGATATGCACCAAGTAAATTAAGTGGGTTCTCCTCACTACAACAATGTCAAACATGTGGATGCTAAATCTGGCTTAGGCACTCTGTGGGACTGGAAAAGGACAGGGCATTTAGATTTGGGAGTCCAGATTTTGCTGGATTTCTTTTTGGGGAAGCCATAGCACTCCTGAGCCTTTGTGCTACCAGAAATGTGGAAGTCCCCTATATTTCCATTCACAGATGAAAGACCTGGGTGGAGACTTATTTTTGTGGGTTAAGTTGAATGCTATTGGTGGCAATCTGGGGTACAGAAGATTTTGGATTAGTTCATATTTATCCTGCTGAGCATTTATATTAGAGTTTCTATCTCCAAAATACGGGATTCAGGTGAAACCCCAGACAGATCCATTCATTAATGAGGCAGCAGAGTTTCTCCAGACTCAGTGTGGCCTCTATTCAGCGATGTCGTTTTCAAAAGGTGTATAAAACTGTTGTTGACCATGCTTTTGTGCAGGTCTAAAAAAACAGCGTAAAAGATGAATTTTCCATTGTGAATTTTGTCTGAATCACATTTTCAGAGATTTACACGTAATCCCTGATGTAAGCGATCAGCGTAGAGCACAGAATAAATGTGAGCCACACCTTACTGCGATCTTTGGGAGGCAGAATAAATAAATCAACAGATGATGAATTGGCTTTATTACTATTTTGTATACCCTTCACTTTACGGTATAAGTAATAGGGTGGCTTTATTTCTCAGGTCAGTATGATTATAGATATACCAGATCTATATAGTTTTTTAGGTGTGGCTATTATCACACAAAAATGTTTGGTTTTTTTTCAAAATAAAGGATTTGAGCAGCACCGAATTTTAAAGGCTATAGTTCTTTTTTATTTTTCTGCTCACAGAGTCATGTAAGGGCTTGATATGTGTGGGATGAGTTGAAGGTTTTATTGGTATCATTTTGGGCCAAACAATATTTTTTTGATTGCTTTCTATTCTGTTTTTTGTGAGGCAGAATCAATAAGAAAAAGCAATTCAGGAATTCTTTTTTTTACGCCATTTATTGTGTTGTAAAAGTGATAAGAGCTTTATTATTTGGGTCAGTACAAATACAGCAATACCATATTTATATTGTTTCTTTTATGTTTAGCCATTTTATACCATAAAAACCATTTTATAGAAAAAAAAATTGTTTTTGCATTGTTGTATCTGTAGCTTTTTTATTTTTTTGCTGACAGAGCTGTATTGTGGCTTGTTTTTTGAGGGACAAGATGACATTTTCAGAGATACAATTTTTTTTCACATGAGACTTTTTGATCATGTTTTATTCCACTTTTTTGTCAGCTGTATGATAACACAGTTTTTGCTACTTGTTCTTTTTTTTTTTTTTTGTACTAAAAAAGTCACTAGTATGACAGTTTTAAAAATCTGGTGGTTCCGGACGTGGCAATTGCAAATATTTGTACTTTTTTTTTGTATATACATATATACACACACATATACATATATATATATATATATATATATATATATATATATATATATATGTATATATATTGTAAGGATGCAATGTGGTAGATGGCCGGTATGTGTCACAGAGGGGGAAATCCTCTGTGATCTGAACCTGGAATGTTTCTCTGGGACTTGTAGTTCCATGAGGATTGTTGTACACATTCAGGGCTGGGTTCATGGGATGGTCAGAAGTGATGGGCGGGACTGACCATCCACATACCTCCCATACGTAGGTGTGTCTCATGGGATTTAATGGAGCTGTCGTTTGTCACATGATCTCTGTGTGCTGGTGGGAGCCATCTTGGTTGGAGCACATGTGCAGGAGATCCTGTGCATACAGAGCTAGTGAGGGCTCTGAAATGTCAGGGAGCTGCAGAATCCACTGAGGCTGTGAGGAATTGGAACGTGTCCATGGGCCGGGATGTTGAGCCCAGTGTGAGAGTCTCCCTGGACTGGATGGAGGCAGACTGACAGCCTGCAAACCTACTGGCAGGTAACACCCCAGAAAGGGGACTATACTGGCTGATGCCAGAGAATGAACTGTATGAACAATCAGCAGTTTAAACAGACAGTGAGACATTGTCCTGCGGGAAAGTGGCTGTGGCCCATTACACTGCGTGGTTTATGAGGATGTGAATAAATCACCGAGATTCTTTAAGTGACAAAGTGCTTGTGTGTGTCTTGATCCCGCTGCCAGACGTGTGCCCCAAGACGTTCAGGGCCCAGGTCGTCACATTATGGTGGAGAATGCGGGCATATGGCCTGGTTGCTAGGGGCAACGCAGCCTGGTTGCTAGGGGCAACACAGCCTGGTTGCTAAGGGCAACGGCCTAGGACATATTCTTGTGGATACGGACTGCTTGCTGTGGATCGGCGGGTCCACGAAAAAAATTTTTGAAGCGGTTTGCGGTGGATTGGCGGATCCACGAAAATTGACGGCGCACTCAAGCAGCTTGCGGTGGATCGGCGGGTTCACGAAGTTCCGGGAAAGCTGAGCGACCATGAGTGGAGCCGCAAGCCTGGACATTATGGAGGAGCTGTACCAGTTCCTTGTGTGTGGACAGCAGGAGCTGTCAGTGCGCAGAGATGTGGCAGCAGTGGACCAGTTTGTGAATTCCCTTCTGGGGCCAGTACGGGCACAGGGTACCCAGGGAGATAAAGGGGAACGGTGTGAACTGAGATCTAAGGACACTGCAAGGAAGCCACAGAAAGCCCATAAAGGGGTGGTTGCCCATAAAGGGGTGGAGTCCCATAAAGGGGTGGTTGCCCATAAAGGGGTGGAGTCCCATAAAGGGGTGGTTGCCCATAAGGGGGGGGGAGTCCCATAAAGGGGTGGTTGCCCATAAGGGGGTGGAGTCCCATAAAGGGGTGGTTGCCCATAAGGGGATGGAGTCCCATAAAGGGGTGGATGCCCAAAAGGGGGAGGAGTCCCAGAAAGCGGTGGTCCCCCAAAATGGTGCAGAGCATCCCAAATCCAAGGGTGAAGTGGCGCAGATGGACTGTAGCCAGGGACAACAGTGTTCATGCCACAAGTGCCCGGTTTGCGGTATAGACCACCCATCCGACGAGAAGCCACGTCTGTGTTCCGTGGAAGTGGATGGGGAATCTGTAACAGGGGTCGTAGACTCAAGGAGCTTGGTGACCCTGGTGAGGGCCACTTCTGATGTCAACTTGATTCCTGGAAGGAAGATCCACGTCAGCTGCACCCACAATAATGAGACAGAATACCCAGTATCCAGCGTGGTCATAAAGACAGCCAGGGACAGTGGTTCTCATGATGTTGGTGTAGTCTCAGATTTACTGCACCCAATTATTGTAGGTTGGGACTCTAAATTATTTGTGCACTTGTGGAAGCAGGGGGACGTATCCGGTTGCTTGTGGAAGAGCCAGAACAGCCCAAAGGAAACCCTACCACATTGGGAGGTGAAAAGGGGTCCTTGTTGTGGAGTTATGTGTGGTAAGGAGGAGATGGTACCTTCTAAAATTGACTGTCCTAAGTTAGGGGTGACCAAAGAAAATGGACGGACCCAACTTGGTGACATAGGGACTAAGGGAATAACCAATAGTGTGACCGTTAAAAACGGGGTAGCTCCAGAAAGGGAGGCAGATATCTGGTTAAGTGGGGACATGATAGTCCAGGACGCCAGGGGGAGTGACGATGACTCCAGAATGGACACTGACTCTTATAAAAGGACAAGAGAGTGCAGTGAGGTACAGACAATTGAGAAGGGTAAAACCTCCTCCAGACGCCGGAGACGTAATAAGCGCCAAAAGCTTGTGCAAGGTATCCCGTCTGAGGGTGCAGAGAAAGTGAAGTACCTGGTCGAGGAAAACACATTGCCAGTAGCAACTGCTAAGGTAGAGTCAGACAGCGATGTCCTACACAAGAAAGAGGTATCAGAAACTGAACTGACACATTGTAACGACAGACATCAGCAGGGTGAAATGTCAAAAAATGAGCCAACCAAAGCAGTAATGGTGGTGTCTCCTATAGATTCCAAGCATGAAGCAGAAGGTCTGTCGGACAAGAGCACTGTGGGAGGTGAAATCCTAGAGGGTAATACAGGACAAGGAATCCTGGAGAAAGTTGGTGAAGTACAAATCCATAGAGGTCATGGTGAGCAGACCGGTAAATTACCCAGTGTTGGGGTGATGAAGGGTGAAAACGGGGCCAAAGGTCTAAGAGGAACAGAGTACCACGCTGAAGGGTGTGACACCCTTGCAGAAAAAAAGAGGACTGAATGTGACACTGCAGAGACCCGCAAGGAAGTTGAAGGTAACGCAGTGAAGACCCAAGAGACAGCTGGTGCTGCAGAAGTGAAAAGAGTCTCTGATGAGGTGAAGTCTGGACCAGAGGTCTTATCAGGAACTGATAGCCTGAGTGACCTGCCTGGTAAGACCAAGATGGAAGACATAGAGATTGTCTTGGTTAAGAAGAGTAGCAAACCCAAAGGCTCTGAGGCTGGAGCTGAACCGGAAGAGTGTGTAACTCAAGAGGTGGAGCCGTGCATGAGAGAAAAAGATAGATGCAAGAGACCAAAGGAATGGTCTAATTTCCTTGAAGGTCAAGAAACCGGTCCATTCTTTAAGTGCATGGTAGATGTGCCCGAAGACCTAAGAAAAGCCTGTGCCCATAAGTCGATGCATGAGACGTTTAAGAAGGCTGTAGGGGCCTGTGAAGTGTACTTTGCCCCAGAGACTTGTCGGTTGGTGGTGTGCTCTGCCAGTAATGTCACAAAGAAGCGGGTGGCTATCCTGAGTGACATGCACCTGCAGTGTCTTCGCACGAAATGGCTCATCTCGGCACAGATGGAAGAAGACACCAGACGCTTGGAGTGTATGAAGCAGCTCACTGCAGAATTTCAGGAAGTTGTGGTGGTGAAGAAATCATTAATTGGGCTCGCGTTAAGAGCGCTGAAAAGTAACATTCAGCAAGCCAGGAAGGTTCCAGGTATTACAGCGATTGAATTAGAAGAGCACAGTGGAACATTCCAAATCTATGGGAAAACTGAAGAAGCAGTGAAAACAGCTCGAAGGCTGTTGGACTTTGTGGAAGAGGTCACACAAGTGCCCAGAGAACTTGTCAAGAAACTGATTGGCAGAAATGGAAGAGTCATGCAGGAGATGGTTGATACATCCGGTGTGACGAGAGTAAGACTTAAGGTTTATCATAAAGCCAGGTTACCCTGTGAAGTTGGTATGGTTCCATGTGTCATGGCGGGAACAAAGGAGTGTGTTGAAAACGTACGAGTTCTCCTAGAATACCGCCTGGGATACCTGGAAGAACTAAAGCAAATGGATCTTGAAAGACAGAAGATTGCAGAGACACTTTGTCAAGTGAGTTTGAGGTCACGACCGCTTTCGGGCCAGGGCCCAGAGAAGAAGTGTGGTCCACCTGATGAACGTGTTGCCTTCACTGGCAAGGGAAGTAGGTCCTGTAGGGAAAGGAGCCTAGGTCATAGAAGACCTACCTATAAATCAGGCTATGGCACAGACTCTGAAGGGTCCAAGCCCTCTAAAACAAAATCTGAAAGAAAAGATGGAGGGAGTGACTGGTCCATAGCCAAAAGTGGTGGTGGGAAAAGGCGGAGATGGAAAGGTGACCTAAGACGTCATAAGAGAAGAGGCCATAGTAGATTGGCAAACAGAGAGTGTGCAGGGTCTAGTTGTGGGAGATCTCCTGTCGGCTCGGTTGTGAGGTACCTGGACAAGAGCCCCTCTAGTGGACTGGTTAGCGCAGAGTCAGGCCGCACGGTAGTTTTGACTGATGGGGTGTCTCACTACCACACTGACCGTTGGAGACAGTTATGGAACGATATGTCGGACCGGCGGACGTGTCTGAGAAGAGGGTTCACTGAGGAGGGTTTGGTGACAGTGGCGGATGGTCGGTCAGGAGCAGAAACTCCAAGTTTTCGTAGAGGGCCCATTCGACTGGTAGGGTATGGTTTCCCTAATGCCCTGTCTCAGGGTCACTGTAGGTTGTCGAGTGTTCCACCCTACAAGTTGGAACAGAGGGGGGGGATATGTAAGGATGCAATGTGGTAGATGGCCGGTATGTGTCACAGAGGGGGAAATCCTCTGTGATCTGAACCTGGAATGTTTCTCTGGGACTTGTAGTTCCATGAGGATTGTTGTACACATTCAGGGCTGGGTTCATGGGATGGTCAGAAGTGATGGGCGGGACTGACCATCCACATACCTCCCATACGTAGGTGTGTCTCATGGGATTTAATGGAGCTGTCGTTTGTCACATGATCTCTGTGTGCTGGTGGGAGCCATCTTGGTTGGAGCACATGTGCAGGAGATCCTGTGCATACAGAGCTAGTGAGGGCTCTGAAATGTCAGGGAGCTGCAGAATCCACTGAGGCTGTGAGGAATTGGAACGTGTCCATGGGCCGGGATGTTGAGCCCAGTGTGAGAGTCTCCCTGGACTGGATGGAGGCAGACTGACAGCCTGCAAACCTACTGGCAGGTAACACCCCAGAAAGGGGACTATACTGGCTGATGCCAGAGAATGAACTGTATGAACAATCAGCAGTTTAAACAGACAGTGAGACATTGTCCTGCGGGAAAGTGGCTGTGGCCCATTACACTGCGTGGTTTATGAGGATGTGAATAAATCACCGAGATTCTTTAAGTGACAAAGTGCTTGTGTGTGTCTTGATCCCGCTGCCAGACGTGTGCCCCAAGACGTTCAGGGCCCAGGTCGTCACAATATATATATATATATATATATACACACACACACACATACATATATACATATATATATATATATATATATATATATATATATATATATATATATATATATATATATATACACACATATATATACACATATATATATATACACATATATATACACATATACACATATATATATATATATATATATATATATATATATATATATATATATATATAGCTTTTTGCCTTTTTTTGTTGTTTTCTGACTTTTTACAAATATTTTTACAATTTTTTTTCACTTTTTTTACTTATTCCATATATGGGACAGTAATTTTTATACTCTGATCGCAGGTATAATGTATTGCAATGCAGAAGCATTGCACTACAATATGCCTGCCAATTTTACACTGACACAGCCATCTTAGACCCTGCTGCTGGCATGATCTATGAAGCTTGCCGCAGCTGGATGACCCAGAGGTCGCCATGACAACGATCGGATCCCCATGAGCACATCACGAGGGTCCCGATCACAAGGAATGGGGAGTGAACTCCCTTGTCCCAGCCCCTAAATGCTGTGATCACTACTGATTGCAGCATTTAGGGGATTAAGCAACCAGTGGCAGTGTGGGGTTTCCGTCCCTGGATGTGACAGTTTGAGCAAGACTATAACTTACGACTAGCTCCATGTGACAATTACGCAAGCTCATTTGCCCGCACGATCACCATGTGTGAACCCCTATTTGACCATGACTTAAACTTATGTTAAAAGTTGTCAAGGGGTGAAACAGATAACATTTATTAACAACCTGGCACCCAACTATTCTCATTGTTAGACTGGTCCACTACAGTACCAGTTAGGCCGGGCTCTGAAAGAAGAAAAAGCAGCCCAAGGATCCAGCCAAAGGCAGTACCATTTGGGTTTGCCATTGGATTCAGGACTTTACCTTCATTAACTCCTCATTATATCTTTTGGAAAGAAAACCCATTATAAATATTGCATTTATAATTTTCTTGCAATAGTAAAAAAAATATTAAAGTACATTTTCTGTATTTTATAACCATTAACGTTATTTTATATTCATCTACAAACATTTTGTACTTAAAAAATTCCAGAAATAAATTATTCTTGCAAAGACGTCTGCATACATTTTACAAATCAGGATATGAGTTTGATTCCTTCCAACAGTGTGCATTCAAAACATTGTTTTCCTTTTCATTTAGCAAAGGGAAATTACTATTTACTGTGTGCATTGCCAGGCAAACTCAAGCGCTGCAAGGAAATTTGTCCCAAACACCTGTGCTCCTGCCGCCCCCTCCCCCACCCACACATCAGCATAATTGGCCTGATGCGTATAACAAGCTTAGGCCAACAGATCTAAGGTTCATGGAGGAGAGAAGCAACTGCTCAACAGTCTCCAAGAAGTTCCATTTCCTTACATCAATAAACTACATCAACCACTAAATTCACTGGCCAGTCACCAGTGCAGATATGTGATTCTATTTTATTCTGTCTCTGTACAGCAAGTTTTGACTCTCTCTCTAGCTTCTAATTAAAGGTCGAGAGATGCCATCTCCGGTGGTAAGCCGAGTGAAATAACACCATCACAGGAAGAATGCACATGCTGGGAATCAAAAGGTGTGGGCAGATGGGGAGAAATTAAGAACTTCCAGCAAAAAATAACTTTCAGACTCTGTTCCTTTGACGACTTCAGCTTGAAATTGCCTCTAATTGAATTCAGGGCATTCAGAAGTCTTTTAAAAGCACTGAAGCTTTCATTTTCACTCCTTGGCTCCGATTCTTCTTACTTACCACATTTTAACAAACCTGATACAGATATCTCAAAACAAAATCTGTTAATTAAACAGTATGTTACATCGGACTGAAGTACATGATCTGAGTTTTCATACTATATATTCAGCATACTCAAAAGGGGTGAACGTGTTAATTCACCGGGATGTTCCTTTCAATTGCGAGGCGGTCAATATTGATAAGGAAGGTATATTTGGATATTGGGTAAACTAGCCAATATGGATTTCATCATAGTTGCTGTATATGTTCCACTCACTGTATTCTGGAACAATCCTACAAGATATTTTAAAATTTATTAGACAAGCTCCTCAAATGCCTTTTATAATGCTGGTTGATTTTAATAACACCTTAGACAGATTGCAAAAGAGACAGAAGGCTGCTTAGATGAGCCTAACCCACTTTGGGAACTTATTTATGAAGTAGACCTTGGATTCACAGAGACTCCAAAACCCAGACCTTAGGCTACACTCATGCTTCTCACCTATGTATGGCATAGATTTGGCACTTGGGAATATGCTTATGGCTAGACTGCTATACTCAGTGGAATATCTACCTAGTAGTGTTTTGGATCAAATCACAATCACTGGGCTTATTCAATCCAGTCCACAAGAACGTGGAATGACCCCACCTTGGTAATTTAATCCTTAAGGGCTAACCATTTTCTATAAACATATTGCGGTTTCTGAATGATTGGCCAAACCCATTGAAGAAGGCAATCTCTATACTAAATCACTTTAGAACCCTTTCTTGTCTTTAAATTAATTGGGATCAGTCTTCCCTTATGACCCTGGGCCCTAACCACCTGAATATATAGGACTTACAGGTCAATTAAAAGTTGTGACTTCAATAAAATATCTTGGGATTCACAGTAGTGAAAGAATAATATTACGAAACATTAAATATTCTACAAATGCTAGCCAGGTTTCAACAAAAAAATCAATGCATTGTGTAAACTCCTGCTGTCTGTAATATGCAAATCAAAAAAGTCTGTGGAGCCTCTGTTAGGAGTCTCAACACAGAAACTAGCCAGATATCCATCCGGGAAGGACCTAGTCAAGGAGTGGCTCTTTTTAGGAAACCACCATAACCACCATATTAAGTGGCCCTTTAAGTTAATATCCAACTCTTTGACAAGTTTAAAGATATGACAAAGAAAATTACCAAGGCCAGGTATCTATCCACAGACAGCTGTTTCGGGGTATTGCCCCTCATCAGTGTGGAGTAGGATTCTGGCCAGGTGGCCAATGCACCTAGGATTTCACTGTGTTGAGTGCCCTCGTTGGCTGCCAGCAGTGTTTTCTCTAGCTGGTCTGCCAGAGGTCAGTGATTGTTTTGTCTTGGTCATCTGTAATAGGAAGAGCTAACCTATTCAAAATGGTTCTTATTCATTTAATATACTTTAATAACTTATACAGCACCATTAATTTCACAGCGCTTTATAGCCGTGACCATCACAGTTCCCATTCGGGCTCGCAATCTAAATTCTTTATCAGTATGTCTTTGGAGTGCGGGAGGAAACCAGAGAACACAAAAAAGGGGAAAACATACAAACTCCTTGCAGATATTGTCCTTACTGGGATATGAACCCAGAACCCCACTATCCTAACTACTGAGCCACAAACCCTTTATATTTTACACAACGCACTAATATGGCTGCCTAGGTCTATTTTATATAAAATGGATAATACAATGGATCCTTGGTTTACTAGAACAATCTGTTCTAGGAGTGTGCTTGTAAACCAAGTTACTTGTCTAGCAAAGCAAAATTTCCCATAGGAAATAATGCAAGCTCAGACAATTCGTTCCCAACTTGTTCAATGTCCCATCCTGGTCCCCTATTGTGCCATTCCACACAAACACACACACATTATGCTCACCTTACCTTCCGTTCCCTCGCCGGCCTCTGGGTTCTTGTAGTTCGCTGGTACAGGATGTGTATCGGGTAACCATTGCGACCGACGCTTGAGCTTCCGCTGCCAGTGCCATTGAGAAGTGGCTGACAATGGAAGTTCCTCCATCGTCGCGATGGTTACCCGATACACATCCTGTACCGGTGAACTACAAGAACCAGGAGGCCGGCAAGGGAACGGAAGGTAAGGTGAGCATAATGTGTGTGTGTGTGCATGTGTGTGTTTGTGTGGACTTCAAGAGCGGGTCAGAGCGCGGTGAAAGTACAGAACTGGAAGTGTGTGCGGTATTTGCTCGTACAGCAAAGCTTGCTCACAAACAGAGTTACAAATTTACAGCAAGGTTTGCTCATATAGCAAAATACTCACACACCAAGTTACTCGTAAACTGAGGTTCCACTGTATATTCCGAGACTTGACATGGAAAAAGAGAATTGCTAGTATTAAATTACAGACCTTGCATAAGGCCAAGATTACTGACCCAAGATCGTTTTTTTAAGATGATTTTTACTGATCAATAGTTTCATGCAATGGTTAGCACCTTGCAGTTCTAGGATCCTGGGTAGAGATGAGCACACCCATTGAAGTTCGGGTTCTACGGGTTCAGTCGGACTTTAAAAAAAAGTTAAGTTCTGGTCCTGACCTGAATTCCAATGGAAGTCACTGATTGGGAAGTTTAGGTCTCCGTCCACATGCAGCCAGCCATAAATCGAGCACTTTGGGGGGGGCGAAGTTTTTCCCTTTCTTTTGTACACTCTACTTCCGATAACGCTATTTTTACCCACTGTGTGAGCCATTCAAAGACTGCAAGCAGGTTGCACTTGGCAAGCACAGAGTGTTCCCGAGCACAGGGATGCTCGTTTAGTGGTCAGCATATGTAAAGCACCCAAACTCGAACACTGATTCGATTTTGAAAAGTCCGTGTTCGGTACGAACATAGAACTTTACTGTTTGGGTTCGCTTATCTCTAATCCGTGGTTCATATCCCATTAAGGACAATAAAGAGTTTGTCTGTTCTCCCCATATTTGTGTGTGTTACCTCCCACACTCCAAAGACATACTAATATGAAATTTACATTTTGAGGCCCATTGAGGACAACGATAATGCATCTCTGTAAAGTGTTGTGAATTCAAAATGGTGCAGAAGGGTTAATGCCGCGCTGCCGTGAATGAGAGGAAGCTCCAAGAGAGATTCGATAGTGATTTTATTAACAATACATTTCGGAGATATTTATCTCCTTCTTCAGGTCAAAATCAAATACGATTTTAACCTGATGAGGAGTTGAATCTCTCCGAAACGTATTAATAAAATCAGCATTGAATCTCTCTTGGAGCTTCCTCTGATTGGCGGCAGTGCGGCATTAACCCTTTTGCACCAGTTTGAATTCACCTTCCATGTGGGGCTGCAGTGGCTGTGTTCTACGATATTATATTGCTTGTGAGTGTCATAACCTGTCAAGGTGAGCCTTTTCAGTGCCTTACCATTATCCTCTCACCCAGATAAGACTATTTGCACTCTTTTGTCTTCGGGCCTTTTTTAGATTTTCAAGCTCCGTGGATATTAATGGGGCTATATAAACATGTGAAATTAATAAATTAAAATAAATAGTAATATTTTTGGGAGTACCACTGATCTCTGCTAACATTACACTACCAAAAAATTTGGGAAAATCTAATCACATAAAAACATGTACAAAAAAAAATCTACAAAGAAAGTTAACACGTATATAATAAACAAAACAAGAAAAAGAATGATTTTCTTGAGACAATGGGTCTAGCGTTGAATTTACATTTAGCGTTAGATTTACATGTAGGCTAATTTAGCCAATTTGCTAAACTGTAACAATAAAAGAACAAGATTGGTCATTTTTTAGCATGATAGTGTTAAGGTCCATCTGCTGCAATAGCCAGTGTTTTATGGTATTTACGTTTCATTATTTGTTCTGGGTCAAGATGCCTGCAGCGCCTTAAAGGCAGTAAAATCTACTGTAGCATACAATCATTTGATGCTATATGATGTATGTCCGAGGAAGGTGCCTTGTAGCAGTGAAATCTTGATAAAAGAGCATTGCTATTGCAAAGTCCACTCTTCTATTATAGGAAATTAGATATGACTAATACTGATCCACACTAAATATAATGTGTTATGTTGTCTAAAACCTAAAGGGTTTATGATGATTAGTGAACCAGAGTGACAAGCAATCTCTCCATGACTTATGAAATGTAATCATGTCTAGCAAGCTGGAGACGTTGGCGCTTGATCCTGGTCCTTATGGCAGGGATACAGGCAACAAGAGAGACATTAAAAAGATTGCTGTGTTGATAGCTGAAACAAATCATGATCTAAAAGTATCTAAAGCCATTTAATACACAAGTAAATATTAAGTATTGCATGTCTACAACAAGGCAACTGAAAAATAAAATCCTAAATAGACAAGTTACTGTACAGCAAAAGCCAGGATTCCAACCAATCATCTCCGCACTTAACCTGCCATCATTACAGAAGAGGGTACTTATGCCAGGGTATATGGACCATGGCAGCGGCATTCTCCAATTATGATACAAAGCTTGTATAATCATTTATACTTTAAAAAGGTACTCTGGACTCAATAAAACACCTATCCAATTGATATGCTATAAATGTCTATGATGTGAATACTAGAGTTGAGCACAAAAATGTTTGCAGGACAGTGGCCCAGTGGCGAAATCAATAGCCCGTGGTAGGACCATAGACCTGTGAACCTCCTACCTGCTGACATCCCTGATGCTGCTTCTGATAAGTAGGTCATGTGCTACATCATGCTTGTGTCACACCGCAATAATGGCATTTCCCTGGCCTCAATATTCAGAAGATACACCTTGGATGCCAGCATGTAAGAGAAGTTTCACAGGGCTGTGATCTACTGATGTGGCCGCTAGACAAGGTTCCTTCAAATCTTTTTGCTCATCTCTACTGAATACTCCATGGCCATGTTTAGTTTATGATAGCTATAAATAATTGAATAATATATTTATAAGAATTAAATCAAGCTTAAATAGCAAAAATCGGGAATCAATTTGTAGAAAAATGTAAACTAAAAGGACACCACTATTAAGGAGATCAACCTGACACATAGTTATTAACCATTTAAGACAAAAAGATGTATTCAAGGGTAAAAGGGATCTCCATAAGTAGAAACAATTTTATTATATAAATGTACAAAAAAGGATGATAAAAATACTTAAAAAAAAGCCAATAGGCAGCAATAAATACAATGTACCCTCAATAAGGTAACAACTAAAATTTAAAGATAAACAAACTCGCAGATGCTCAGGTACAGTGGGTCTGGCCGGACTTTTTTTGTAAAGTCCGGTTCGGGACCTGACTTGAACCAGTGCATCTGCCCAGCTGTCGAACCCCATATAAATCTATGGGGACACGAACATTGCAAAATAAAAGGATTAAAGGAAGAGAATATCCTTGCGGAGCCTCCCATGCGGCGGTAAAGCGACTTCTGTGTCCGCTCATCAGTCCTCATACATATTCACTGCTTTCTCTGCCCACCGGCGGCTCTGACTGGATGCGCCCCCACACTCTCTAACAGTGCCTGTGATTAGTTGGAATCACAAGGCACTCTGTGTGCTTATAGTGGAGTGTAAAATAAATAAATTTTTTTTAAAAAAAGTGATGTCCCCAATATAGTAATACCAGCACAAATAAAGCCACAGCCACCCCCACCCGTGGGCTTTATCTTAGTTGTGTATCAAAATGAGAGGAACCGCATGTTGCTTTTTTAAAAATTCTTTAAACTAATTTTTTAAAAACAGATGTGCTATCCTCCCAATTTTGATACCCAGCCAAGAAAAAGCCGACAGCTGGGGCCTGGTATTCTTAGGCTGTGAAAAGCCCATGATTATTGGCCTTCCCCCAGCCTAAGAATAGCTGCTGCAGTCCTCCGAAATGGTCGCATCCATTAGATGCGACAATCCCGCGCTTTACTTGCCTCTTCCCAATTGCCCTGGTGCGGTGACAATCGGGGTAATAAGGGGTTAATGTCAGCGTACAACTGTTATCAAGCCAAGAATTAGTAATGGGTAGGGCTCTATGAGACCCCCTTATAACTAATCCTATAAGTAAAAAGAAATAAACACAAAACACAGAGAATACTCCTTTATTTAAAATGAAATACAGCATGCGGTTTCTCTTATTTTGATACATAGCAAAGATAAGCCCACGGCTGGGGGTAGCAGCCTGTAGTCGTGGCTTTATCTGTGCTGGTGTGCTAGGGGGGGACCCTACATCATTTATTTATTTTACACTCCGCTATAAGCACGCAGACAGCCTCTGCGATTCCAACCAATCACAGGTGCTGTTGGAGAGGGTAGAGGCGTGGTCTACTGGCAGCCAATCAGAGCCGCCTGTCTGCAGGGAAAGCAGTGAACATGTATGAGCACTGATGGGTGGACCCGGAAATAGTGTTACAGCTGCGCGGGAGACTAAGTATATTCCCCTGCTTCAACCCTTTTCTTTCTTTCTTTCTTTCTTTCATTAGAGCACACAGCAAGCGCTGTGGACTGCGTGCCAGTTTGGATTAAAGGGAGAACAGTCGCACTTTCCTGCCAAGCACTGCGGTCCCTAGAACTTGGCCCAGGGGCCGCAGAACTGACTAAGGTGAGTGGGCCTCCATGGCTGTTCAGGGCCCTGGCACTTGCCAAGGTGTGGCAGGTGGTGCGATTGCTGGTCGTGATCCTGGAGGCCGGCGGGGCACAAGCCAACCCGGAAGTCGGACCACTGTGTTAATAAAATGGCGGCCACACAGATAGTGCTGGGGGCATTCTTAGAAGCTTTTGTGGTGGGGGCCCCGGGGCATGAGCCCCGCCTATAATCCAGCCCTGTTTATGGCTGTCTATATGTAGGTGGAGAGCCGAACTGCCCAATATTTGACTTCCATTATACTGGTTAAACAAGTCGAGCCCGTCAGAGTATCCGACCAGCATGATTCAAGTCATGAGCACTCGGGCATCGTACTGTTGTATGGTGGAAATGTATTATCCCTAACACAAACAGTTAAAAAAAACTGTGCAAAGGGTACCTGCACAAACATTTTCTGACTCTAGTCTTGGGGCCAGCTATACGCATTACTCAACTGGAATTTTAGTTCAATTCGAGTGTGAAATGCCAGTATTTAACCCATGGTGCATCAAATGTTCACCCCATAGCCTACAAATGTAAATGTTCTGGTAAATTGTTAACATTCAACCACACCTGTGACGGGACTTCTTCAATATGATATCAACTTTTGTCTATGTTGCCACTAAATTTCCTTATGGAAGGGAATTCACAATATATTTTATTACAGGGTCGAATGATCATCTTGCAGTGTTAAATGGGCGTTAGAACAGAGTTGACGGGGTTATCCAGGAGTAAATTTTTACCTGTTTGTTCTATTCGGCGCTAGCTCAGAACTGCTCAGTTAATAGGGCATGACTGCTGACGTCATGCAGTTATACAGTGGAACGCTAAGCCAGCTGTCAATCCATACGAAATCAGCAGTCATACCCCATCAACACAACAGTGTATAAGAGCTGCTGCTCTGTTAATATGACATTGGCAGAAGCAGCAGAATTGTCGGCAGGAGCAGTATATGACGTGTCTCTGCCGGCAGAAATCTATGCTACCCAGAACAAGCAGGTAGATAGCAACTACCTGCCTATTAGGTCTTAGGCCGATAGTAAAAAAAATGTATATAATCCTGAATAATCACAACACCTTAATAACCACCAATACACTTGTTTAATGACCTAAGATATAAGAAAATAACATGTCTCAAAGGGTAAAATTGCAGCTGCTGTCAGCGATGAGTGGTGCTGGCACTGACCATGGCTGTTTAAATCCTTAGGTGCTGCTGACAGTGACAACGGCATCATAATGGTTAACAGAGCTTGGGAGCTCCCTGTATTACCTCATTGAAACCCTGACATTTTTATTGTGTGGTCCTGATGGTTGCTGCGGCAATCGAAGGCCAAGTAACGACCATAGGGACTGTCAGCTATAGTGCTCAGAAGTAGAAATGAGCAAACCTGAAGTTCAATGTTCAAATTTCGGGTTTGAACAGAGACTAAAAAAAAAACAGTTCGGGTTCGAAGTTCGAGCAAGTTGCGAGTGCAAAACATTCAAGTGAGCAGCGCTGTGCTTGGGTATGATTGATGCTCAACCCTGTGCAAGCAGTGTGCAGTGTTTGATTGGCTCGCACTGGGGGTAAAGTCAGCATAATCAGATGTTATGTGCACACACACAAAAAAATAAATACATTTTAAAAACCCCACCAACCCTCCTCCAGAAGTGTTTTGCTTATGGCTGGCTGCATGTGGGTGGAGACACGAATTGCACAATTGATGACTTCCATTGAGGTTTGGGTCAATTCCGTGTCACAAACCAAATCCTATGTAAAGTTTGACTTTGCCCTCCGAACCGAACTTCCAAAGGTTGGCTCATCTCTATTCAGAAGTTAGTATCATTTTAGTCATTAAAAATAAAATGTTTCAGTCCTGTCATCCGGAAATGCCTGAAAACATCTGAAGGAATTAGCTACCCAACAGCAATTGTGGGGTTTTCCAATATATAAATCCGCCAAAGTCACTTCAAATCTGAATAGATCCCTAAAAACAGGTTTTGAAAATTTCCTTGAAAAAATTAAAAAAAGTTGCTGCAAATTTTTTAAATTTTCTAACATCTTAAAATGAAAGGATATTTTATAAATGGTACTGATGTAAAGCATTTACATATAACGTAAAATGTTATTACCTAGTTTGTGTGGGATGACTGAGTTATAGACATTCAAAGTTTGAAATTTGCTCATTTTTTTTTTTACATAAATTCAAATGTCTGATATTTGTATAAATAAAAACAAACCATACAGACCTAAGTTTACTACTAACAAAATATAAGACTTCCCAAAAAACAATTTCAACCTCTCAACAATGAATGACGTGCTATGTACGTTATTCGTAATCTCCCTGACTTTGGCCGGTGTCACACTTGCGAGTGCCTTGTGTGTATCTTGCGCGTGTCTCATGTTGCATCAGCCGGCGCGGACTTACACTCTCCTCACAGTAGCGGGTTGGTTGCATGCATCTCTATGCAGCGGAGACGCTCCTGTCCGGAGAGTGTGATACAACGTAAGACCCGCTTAAGACACACAAGAGGCACTCGCAAGTGTGACACTAACCTTTAATGCTAAGTTGCACACCGAGCCCGCATCCTTCCCTGAACGTGTTGGCTGACTTAAAAAGCTAAATGGACATGTGCCTCTAACATCTGTGGGTGGAGCTGTGCTCCACCCGTGGCTGTTAACCTGTTAAATGCCACTGTCAATCTCTGACAGCAGCATTACGTGTGCCAACAGGGGGGCATGCTCTTCTGGCTCCCCATTAGTGCACCCACAATGTGATCACAGGTCGCAGATGAGTTATGATAGCCAAGGGTCAGATGTGTCTTATGAAAACATGTGATTTTTGTCTATATACAGCTATGCTATGGCATTGCTGTATATAGAATAAGTGGTCAGACTATTGCACGTTCACGTTCCCTAAGGGAACTATTAAATACAGTACAAAATAGAAAAAAATATTAAAAAAGTGCAAATTATCCCCCTTTTACCACATTAAAAAATAATATAAAATACACATTTTGTATCACTGTTTTCATAAAAGTCCGATCTATCAAAATATAAATTAATTTGGTCGGTAAACAAGCATAATGGGAAAAAAATTCAAATGGCAGAATTGCAGTTTTTCAGCAGCAGCATCAACAAAAAAAATGTAACAGGTGATCAAAACATTGTATACACCCCAAAATAATATCAATAAAAACATAAGATGGGGGCGCAAAAGAACAAGTCCTCACACAGCTCCAAATCCCAAAAATGTTAAACATTACGGCTCTCGAAAAATCACGATACAATGAAGATTATTTTTTTTTCTCCAAAGCTTCTGAAAATGATTTCACGCCTTAAGTAAAACAAATATTATACATATTTGATATCTATGTATTCACACTGACTTGGAGAATCATACTGCCAGGTCAGTTTTATGGTAAAATCTATGCTATAAATAAAAAACACAAGAAACAATTGCAGAATTTTACTTTTTTGCTATTATGCCACACTTGTATTTTATCATATGATGTAATGGTAAGCAGAAAAAAAATAAAACTCATACATACAACTCATCCCAGAAAAAATAAGCCCTCACACAGCTACCGTGTTTTTTCAAAAATAAGACCTCCCCCAAAAATAAGCACTAGCAGGGATTTTCAGCATTTTCGGAGAAAGGCTTAAATATAAGCCCTCCCCCGAAAATAAGCCCTAGTCTCGGATCAATAATGAAGTGTCCGTGCAGCTAAAAAAGTTACAGATACTACAGGACACTTCATTATACACAGCGGCACCCGGCAATTACACTCACCAGACGCCGAGCAGCAGAACCTGCAGTGATCACACACCCACACACATCAGCTCTCACACACACACACGCACACACGCACGCACACACACACACCAGATCTCACACACAAACATCGGATCGTACACACAGTCAGATCGCACACATAATCAGATCGCACACACAAATATCGGATCACACGCAAACATCAAATCACATACACACACACAAACATCGGATCGCATACACACTCCCCTCATCCAGCGACACCGACCTCTTCTCGCCGGGAGAATCCTGAGAGGCAGTGCGGTGCAGCGCGACGAACAGGACCTGCGGCCGGACACGTGACTTGCTCTCATTCCCTGCTGCCGTAAGTGCTGGATGTGATGTGATGTGTGTGTGTGATCGGCTGTGTGTGTGTCTGCAATCGGTTGTGTTTTTCTGCGATCGGATGTGTGTATCTGTGATCGCCTGTGTGTGTCTGTGATCGGCTGTGTGTATCTGTGATCGGATGTGTGTATCTGCGATCGGCTGTGTGTATCTGCGATCGGCTGTGTGTATCTGTGATCGGCTGTGTGTGTCTGTGATCGGCTGTGTGTATCTGTGATCGGATGTGTGTATCTGCGATCGGCTGTGTGTATCTGCGATCGGCTGTGTGTATCTGTGATCGGCTGTGTGTGTCTGTGATCGGCTGTGTGTATCTGCGATCGGATGTGTGTATCTGCGATCGGCTGTGTGTGTCTGTGATCGGATGTGTGTGTCTGTGATCGGATGTGTGTATTTGTGATCGGCTGTGTGTATCTGTGATCGGCTGTGTGTGCCTGTGATCGGCTGTGTGTGCCTGTGATCGGATGTGTGTATCTGTGATCGCCTGTGTGTGTCTGTGATCGGCTGTGTGTATGTGATCGGATGTGTGTATCTGCGATCGGCTGTGTGTGTCTGCGATCGGCTGTGTGTGTCTGTGATCGGCTGTGTGTGTCTGTGATCGGCTGTGTGTATCTGCGATCGGATGTGTGTATCTGCGATCGGATGTGTGTGTCTGCGATCGGATGTGTGTATCTGTGATTGGATGTGTGTATCTGTGATCGGCTGTGTGTGCCTGTGATCGGATGTGTGTATCTGTGATCGGCTGTGTGTGCCTGTGATCGGATTTGTGTATCTGTGATCGGCTGTGTGTGCCTGCAATCTGCTGTGTGTTTGTGTGTGTGTGTGTGTTTTGATCTGCTGTGTGTGTCTGGGATCTTCTGTGTGTGTCAGCCAGCAGCAGGGTAGGACGGCGTGCAGCACCGACCGGAGATCACAGGAGGATCTGGGAACCACGCAGACGTCCTGGTCTGGTGAGTATGAGTCTCCTGGGAAGTGGGGGGGGGGTGTCTGCTTTTTTGGGGGGTAAATGTACCCCCAATCGTGTTTCTCCAAGAATAAGACCTCCTCCAAAAAGAAGCCCTAGTGCTTTTTTTGGAGGGCAAAAAAAAATATAAGACAGTGTCTTATTTTTGGAAAAACACGGTATATCGATGAAAATATTAAAAAGGTATGGCTCTTGTTAGAAGGAGAGGAAAAAACTAAAGCACAAAAACTAAAAATCACCTGATCCTCAAATGGTTAAAATTACTGAGATAAGTTTAAAGATTACAGAGTTTTGCCACATAAAGGGACATGTGAGAGTTGAAAAATCTGGCTTAGTCACTAGGTAGTTAAAAAAAGACAAGTCTTCTCACCTGGCGTGCCTATTTAATTAAAGTATTGCATTCCCCTCAAAGATAACAATTATAGAGCATTTAAAAAAAAAAAAAAATATATATATATATATACTCTCACTTTGCCGTTATTCTAAAGATCCTAAAAATGTATACAACTAGGCGTTAAAATTCACCTAGTCATAGATAGCACTGAGTGCACAATATCAAAATGTATAGTGACACACGAAATTGGTAACACCCTGTTACCAATTTTGTCATAAATTTCCTGTAAGAATAATAAAGGAATGACGCCATGTAAATTTAAATAGAAAATGTTCTGGAATTTTTATTTTATCAAAAACACAATAATTATAAAATAGACAAGTTAGGAGTGGTGACGTTCTCTAAAAATAAGAAGTGCCAAGCAGCTTGGGTCATTAAAGGGAACCAATCAGCAGGATTTTGATATATAAAGTAAAGCCAGCGCCATACTGGTGCTAGGATGGTGAATCCAGGCATACCTTTTGTTCTGAGATTGGATGTTTTATTTCAGGAATACGTACAAGTAAAGTTTTTTGCAATGCACTGCTATTTGATTGACAGGTGCAACAGGAAGGGAATATGTGGGTCGGTTTTTGCTATCTATTCCTGCCCGTCTGCCTGCCTGCGCCTGAATGAACATCTATGACGGCAACTGGGTTAGCAGGCAAACAGGGGCAGAAATAGATGACAACACCCGACCCACATATTCCCTTCCTGTTGCACCTATCAAAAAAAAACCGGTGCATTGCTGGAACTTTACTTGCACATATTACTGTAATAAAACATCCAATTTCAGAACAAAAAGTATGCTTAGATTAAGCATTCTAATGCGAGTATAGCACTGGCTTTACTTGATATATGAAAATCCTGCTGGTTGGTTCCCTTTAATAGATCATAAGGTTTTCTACTGGAAGCTGGATTGTTCATTTCATAAAATGATTTTATAAGTAGAATTCTTTTTATATGACAAAAGGAAACAAGTGAGATTTGTGCTGCATAGCCACAGGACAGCAAGTGACCTGTAATCATATAATTCAAGCCACCATGCAATGCGAAAACTCCATCTGAAAGTCTGAAAAGTGTCATCCTTCTTTCCTGGAAAGAAAAGAACACAGGCCACAAGCAAATGGAAGAGAATCAGTCTTAATGCTCTTTTCATTTTCAGCCTGCACTTGTGCCTGTAATGGAATAAGCTTTGTCTCAATCCAGCTGCACTTTTTCCCTCAATGTTCAATATTTATTGCCTAATCACATTTACCATATCACAAGTTATTGGTGTCGCTTCAGCCCAAGGTTGGAGGGTAACTGTACCCTGGACACATTCACAAAATGAGAAGCTGCAATCAGACGGCAGGGCTCTTGTCGCAGCCTTTACAAAAGTATTTCCACTTGAGTGGCTCATCTTTAATCATTATAAAAGCACAGAGGTTTAATCCATTTTTGATGTAAGCGCTAATAGCTTTGTGTCCTTGAAGTTCAAAGTGGTCTTCGTGCATGTCGCTAATTAGCCAAGCAAAGCAGCCATCCAGCTCCCTCTCGTGTTTCTAATTAGATCCTCAGCAACAAACAAATGTCGACCTCACTGAGGCTTTCTTCCGTTAGCTGCAATGTCTGCAGAGGTGCAGCCATCGCTCTGGGTCTCCTTCTCCTCCTTTAATATTACATGTGGCATTTTGTGTCCCAGCTCCCTCAGTGGTATGGGTATTGTAAACTCAGACATCAATATCAACACCGTCTACACATCCCTCTCCTGACTCGGAGGTGAAATTTGAACAACCAGTTTATATTCTATGGGGAAAAATACGAGGAAATAAGAATCAGCTTTCTGTCATATTGAGTGTTGTTGAACTTGTCGATGGAGCAGAAGGAAAAGGAGATGAGTATTCAGCATATAAAATTACTGACAAAAACACATAGGGAATGGGAAACCAGATGCAAGGGTTTTCTCTACCTGTGCTGCCCAGGCACTCTGCAAACTCATTGCCTGTTGGCAACAAGAGCAAAAAGAAGACTAATGACTCACTATATACAGGTGCATCTCAGTAAATTATAATATCATCAAAACGTTAATATATTTCAGTAATTCAAAACAAAAAGGGAAACATATATTATATAGAGTCATTACAAACAGACTGATCTATTTCAAGTGTTTAATTCGGGTAATGTTGATGATTATGGCTTACAACCAATAATAAAAAAAAGTCATTATCTCACAAAATTAGAATAATTACTACAAAACACCTGCAAAGGCTTCCTAAGCATTTTAAATGGTCCCTTATTCTGGTTCAGTAGGCTACACAATCATGGGGAGGACTGCTGACTTGACAGATGTCCAGAAGGCAGTCAATGACACACTCCACATGGAGGGTAAGCTAAAAAAGGTGATTGCTAAAGTAGCTGGCTGTTCATAGAGTGCTGTATCCAAGCATATTAATGAAAAGTTGAGTAGAAGGAAAAAGTGTAGTAGAAAAAGGTGCACAACCAATCGGGATAACTGCAGCTTTGATATAATTGTTAAGAAAACGTCATTCAAAAATTTGGGGGAGATTCACAAGGAGTGGACTGCTGCTGGAGTAAGTGCTTTAAGAGCATCCAGACACAGACATATCCAGGACATGAGTTACAACTGTTGAATTCTTGTGTCAAGCCACTCATGACCAATAGACAAAGCCAAAAGCGTCTTACCTGGGCCAAGGAGAAAAAGAACTGGACTGTTAGTCAGTGGTCCAAGGTGTTGTTTTGAGATGAAAGTAAATTTTGCATTTCATTTGGAAATCAAGGTCCTAGAGCAGGGGTGGGCAATTAATTTTCCCATGGGGCCGCATGAGAAATTGGGATTGGTTTAGAGGGCCGGACTAATATAATTACCTCAGTTCTACCCAATATACTACATCACTACACCCCCTCCATATACTACACCTGTAATAAACTACACCACTACACCCCTATATACTACACCTGTATTATACTACACTCCCTCCATATACCTGTAATATACTACATCACTACACCCCATATACTACAACTGTAATATAGTACACCTCCATATAGTACACCTGTAATATACTACACCTCCATATAGCACACCTGTAATATACTACACCTCCATATAGTACACCTGTAATATACTACATCACTACACCCCATATACTACACCTGTAATATAGTACACCCCCATATAGCACACCTGTAATATACTACACCTCCATATAGCACACCTGTAATATACTACACCTCCATATAGCACACCTGTAATATACTACACCTCCATATAGCACACCTGTAATATACTACATCACTACACCCCTATATAGCACACCTGTAATATACTACACCTGTAATATACTACATCACTACACCCCTATATAGCACACCTGTAATATACTACACCTCCATATAGCACACCTGTAATATACTACATCACTACACCCCTATATAGCACACCTGTAATATACTACACCTCCATATAGCACACCTGTAATATACTACACCTCCATATAGCACACCTGTAATATACACCTCCATATAGCACACCTGTAACATAGTACACCCCCATATAGCACACCTGTAATATACTACACCTCCATATAGTACACCTGTAATATACTACACCTCCATAGAGCACACCTGTAATATACTACACCTCCATAGAGCACACCTGTAATATACTACATCACTATACCCCCATATACTACACCACTATATACCCCTCCATATAGCACACCTGTAATATACTACACCTCCATATAGCACACCTGTAATATACTACATCACTACACCCCTATATAGCACACCTGTAATATACTACACCTGTAATATACTACATCACTACACCCCTATATAGCACACCTGTAATATACTACACCTCCATATAGCACACCTGTAATATACTACATCACTACACCCCTATATAGCACACCTGTAATATACTACACCTCCATATAGCACACCTGTAATATACTACACCTCCATATAGCACACCTGTAATATACACCTCCATATAGCACACCTGTAACATAGTACACCCGCATATAGCACACCTGTAATATACTACACCTCCATATAGTACACCTGTAATATACTACACCTCCATAGAGCACACCTGTAATATACTACACCTCCATAGAGCACACCTGTAATATACTACATCACTATACCCCCATATACTACACCACTATATACACCTCCATATAGCACACCTGTAATATACTACACCTCCATATAGCACACCTGTAATATACTACACCCCCATATGTCACACACCCTGCTCCCCATACAGCCTGCACCCCTATATCACACACACTACACCCCATACAGCCTGCACCCCCATATCACACACACTACACCCCCATATGTCACACACTCTGCCCACATATCTCACCCTGCCTGTACCCCAACTTACCCCTCTCAAACACTCTGCACCCCTTCACATCCTTCTGTCAATCTGCAGCCCACATATGCCACTCACCCTGCAACTCCATCTTCCCACATATGCCACTCACCCTGCAACTCCATCTTCCCTCATATGCCACTCACCCTGCAACTCCATCTTCCCTCATATCCCACTCACCCTGCAACTCCATCTTCCCACATATGCCACTCACCCTGCAACTCCATCTTCCCACATATGCCACTCACCCTGCAACTCCATCTTCCCACATATGCCACTCACCCTACAACTCCATCTTCCCACATATACCACTCACCCTGCAACTCCATCTTCCCACATATACCACTCACCCTGCAACTCCATTTTCCCACATATGCCACTCACCCTGCAACTCCATCTTCCCACATATACCACTCACCCTGCAACTCCATCTTCCCTCATATGCACTCACCCTGCAACTCCATCTTCCCTCATATGCACTCACCCTGCAGCCCCCCTTCCCCTCATGTCCCCTCTTTTCTCATTACCAGTCATCATGTGTCCACATCTCCTTCAGGATTCACTATCTTTGCTTTCTGCCCGGCATCCTGTGTCTCCTCCCACACAGTCACATGGGCGTGACGTCATCGCAGGTCCTGCAAGATGAATTATTCCGTCTGCTGTGCTGCTCCTTCTCCTGCAGGGCGGGCGGGAACTTTTGAAATGACACACGCAGCGCAGTACTGACAACGTCAGAGCGCGCGCGTGTGTCACTGACAATTAGTGCCGGCAGGGAACAGAGGAAAGACTCCTGCGTTCCGCTGCCTGCACTGACTGTGCGGACCTGCACAGGATCTCTCCCTGCTCGGCACGCTGCAGCCCGGCTCCACTGCACCGGCTGAAGACGGGCGGGCCGGTCACAGAGAGCAGGCGGGCCGGATGTGGCCCGCGGGCCGCCCCTTGCCCAGGTCTGTCCTAGAGTCTGGAGGAAGAGTGGAGAGGCCACAATCCAAGCTGCTTGAGATCTAGTGTGAAGTTTCCACAATCAGTGATGGTTTGGGGATCCATGTCATCTGCTGGTGTAGGTCCACTGTTTTAACAAGACCAAAGTAAGCGCAGCTATCTACCAGGAAATTTTAGAGCACTTCATGCTTCCCTCTGCTGACAAGTTTTTTGGAGATGGAAATTTAATTTTCCAGCAGGACTTGGCACCTGTCCACACTGATAAAAGTACCAATACCTAGTTTAATAACTACAGTATCACTGTGCTTGATTGGCCAGCAAACTCGCCTGACCTAAACCCCATAGAGAATTTATTGGTATTGTCAAGAGGAAGATGGGAGACACCAGACCGAACAATGCAAATGAGCTGAAGGCTGCTATCAAAGCAACCTGGGCTTGCATAACACCTCAGCAGTGCCACAGGCTGATAGCCTATATGCTACGTCGCATTGATGCAGTAATTCATGCAAAATGAGCCCTAACCAAGTATTGAGTGCATTTTCTGTACAGATTTTTCAGTAGGCCAATATTTCTAAGCTTTTTCATTTGGTCTTATATAATAATCTAATTTTCTGAGATAATGACTTTTGGGTTTTCATTGGATGTAAGCCATAATCATCAACATTAACAGAATTAACCCCTTCACTACCATGGATGGATATATCCGTCATGGAGCGTGTCCCGTTAAGCCCCGCCCCCTGCCGCGGGCAGGCGGCGGTCGGCACACATATCAGCTGTTTTCAACAGCTGACATGTGTGCCTGCTAGCCGCGGGTGGAATCGCTTCCACCCGCGGCCATTAACCCCTTAAATCTTGCTGCCAAAGTCTGGCAGCAAGATCTATATGCGCGTGGCCATGTTTTTTACTTACCGCCGCCCCCACCGGAAGTCACGTGCGTGATCACGTGACTATCGGTGGTTGCCATCGTAGCACAGGGTCATGTGATGACGCCTGCAGCTATGAAGTTTCACTTTCGTTTTCCCTCGGCCGCGAGCAGAGAGAAACAGAAAGTGACTGTTTCTGCTGTTTACAGCTGTATAGCTGTGATCAGCAGATAGATAAGAGCGATCAGATTGCTGATCGCTATAGCCCCCTAGGGGGACTAGTAAAATAAAAAAAAAAGTTTTTAAAAAAAAAAACAAAAAAAAAACCTAAAAGTTCAAATCACCCTTTCCCCCCATTGAAAATTAAAGGGTTAAAAAAATAAATAAATATACACATATTTGGTATCGCCGCGTTCAGAAACGCCCGATCAAAATATAAAATCAATTAATCTGATTGGTAAACGGCGTCGTGGCAAAAAAATTCCAAACGCCAAAATTACATTTTTTGGTCGCCGCTAGTGTTACGCAAAATGCAACAACAGGCGATCAAAATGTAGCATCTGCGCAAAAATGGTACCATTAGAAACGTCAGCTCGAGACGCAAAAAATAAGCCGTCACTGAGCCATAGATGCCAAAAAATAAGAACGCTACGTGTTTCGGAAAATGGCGCAAAACGTGTGCCACTTTTATTGGACAAACTTGTGAATTTTTTTTTCACCCCTTAGATACAAGTAAACCTATACATGTTTGGTGTCTACAAACTCGCACCGACCTCAGGCACCATACCCATACATCAGTTTTACCATATAGTGAACACCGTGAATAAAACATACCAAAAACTATTGTGCCATCACACTTTGTTTGCAATTTTTCCGCATTTCGAATTTTTTTGCTGTTTTCCAGTACACCATATGGTAAAACCTATGGTTTCATTTAAAAGTACAACTTGTCCCGCAAAAAACAAGCCCTCATATGGCAAGATTGACAAAAAATAAAAAAGTTACGGCTCTCAGAAGAAGGGGAGCAAAAAACAAAAACGCAAAAACGGAAAGTGCCCCGGGGCTGAAGGGGTTAAACACATGAAATAGATCACTCTGTTTGTAAAAACTATATAATACATGTGTTTCTCTTTTTGTATTGAATTACTGAAATAAATTAACTTTTTGAAAATATTCTAATTTATTGAGATGCACCTGTATGTTTATTACAGCATACGACATACGTATATACAGCCACAAGAGTAAATGTTTGGACTTTGTATATAGAGCTGCCTAAGAGCAGGGCAGAAACAAGCGCTTGGGGTCGTCAGAAACAAGCGCGTGGGGTCTTCAGCACCAAAGAGAACTTTAATATTCCTGATGCTTTCTTAAATAGAGCCAACATATTCCTCAACGCTTTACTGACATGGTATAAATGTTCTCATTCTACATAGTGTGTGGGAGGAAAGCGGAGCACCTGGAGGAAACCCACGCAAACAAATGGTGAAGTTACAAACTACTTAAAGATGTTGTCCTTGTAGTCCAGTCAAAATACGAAAAAAAAAAAACCTTTACCCTGAACAAATTCCAAGAAAGCGTTTTATTGTTTTTTTTGGTAGTATTACATGTAGGGAAAAACATACTAAAAGTTTACCAAGATAGGGTTACCACAAAGGGTCCAAATGTGACGTCAAAGAATATGGCCGCCAAAGCTGTAAAATGTTAAAGCAAGTTGCAGACAAAGTACTTTGTGACCATCCCGGTTTTGCAGACCTGTTGCAAGAACTTGAGCAGTTGTATGCTCAGACACTGACAGGGGAGAGTGACTTGAATTCGGTCATCACTTCTACCTGCCTTAGTGAAATTGTCCACCTCTTGTCCACCAAAAGAAATGGATTATCTGCTCACTCTCGCACCAGTAAACTATGGCTGAATTACCAAAAGATGGTAGGAATTGCAAGGGAGCTTATCGAGGCCGATCGTACAGGATCCTGGCTTATGCACCTTCATGCTGTAGCCGAATGTTTGTCCATTCTTCCAGCTGCTGGGCATGGGAACTATGTGAAGGCCGCCTACCTTTACCTCCAGTCTATGACCACTCTGGAAGATGATATGCCATCAGTCTTCCATAGATTTATGAATGGCTTGCATGTTGTAAGGCGTACTGATCAGTACTGGGTAGTCCTGGGTTGTGACCTAGTCATCGAGCAAACTCTGATGCGCTCCCTAAAAACTGCAGGAGGACTCACCAGAGGAAGTGGAATGTCCGAACATCAGAGGGCCTTGTGGACGGTCTGTGCCAGTGTTTTCTTCCTACAGTGATGCAATGCAGGGTTTCACTCACCAGAGCTTTGTCACCAGTGAACAACACAAGGAGGCAAGAACATCAAGGACGAGAAGAGATCGTGAAGACCTGGAAAAAATTGCAGATAAACTCAAGACCTTCTCACCTTTCTCTGATGAAGTGTCTCTTCGCAACATTATCACCGGTGTCAATGCAAATAAGGATGTGACTGTTCATAACCTGTTCACCATTGGCAGAGAAATAGTGGCAACAATGGAGGGTTAATCACCGTTTTCAGTTAAGTACAAGTGGTCAATGAAAGCCAATACCCTGGCAAGGATGTACCAGAAGTGGAACATTATGTTCTTGACGGAGGTTCTCTTCTCCATCGACTGAAGTGGTCAGAAGGAAAGACATATTGTTCAATCACTGAAAACTATGCATCTTTCACAGTAAAGCACTATGGTAAGGCTACGATAGTATTTGATGGTTACATTGGAGGACCAAACACTAAGGACATTACCCATCAGTGACGGCGCAAAAATCGAACAAGTAACAAAGTGAACATTGCTTAATGAACGAAATTTGTCGGGAAAAAGGAGGACTTCCTTTCGAATGTGGAGAACAAACAGTTTATCAATCTCGTTTCACAGCACATGAATGACAGAGGTTGCCACGTAATACAATCAGAGGGGGATGCAGATGTGGAGACTGTTAAGGCAGCAGTGTCAATGTCATCCAACAAAAGAACTAGTCTCATTGGCGAAGATACAGATCATTTGGTATTGTTACTTCATCACACGTCAACCAGCGATGGCAACAAGCTTTATTTCTACTTGGATAAAGGGAGTTTAAAGATAAAGTTGGTTCAGCCAAAATCTTTGTTACACCTGAACGACTGCCACCGACCTCCTCTGCAACAAAGTATCATGCCCTTTGGAGTTACCTCCAAGTGATGCTTTGGATGGACAATGGTGAGGCCATGGACACTACTGAATGGGGATGGGAATTGCAGAACAACAGTCTAGTTCCAGTGATGATGGATACTTCACCCGCGCCAGAAACACTTCTGGAAATAATTCACTGCAATTGTTCTCGTGGTTGTAGTACACTTCGGTGTACTTGCAAAAGACACAGACTTACCTGTTCATGGATATGCAGACCATGTCAAGAAGCGAATTGTGACAATATGAGTGAGGAAGCAGTGTCTGATGATGAAAATAGTGACTATTGACCTGACACGGTTATTCAGTGATGAAGTAGGTCTTAAAATGCACTGTGTATTAATTCTATAATTTCTAGAAATGTACACGTATGTCATGACCTCATTGATGACGTCATGACCTCGCCTGTCCATGTAGTTAGTATAAAACTTTGTATAATAATTGTTATATGAAAATATATAGTATAAAAAATGCAAACTCTTCTGTAACCTACAGCTACAACCTTGAAATAGGGAAATATTCGGTATTTTTAGTGCGATGGCTGTCATCGTCTTATGACGTCATAGTTAGGACCTTTGTGGTGATCAATTTTTGGAAAACTTTTAATAAGTTGTTCCCCACATATAATAGTAATAAAAAAAAATCATAAAACGCTTTCTTGTAATTTGTTCCGGGTAAAACCGTATTTTGACTGGACTATTGGTAGGATTTGTACTCGGGACCCCATGGACTGCAAAACAAAAGTGATAACCACTGAGCCCCTTCTTTGGAGGTCTTCCTGAAGTCCTTTTAATGTTTTTATTTTCAGCAAATCAAGGCAAGGATACAGTGATTTTCACTGAACCATTACAAAAAAAACCAAACACATAGCAAAATTGCAGCATTTGTGTTATGTTATGCTGACTAGTGTTAAAACCAAAACTAGGAGGGGTGCAAGACCGTTTGTGAAAGTTGAAACCATTTTCCTACTCCCAATTATCCAACTTTGGAAAGTCTATGTTGTAGTGTGTTTGTATACTGTTAAATATATTATTACAGCTTCAGTGCCCAAAGCACGTACACCTTGCCTCACCTAAGTGACCGCTGATCGTGTGGCTCATTCACTCTCTGGAGCTCACAGCGGGCAGTCCATTTCTATGGCTGATCACTATGATCTTCAGATGTAGCCAAGCTGAATCACCGTGGGACCTCGTGTGGATTACGTCGGACATGCAGGGGTGATTATGGGGATAATCAGGTGGTGAAAGAGGGGGCTTTTTGTATTTTATTTCAAATAAAAGATTTTTTCGGTGTGTGTGTCATTTTCTTGTCACTTATTACAGATTGGTGATGGGGTGTCTCACAGACGCCTGCCATTATCAATCTAGGGCTTAGTCGCAGCTATGAGCTGTGATTAACCCCTTATTACTCCATTTGCCACCGCACCAGGGCAGTTCGGGAATAGCCAGGTAAACTGCTGGGATTGTCACATCTAATAGATGCGACAATCCTGGGCGGCTGCAAGCTGATATTTTTTAGGCTGGGTCTCTCCAGCCTGAGAATACAGCCCCCAGCTGTGGGCTTTAACTTGGTTGGGTATCAATATTGGGGGGAACAGCACGCTATTATTTTTTTTTAACTATTTATTTAAATAATTAAAAAACAGCATGGGGTCCCTCTTATTTTGCAACCCAGCCAAGATAAAGCACCACACAGCTGGGGGCTGCAGCCTGTAGCTGAGGGCTTCATCTGTGCTGGGTATCAATATATAGGGGGACTCTACGTCATTTTTTGTATTTATTTATTTTTTTTACTATACGATAGACCCGCAGACTCCAGTGCGGGGGGTAAGCAGTGAATATGCATGAGGCTAATGAGCGGCACTGGAAGTAGGAGGGGCCGCGGGAGCAGGTACGAATGATCCTAGAATGTATGGGCGTCATCCAGGTTAGTGGGCGTGACCAGCTAGGTTAGAGGGCATGACCAGCTGGGTTAGTGAGTTTGGCGATGTTATCTCCCTTGCACTACAAACATGTTTCGCCCCCCTGTCCTCCATGTGATAGGGGCCTGCTGAATGACGTACCTGCAAGGAGCCCATACACTCTAGCTCCACTGGACACTGGTAAGTATATAGTGTTCCGCCCCGCGGGCTCGGCGTGGACCGCCGAGCCGCTCGGATCCGTGCTCGTACTGCGGGTGGTGGCTCGAGCCTCTCACGGACCCGGGGGTCACGTCACTCTGCAAGGGAGTTGGCGCTACACTGGGGACTTGGGTGAGAAGTTCCACGGCCGGGGCCGCGGTTGTTTGGTTTGGATTGTAAGTTCGTGACGCCACCCACGGGTTGTGGCGAATGGATAGACACCACCGCTGCCGTTAACTAGGCCTCCCGGGGATGGTGTTGCGCAGCTTGGTGTTGTCCCCTCCGTGGGTAGGGGAGTGATGGCCCCAGGGGCCCGAGGGAGATGCTGAGGCGGGGGAGCGGGTTGGACGCTGGTGCGGTGCGCGGCCCGAAGGCACTGGTGTACTCTCTCTGACACAATACACTGGAGTCTCTGGTAAACCAAACGGAGTGATGAAAGGGGCCCGCAGCCGGCTGCAGCTTCTCCCGGTATAGGTTGATGGTTTCCGCCTTTCTCCTGCACCTCTGTGTGTAAATGTTTGACTCCTATGCCTAGACACTGGTAGTCCGCTCCCCGACTTGTATATGCCGTAGGAGCCCGTTTGCCCGCAGACGCGGGCCCTTTGGGTCTCTATGCCTTGGCGGTGGCTCTACCCTGTATGGTTTGGCTGTTGTCTTCTAACGGGTCTTGTGTGGGATAGGTCCTTCAGTCCAGTCCACAATCAGTTGATTTGACTCAGCCCTGTCGGTTCGGGGCTTTGTCTGGGTTGGAGTACCCCTCCTGGTGCTCCGGTTTCCAATTGGTTCCCCGGTTCAGTACCGGTGGGCCACCGCCCGACCGCGGTCCCTACGGTTCCACCGGCTGTAATCCCAGCTCCTGCAGGCGGCCACCACAGTCTGCCTCCTTGCCAAAGGTGACTGGGCTCCGACCCAGCCACCAGAGTAGTCTATGGCAGGCCTGGTCGCAGGTCTGCCCTTGGACTCAACCTCCCTCCTTCACTGTCAAAACTACTCTGCACTGCCAACTTGAACTTGTGTCTGTGTTTTCCCACCTCCAGGCCTGTGAACTCCTCGGTGGGCGGAGCCAACTGCCTGGCTCCGCCCCCCTGGTTTGGACATCAAACCTGGGAGGGTGATGACAAGGTTTTTAGTTTGACTGATGTCACCTAATTGGGAGGGGGTGTGGTGTTGTATGTGACTACCTGGGACGACCTGACTAGTCCAGGGCGTCACATATAGCACGCTTGCTTTACTTTTACTTTTTTTTTTTTTTTTACTACCCGCGTGCCGGATCCAGGTCAATCCCGGCCCGGCCCAGCACTCGGGTACTCTTGAACCCTTGCAGGTCTTGACATCAAAGAAAAAAATGCTGTAAAAACGCCACAAAAACTGCCACAAATAATGCAGATGACTCACAGAAGACATTCTGCCACTAGGTCAGGTTTTGGTCAGGAAAAAAACGGTGCTAAAACATCCTGTGTAAACATAGCAGAAAAGTATAATAGAATCACGGGCATCACTTCTGCATTTTATAGCCACTCCTGGATTTGGCTTACAAATACTGAGGTAAAAAAATTCACTAAATACTGAATGTTTGCACGTGGCCTTATAGCCTATGGTGCTAATCACATGTTCATGTTTCTTTGAGAAAATTTTCAGACACAAAAATCACATACACATTTTTGTTTTAGGTCAAAATCACAAATCAAAATTGCTCCATATACGTATATGCATCTCTGCAAATCACAGACGGTACACAAATGTCATCTCAGCAATCTGTGATTTACATTCCATTGGATAGGGGAAGCTTTGAAGTTTGTTGGGGGTTTTTTATTAGTGAAAAAATTACTGGTAAAGACTGAAAGACCCTTATTAAACAATGATGAAACACTGGTACAAACCACTGATGGACAACAGTCCGTGATTTTATGTACCTCAGTTGATTTCTGTTAATAAAGGATCTCTTTTAAAAGGTCAATTGTGCCATCACAGGATATGACATATATTGATGACTAGCTGTAGTACCCGGGCGTTGCCTGGGATAGTAACTGTCTCTCTGTCTCTCTCCCAGTCTCTGTCTTGTATCACACAGGTAGAAGAGAAGATCAGGTTTATGCCGCGCTAAAAACCACTGATGCGTGTAAATTAAAAGATTTCCTTTTTATTTGACAGTTCCTACGCGTTTCAGAGACCTCCGTCCCCTCCTCTTCCAGTGTTAGTGCTGCCAGCCCTGCTGCAGAGGTTAAAGGGGTCATGGGGTTAACCGGTCGGTGCTCAAACCCTATGTTGTACACTGCATCGAATTGTATTATATGGCTGTCATCCCAGAGGGAAGATGATGCACAAGGAAGCCCGCAAGCAGTTTGCTGAAGACAAGCAGACTAAGCATATGGATTACTGGAACCATGTTCTGTAGTCTGGTTAGACCAAGATAAACTTATTTAGTTCAGATGGTGTCAAGTTTGTGTGGTCGCAACCAGATGAGGAGTACAAAGTCAAGTGTGTCTCGCCTACAGTCAAGCATGGTGGTGGGAGTGTCATGGCTTGGGGCTGCATGCATGCTGCCGGCTGTGGGGAGCTACAGTTCATTGAGGGAACCATGAATATAAACATATACTGTGACACACTGAAGGAAAGTATAATCCCCTCCCTTTGGAAACTTGGCTGCAGTGTAGAATTCCAACAAGATAAAAACCCCAAACACACCTCCAAAGCTAAATAAACTGCAGGTAAAGGTGCTGGACTGGCCAAGCATGTCTTCAGACCTAAACCCTCATGAGCATCTGTGGGGCATCCTCAAATGGAAGGTGGAAGAGCGCAAGGTCTCTAATATCCACCTGAAGTCATCATGGAGGAGTGGTAGAGGAATCCAGTGGCAACCTGTGAAGTTCTAGTGAACTTCATAAACAAGAAAGTTAAAGGGAATCTGTCCCTACTTTGATATGGGCCTACAGGTTATAGAATACTGAAAACTGCCATACCTGTCTGTCTCACATCAGATGCCTTGTTGTTGAAATATCTTTTATCACTTTTTGTAATTGAGCTCTTCCAGACTACGGGGGGATGATGCCTAGAAGATAACTCCGCCTTCAGAGCTTATTTTAAATCAAACACTGCAAGTGGCTCGCACTGGATAGAGCACCGAGCATACCTCAGCACAGTGATGTTGTGCAAGTGAAGTTCATACGTAAAGCACTTAAACGTTTTTTTTTAAAAAAAAGGCGGCCTTCGGTCGAAAACCGAATCTTGGGTTCACTCATCGCTACTGTTCAAAGCGATGCTAGTAAAATAAATAAAAATTGTATAAAAAAGTTTTTAAAAATATGTAAAAATAAAAAAAACCACGAAGTTAAAATCATCTCCCTTTTACGCTATTGAAAATAAAACGAAAATAAACAAAAACACATATTTGGTATTGCAGAGTTCAGAAATGCCTCATCAACATATAAAATAAATATATTATTCTGATCGGTAAAGGGCACAATAGGAAAAAAATGAAAAATGACAGAATTAAGTTTTTTTGGTTGTGCAAAATTATAACAAGCAATTTTAGACATAATATTAAAACATGGCATCTACAAAAAAATTGTATACTTAAAAATGTCCGCTGAAGACGCAAATATTAAGCCATCAATGAGCCCCAGACCCCGAAAAATGAGAACGCTTTTTTTTTTTTTTTACAAATTTCTGAATTTGTTTTCAACACAAATAAAAATAAAACTACACGTTTGGTATCTGCAAGCTCATACTGTGCTTGGGAATCATAATGTCAGGACAGTTTTACCATATAGTGAAAATGGTAAATAAAAAAAAAAAAAAATCGTGGAATTTTTTCCCCTGTTTTCCAGTACAATATGGGAGAGAATGAAAGGTGTCATTCAAAAGTACAACTTGTCCCGCAAAAAAACAAGCCCTCATATGGCTATATTGACTGTAAAATAAAAAAAAGTTATGGCTCTTGGAAGAAGAGAAGGAAAAAACAAAAACGAAAAATCGCCGGGTGATTAAAGGGTTAAAAACATGACAATGAGCACACATTACAGCCGATTACATACTACTCTTGTTCTATAAAATAAAACCTGCATCCTGTAAGTAAAGGCCCTGTCACACACAGAGATAAATCTGCGGCAGATCTGTGGTTGCAGTGAAATTGTGGACAATCAGTGCCAGGTTTGTGGCTGTGTATAAATGGAACAATATGTCCATGATTTCACTGCAACCACAGATCTGCCAAAGATTTATCTCTGTGTGTGACGGGGCCTTTACTGTCTTTCATACATCTTTTCATAGATATTTACGCCCTAACGCAGCTTTATGTCTCTTTTAAGCTTATAAATGATCGACAAAAGCTTAAATGTAATTTAGCAAAGTGATTGAATGATAACCGGTCAGGAGATGACCTAGAATGGATATATTTCATAATAAAGCAGAATCCTCCTAGATGATTTTACCAAGGCAAATCCTCCAGATGATAAAAGCAAGATGATATAATACACAATTGGAAAATGTATTGTATTGGACACAGTACGTGTCGCTAGAGCTTTGAGCAAAATGAAATGAAATTAAAGACATATTAATCCTTGACAGCTAGAAAGGCCATCAATGTGCATTAGAAGAAGAATTAATATCATTTTCTAGGATCTAAAACAATCACACACAGGATTAAATGTATCATCTCTAAGATGCAAACTGTTAATTTATCTTTTCGTGTCAGTGCCATAGCGTTAATATCACGTCCCTTGTATTACTGAGGGCTTCTTATCCTGTTTCTACGGATTAGAACACAAGACAACGAGTAAGGATCTTTATTACTCTGGTCTGTATCTTGTATAGCAGGACACAATAAGGCAACACTTTTCACTACAATAGCCCTGTTATCAGTGGGCTCTATAGAATATTGCCCTTCACTACCATTGGGGGCCACCCAGGCATCTGGGGTCTTCTCTATAACCACCCTATCTAAACAATGCCGACACCCATCACTGAATATGACACGCATACACCAACATTTTTCATTAATATTAAAAGTAATATTAAAAGTAAGATTTTATGTTCTCTTTTCCCTTGCCTGATATGTAGTAATATTCAGAAGCTCATACCGGTTAATTAAAATTAGAAAAACACTGTCAAAGTCAAAAAG
This sequence comes from Anomaloglossus baeobatrachus, assembly GCF_048569485.1. NCBI lineage: Eukaryota > Metazoa > Chordata > Amphibia > Anura > Aromobatidae > Anomaloglossus > Anomaloglossus baeobatrachus. The sequence continues at coordinate 523,813,085 of NC_134354.1, forward strand.
TTGTGATACTGTATTAAATGATCTTTTAAAAAAAATAATTCAGAAACTTATTCAGCTCGACTCTGCCGAGTAGCAATGATCTAATGCTGCTATTTATACTATGTGCAAGCCGCGTGGGACTTTCAGGCCCCTTGCCTTGAGCTTGACTTTGAATTAGCTCATCATTACAACACTTGGAACTGTTCACACTTACATGATCTGTTTGTGCTTCCTTGTAATTGTTAAGGAATGGCATTTTATTTTGTTCATTGACGTGCCTAACAATGTTGAGCAGCTAAAGAGGTAGCAAGGGTCACAGTTGTGAAGAAAGTCCTAAAAGTCAACAGCTCAGTTGAAGGCTTCTTAAACTCCTGCTTAAAGGCAATCTGTCAGCATGATTTTGCAATGTAAACTGAGGACAGCATGCTGCAAGGGTTAAAAAAAAGAATAACACAACTGTGCTTCTCTTATCTGCGTGTGAGTTATTGCTTACCTAAACTAAAGGGTTTATTACAATGTGATTGGCATTAAAGGACTAAGAAGTCTCATGCCATATTGTCCAGCACTCCCCTGCTGTGATTGACACCTAAGGTGGGCTTTGCACGCTGCGACATCGGTAACAATGTGTTACCAACGCTACAGCGATAGTCCCCACCCCCATCGCAGGTGCGATATCTTGTGATTGCTGCTGTAGCAAACATTATCGCTACGCCAGCTTCACATGCACTCACCTGCCCTGCGATGTCACTCTGGCTGGCGAACCACCTCCTTACTAAGGGGGGCGGGTCGTGCGGAGTCATAGCGACATCACACGGCAGGTAGCCAATAGAAGCGGAGGGGCGGAGATGAGTGGGACGTAAACATCCCGCCCACCTCCTTCTTTCCGCATAGCCGGCTGGGACGCAGGTAGGAGATGTTCCTTGCTCCAGCGGCTTCACACACAGCGATGTGTGCTGCCTGCTGGAACAAGGAACAACATCGTACCGTCGCAGCAGCGGCATAATGGAAATGTCGGACCCTACAACGATCATATGAAAACAACGCTTTTGGGCTCGTTAATCGTATGTAAAAGGCTTTACACACTACGATGTCGACAGTGACGCCGGATGTGCGTCACTTTCGATTTGACCCCACCGACATCGCACCTGCGATATCGTCGTGTGCAAAGTACCCCTAACAGTTAATGCACAATCTCTATTGAGAGCCTGATGTGGGCAGCTAAACTCAATTCTTTGATCATGTCAGAATGGCTGCACACAGTGTTAAGTTAGTATAGTATGGCTAGTTTCAGAATCTCTTTGCCTACAACATGATGCTCTCAGATGAAGTAGTAAAAACCTGCTGACAGATTCCCTTTAAGGGAAGGGCCTGTGTGGTAATTTTACAAAATGAGGAAACAGTCTACATGATGGGGCATCACTGTCCATTCTATTGTCAGCCTTCCTCCTTCTGTTATTAACCCCTCATTACCCAGGTTGCCACCGCACCAGCGCAATTCGGGAAAAGCTGGTAAAGCACTGGGATTGTCACATCTAATGGATGCGGCAAAACCGGGCAGCTGCGGGCAGAGAATACCAGCCCCCAGCTGGCTTTATCTTGGCTGGGAATCAAAATTAGGGGGACCGCACGTCGTTTTTTTAAAATTCTTTATTTAAATAAATTTTAAAAAAAGCCGCACGCGGTTTCTCTTAGGCCAGGGCCACACTTGTGAGGGACTCGCACAAGTCTGACATCGCATCACTGGCACAGCCGCACACACTTCTGACAGGAGCATGCATGTGTTTGCCTACATGCATGCTCATATTCAGAGAGTGGCATGCCGTGCCAGGTGATGTCATGCCAGACTCGCACAAGTCTGACATTGCATCACCGGCACAGCCGCGCACACTTCTGACATGAGTGTGCATGTGTTTATAGATACATGCATGCTCATGTTCAGAGAATAGCAGGCCGTGCCGGGTGATGTCATGCCAGACTTGTATGAGTCTAAAATCGCATCACCGGCACAGTCACACACTTCTGACAGGAGCATGCATGTGTTTCTGTCTACATGCATGCTCATGTTCAGAGAGCCGCAGGCTGTGTCGGGTGATGTCAAGTCAGACTTGTACGAGTCTGACATCAAATCACTGGCACAGCTGCGCACTCTTCTGACAGGAGCGGGCAGCATGTGTTTCTGTCTACATGCACGCTCACCATACTGACCTGCAGACACTTGCACTGCTTTCCCCGCCCACCGGCCATCCTGGCGCCTGTGAATGGTTGCAATCAGCTGCCACGCTGCCACTCAAGGTGGGGGAGCGTCTAACTGCAACCAATTACACGTGGCGGTAGGTGGGCAAAACAGTGAATATTGAATTGTCGGCTCTGGAAGGGGAAAGCGTGACCCAGAAGGAGTTTGCAGCCAGGACACAGCCTCGGTGAGTAGACCGCGCGCGCTCCTACTCTCCTTTCCCTTCCACCAACGTTTTTAATCTCCTGATTCTGGTCACCATTGACTTATATGGGCATCGGATTCCAGAGCGGAACGGGGTTTTTGTTTAATTGAGGAGTGATCCGCCAGTCCCGGTGTTTTGTCAATCCGATCAGCTCTACTCATTAAGTGTTTTCCAGAGACAAGCAGCAATGGATGTTACTGAGTGAAAAACTGAAAACCTGCCCAGAACATTGCAGTGCCCATACAGTGTAGTGTCCATACATTGTGCCTAGCTCGTGGTTCTGGAGACACGCACCAGATACATTAAGCAGGCTCTCCCCACTACAGAAATATTTAACATGTGGATGCTAAATGTGGTTTAGGCACATTGTGAATGACAAAGGAATTCAGCTCACCCACTCCAAGTCTCCTAGCCTCCTCTCCGCAGCACAGACAATCGGCCGGGCAGCTGAAAGCATGTGAAGTTAAATCAAGCGCAGAAAGGAAGGCACTCTTCAATGAAAATTTCCATGTGGTTTATTCCATGTGCACAAATTGTATAAAGTGGGTACAGAGAGTCCCTAGACAAGGGGAAAAAAAAAAATGAACTAGCGACTCGTTTCGACCGTATTACACGGTCTTCATGACTAAGACCATGTAATACGGTCAAAACGCGTCCCTAGTCCATTTTTTTCCCCTGTCTAAGGGCTGTCTGTACACACTTTATACAATTTCTGCACATGGAATAAACCACATGGAAAATTTTCATTGAAGAGTGCCTTCCTTTCTGCGCTGGATTTAACTTCACACGTAGGCACATCTTGGGGCTGAGAAAGAGAAGGACAATTGAATTTGGGAGTGCAGATTTTGCTGGAATTCTTCTTGGGGAAACAATGGTGCTTTTCCAGAGCTTTTGTGTAGCCAGTAATGTGCAAGCCCCCTATATTTCCATTGACAGAAGAAGGACCTGAGTGGAGACTTGTTTTTTTGCTGGAATAAGTTGAAGCTTTTATTTTGAACATTTTACATTACATTTTGGATCACATTTATCTTGTGCTCTACACTGATCACTTACGTCAGAATTTACATCTAAATTTCCCAATGATGTTATTCAGATGAAACCCCCTAGGGATCCATTCACTATAATGAGGCAGGTATGGATACTTTGGACTTTGACCTATGGAAGGCTGAAACAGCTGTCTGTGGATGGATTCCTGGCCTTGGTATTTTCCTTGTCATATCTTTAAACTTGTAAAAGCTGGATATTGACTAAAAGGACCACTTAATATGGTGCTGATGGTGGTCTCCTAAAAAGAGCCACTCCTTGGCTAGGTCCTTTCTGGAGGGATATCAGGCTATTTTCCATGTCGAGACTCCTAACAGAGGCTCCACGGACCACCTTGATTTGCATACTTTCCAGGGGGCAATGCACCTAGGATTTCACTGTGTTGAGCGCCTTCGCTGGCGGCTGGCAGTGTTTTCTCTGGCTGGTCTCCCTGAGATCAGTGATTGTTTTGTCTTGCTGGTCTACTAGGCTTTGCTCCCACCTAGCCAGAATCCTATTCCACACTGATGAGGGGCAATACCCTGAAACAGTTGTCCGTTGATGGATACCTTGCCTTGGTATTTTCCTTGTCATATCTTTAAACTCGTCATGAGCTGGATATTGACTAAAAGGGCCACTTAATATGGTGGTCTCCTAAAAAGAGCCACTCCTTGGCTAGGTCTTTCCCGGAGGGATATCTGGCTATTTTCCGTGTCGAGACTCCTTACAGAGGCTCCACGGATTTTCTTGAGGATCATAGGCCAGACACAGTAAAAAGTGCCTCATTATAGTGAATGTTCCATTGTGATGTTGTCTGAACTACATATTTCAGAGATTTACATGTAAACCCCGATGTAAGTGCTCAATGAAGAGCACAGGATAAATGTGACCTGAGCTTTACTGCGACCTTTGTGAGGCAGAATTAACAAATCAATAGCAGATCAAGAATTTCTTTTATGCCATTCCCCAAGTAGTATCAGTAATAAGCCAGTTTAGTCTTCAGGTTAGTGTGATTACAGTGATACCGGGTTTATAGCAGATTTTTATGTTTGGCTACTAATCACACTCTATAACAAGGCTTAAAAAAAACCCAAACCTCCGTCTCTAAAGATTCTAAATTCTGTGATTGCAGCACTTAATTGGTTAAACTACCAGGGCCAGTGCGGGCACAGGCCCTGGCTGTGACAGCCAATGCTCGGTTATCATTTAAGCTGACCTACCGGTGGCAATCGAGCATGCACAGCTCCTGTACCTGCAAGATTACCAGGATGTACCAGTATGTCCATTTACGAGAACACAGTGGAAAATAGGATGTACCGGTACGCCCAGTGTCGGGAAGTGGTTAAATGCTGTACATAAAGACTATAGAGTATGTCCTTTCTTATGATCTACCGTATGTAAAATAAATACATGCAAGTCTTTATTGATCGGCCATAGAAATATTCAGACATACACCTTCCATAGTAAGGGTACTGATCTGAATTAACACAGGATAATTAATAGAAAAACAAAAAACAAACAAAAACACTGGACTAACATTAGGTCTTTTTGTATCATTAGCGTCTCAATTTCCTTTTTTAATGTGGACCACACAAGTAAGTAATTCACCATTACACGGTGTGTGAGCCCCGTTAGTAACGCCAGTTGTATCACAGGCGTATGACAGAGCGAAGATGAAATCAAGAGACAGGCAGAATGGACTGCTTGCCACAATGTAATAAATCTACAGCTATCCTGCCAGGGGGTAGACACATTTGCATTCCTTGTTTACTATGTAGCTCGGACAGATCTTTTATTAATATTAATGAATAGCCAGGAACAAAGGGCTCCTTTATTTTTAGCCAACTCTAATTGTGTAGTAATTACTCATCTACAAAACAAATGAGCCAATCTCGGGAGCCATGGAAACCAAAGCTGAGGGCTCTCACTGTAATACATTAACTAGCTATCATTTCTGCTAATTTTAGGCTGGAGTCTTTTCATGCAGGGACTGAAAGAGGACAGAAAACAATGCAGGCCTCTCCTACACTGAATGAGATTATGAGTGTGTTTTGTCATTGCTGTGCACCCGACGGACTTATAATATGCCCTTAAAGACTAATGGAATGTTATTATGTCCAGGTCAATTAAAGGTGGTATTGGGTAAATGCATGCTAATTAAAAGATAGTGGGGCTCGTTTACTGATAAATACAGAGTTCTAGGTGGCTAAATATCAGGGCAAAAAGAGACAAAACAAGAAATAAACCAGAAAGCATGAAACTGGTTCTCACCACGGCGTGAAAGATTTTACTGCCCTTGTGATCTAAACACACTCGACCATGCAATGATCCCATGTGTGTACAAGTTAGCATCACATCAATGATTAAAAGTAAGTCACCCACCGGTGACCCCTTTACATGCACAGGTAACCATGCGGGACATACCTCTAATTTGAAAATCTGTGGAGAGGCACACAAAAAAATAATAAAATCAGCACTACATTTATGAAATCTTTTAAAACTTGCCCTTAATCCTCACTTATAGTTCCAACATTCATTTCATTCTAGGGGCACCCACTTTCTCTTCTAAGTAAATTATTGATGAAGTCAGATATATTTTCTTAACTTTACAGTTTCAGCATATGCCCTGGAAAACACCTAAAGTGGAGGTCACTTATCAGTGCAGCCGGTGATCATACATTCTACAAATCTGCTGAAAGTTTTATTGGGCTCTGAGCCTGGTAATATCCCTTAAGGATTTAGAAAATAACTGCTATATTGTGATGGAATATCATGCACACAGAGGTAAGCACTTCCATGACATTCCAAGCTTTCCCAAGTCTTTTCGAGCAAGCAGCGTCAAATACAAAAATAAAACAGACTTGCGTTCAGAAAGTGAGATGTCAAAGAATACATGAAGCATGAATAGTGCATGAAATGCAATATATGCCACACTAAGTGGTTTGCTTCTATAAATTAACCAGCAAAACACACAATCATTGAAGTTGCAACTCCAAGAAGGAAAAGTAGTGGAATTCTGGAAATCACAGGATCGATATGTTCATGATATGCAAGTGACAAATATTAGTCTGGAGACCACATGGTCAATGCCACAAAGAGGCCTTCATCATGGAACGTGAAAGTGTTTCAGGAGCTGTTTATCAATGTGACAATTCCAGGCTGATGCAACTGTGAGCAGCCTGTGTGTCCCAAATGTGGTACCATGGCCTGCAGGGTGGGAACTGATCTATATGTTCACATTTTAATATGAATTTAATATGAACGTTTTTCCAACATCATCATTGATCTATACAGTTAAAAACAAAATCTATGAAGGTCTAAGCAAGGCAAGTGAGACAAACTGCATAACTGGAAGTTGGTTCCTGTTAGCACCATGCCAGTTTAAATGTACAGAGGCAGAATACAGATTTAACAATATTTAAGTGTCAAATCATAGAAGGAGCAACTGTATCAAAAGCTAAAATTTTAGGTAAGCCACTAACTAGCAAAACTGTAAGAATGCTTTTAACCATCAGGCTCCATATCTCACCATCCACTACATCTTTGAGGGTGAGACTACCGTTGTTTTATAGTAAATCATCTTGGCTGTCTCATACATAAATTTGACTTGCAACCATTTAGCATATGATTACTTATGCAGATTTGTGTCATGTCACTACATTGTTACTATTTTGCTACTGAAAATCTAAATTGTAATTTATAATATTTTGTTAGTATTTTGTAAATCCACCTTTGACTTTCAACACTGCCTGAATCCTTCTGGGCAAGCTCTCGACCAAATTTAAGGTGGACTTGACTGAAATCTAATTCCAGGTCTCTTCTACACATTCCCAAGGCTTTTTCTTCAACTGTACACATAAGTGTTTAATTGGAGTGAATTCCTAGGACTGTGGGGGCCAATCCAGCTTCTCTACTTACATTTCTTTGCCAATCTTGGCGTATGCTTCCAGGCATTGTCCTGCTTGAACACTATTTTGTCCTTTTCATACCCATAGAACTCGAGTGTTCACATATAGCTCAGCGTTGAGAGCCCCATCGATACTGGTCAAGTATCAAATGCATTTGGCTGCGAAACAACCTGATATCATCAGGTTTCCTCCACCAAACTTGACAATGCCTTCAAATGCTCGATCCGTTAGCCCATTTTTCATTGTTTCTTCTAGACCTACTTGCACCCATCAGAGCCTAGTTTATTGACTTTCATCTCATCGCTCCAAATCTCCCGTTTCCAGTCTTCTACTGTCTACTTTTCATACTTTTTTTTTTTTTTTTTTTGCAAGCTTGAGCCAGCTCTTCTTAGGACGATATTGAAGTTGATGCTTCTTCACCTTTTCTTAGACCATCAGTCCAGGGTTGTATAATGTGAATCACATGGTGCTTGTATGGACATCTTTGATATCACTCTTACGAAGCATATGGGCCATCTCCACTGCCGTTTTTGTTGCGCCAGAACTGATAGATCTTATGATGAATCCTAAAAGAATATTTCTACCTTAAATATTTATGGCATACACAAAGAATAGGTCATAAATATGACAAATTTAGTGCCCACCTCTGGGACTACACAGTTGCAGCCATGCCCATGATTTTATGTCTTCTACACTGCCTGCTACCAACAACATGAACCTCATTTCACGAGAAATTCCAAGCCCTGTACTGCACTGCTATGAGAGGAAATTATAGGCTAAACATGTATAAAAGATGCATCTTTTAAATATTATGCCCTATGGAAAAATAGTATTTGTAATTTTTTTTATGAAATGCATCAGGTATACGATTCTAAAGGAAATACTACAGGAGATTTCCCTTCTACTTTGCTGGAGAATTAATCTTTCTTTTGATCTAAATTACTACACTAGACAATTGATTTCTCATATGTAATATAATTGGTGATATTATTATCACTATATCTGTAAAAAATTATCTATATTGTCCAACTTAATTTAGTCACATATGATAAGGCACAGCAACTGAATAACTAAGACCCCCAATATTATTTTTTATTAAAAATCATAAAAAACACAGAATTGGTTCCTAGAAAGTGAAAATATCTCATCTCTTTACAGAATCAACACATAGTTTAAATGTAAACTAAGACAATGCAAAAACTGTGTCACGATTCTGAACAAGGTTTACGTAAGGAAATACAAAGATGTGACACTTGGAGGTTGCAATAATTTAAAAAACTAAAGGTCAAGTTTAAAGATGTATTGTTGCAACCATAACTCAGGGGCCGCGTTATGTAATGCATTAGGAGGTTTTGTAAAGTATCACAGATAAATCACTATTTTACTGTCCGAATCTTATAAGAAAACTATATTCTGAAGATAGAGAAACCTTTGTGCTCCTAATTATCAGGTGTCATTAGGATGGCTCTATTTTGAGGTTATACTTTAAGAATAAATCCAAGACAAGCATGAAGGTCTACGACACCGAACAATGGAAAATAGACTAGTTAAATGTCACCTACTGCATGTGAAACAAATGAGTAGGTAGGAACATGGCCATTATACCTTGATTCACTGAAGAACAAAAACCAGAACCCATTTTTAAACATAAGAAAATTTAGTTAGAGAAGCAAACGTTGGTACTGACAAATAAAACCTGCTTAATTCAAACACGGCAACTAAGCGGCTAACTACCAGTGAATTGACTACCTTTAGAAAGTAAGAAGCCACTACGCTCAGTGGTTTTAACTGGATACACAAGTAGACATTTGTTAACAACATACTATAATTTTAAATATAAAATAATAATATAAAATTACGATTTTACGTTTGCTTATTTTTTACTGCTAAATCTATCATATTGAATGTCATTCTTAGAGTTGAGCGCGGTTCGTGGTTCGTGGTTCTCCAGTTCTAGGCTCGAGTGATTTTGGGGCATGTTCTAGATCGAACTAGAACTCGAGCTTTTTGCAAAAGCTCGATAGTTCTAGAAACGTTCGAGAACGGTTCTAGCAGCAAAAAAACAGCTAAATCCTAGCTTGGTTTCTGCTGTAATAGTGTAAGTCACTCTGTGAATCACACTGTTATGACATTTCAGTGTATAGTGTGCGTGAACAGCGCCTTCAGATCACTGCTGTTTCTATAATGGCGATCGCCATTTTTTTTTTTTTCTTGTCTTCCTTCCCTAAGCGCGCACGTCTTGTGGGGCGGGCCAGCATGTCAGCCAATCCCAGACACACACGCAGCTAAGTGGACTTTGAGCCAGAGAAGCAACGGCATGTGTGATAGGATGTCCATGTCACATGTCCCTGCATTATAAAACCGGACATTTTCTTCCAGGACGCCATTATCTGCCTTCTGCGTCTTTGGTGTCAGACATCACTGTCGCAGCTCCGTCCTCCTGAGTCCTATCGCCGATACAGCTGTATGCGCTGCATACACAGCGTTAGACAGCTTAGGGAGAGCACTTTATAGCAGTCCTTTTAAGGGCTCAAACCGGCAGGGTCAGAGAGCCATAGGTGACAGGTCCTGAAAACAGCGCCAGCGTCTGTGTAGCCAAGGTCAGGGATTTCCTCCCTGCATTTCACCATTAGGAGGGAATAGAAAGGCAGGCTTCCATTCCTCTACTCAGAGCACCACAATCCTGCCACTGTACCCTCTTGTCCTCTGCACACTCCAACTCATTATAACTAAGCCATTATACTAGCAAACACTCAGTGTACCTAGTGGCATCCTATCTGTGGCTATTGGACTTTGCTATAGTCCCACTAGTGCAAAGACATTTGCAGAGCACGTCTGCCTGCATTGCACACTCCAACTTTTTTAAACTAAGCCATTATACTAGCAAACACTCAGTGTACCTAGTGGCATCCTAAACGTGGCTATTGGACTTTGCTATAGTCCCACTAGTGCAAAGACATTTGCAGAGCACGTCTGCCTGCATTGCAGACTCCAACTCTTTTTAACTAAGCCATTATACTAGCAAACAGTCAGTGTACCTAGTGGCATCCTAAACGTGGCTATTGGACTTTGCTATAGTCCCACTAGTGCAAAGACATTTGCAGAGCACGTCTGCCTGCATTGCACACTCAAACTTTTTTAAACTAAGCCATTTTACTAGCAAACACTCTGTGTACCTAGTGGCATCCTAAACGTGGCTATTGGACTGTTGTCTATTCACACTATTGTAAACATATTTGCAGCACGTCTGCCTGCATTGCACACTCAAACTTTTTTAAATTCAGCCATTATACTAGCAAACACTCAGTGTACCTAGTGGCATCCTAAACGTGGCTATTGTACTTTTGTCTATTCACACTATTGTAAACATATTTGCAGCACGTCTGCCTGCATTGCACACTCAAACTTTTTTAAATTCAGCCATTATACTAGCAAACACTCAGTGTACCTACTGGCATCCTAAACGTGGCTATTGTACTTTTGTCTATTCACACTATTGGAACGATATTTGCAGCACGTCTGCCTGCATTGCACACTCAAACTTTTTTAAATTCAGCCATTATACTAGCAAACACTCAGTGTACCTAGTGGCATCCTAAACGTGGCTATTGGACTTTTGTCTATTCACACTATTGGAACGATATTTGCAGCACGTCTGCCTGCATTGCACACTCAAACTTTTTTAAATTCAGCCATTATACTAGCAAACACTCAGTGTACCTAGTGGCATCCTAAACGTGGCTATTGTACTTTTGTCTATTCACACTATTGGAACGATATTTGCAGCACGTCTGCCTGCATTGCACACTCAAACTTTTTTAAATTCAGCCATTATACTAGCAAACACTCAGTGTACCTAGTGGCATCCTAAACGTGGCTATTGTACTTTTGTCTATTCACACTATTGGAACGATATTTGCAGCACGTCTGCCTGCATTGCACACTCAAACTTTTTTAAATTCAGCCATTATACTAGCAAACACTCAGTGTACCTAGTGGCATCCTAAACGTGGCTATTGGACTTTTGTCTATTCACACTACTGCAAATCTATGTGCAGCACCTCTGCATGACAACCTCCTGCTCTGTTTTTAATAAGCTATAATGATAGCACAAAATACTGCCATTTAGTGGCATCATAGAACTGGCTGTTGTATTCCATTAGTGCCCCACTGGTGACAAGCTATTTCTAGCACCTCTACATCACACCCTCATGCACATTTTGCTACGCTAATGTTATAGCAAACTCATGGAATTCATTGCTGCATTTCATAATTCGGAGGGATAGAAAGTAAGGCTTCCTTTAGCTTTTCCTTCTGTTCATAGACAGCATCTCCAAGAGCAATTTCCCCTCCACGTCTAAGTGTGGAGAGGCAGCTAGTGCGCATGCGTGTGCCGATGTACCCCAGCTGCAGCATAATTACAGTGTTTCGCGTAGTGAGTATGCTCAGCCTGACTGTGTTATTCCTGACGCTAAGTCTTCTTTTCGGGATACAGCGCATGCTCCCACACTAAGTGTGAAAAGCCTCTTTGCACAGGTGCTTGCATTCCGTGCCGGGTCTAAGTCCTGTTTTGTGCCTAGACACCATGCTAAAGCTGATAGTCTTTTTTCAGAGACTGTATTTCATGCTACTGAGCATGCTCAGGCACTTCCTGCATCAGAGACTAGGTCCGGTAATGAACTCTTTGGCCCTGGCCCTGATGTGGGGGTCCCATATAGACCACAGGGCATCAGGTGTCCTCCCAAATGGCTTGCAGAGGCCCACACCTATGACTTGTCACCGCATTATTGATGGTCAGACGATGACTGGTGAGGTGTTTGGGTCATGGCAGCCATGAGGTCATCATTGAAGTTGCGTTTCCAAATAGGACGCTAGTTATGCCACTCATGACGTGTCACTCTACTTTTGTCTCCAGGAGGTGCATTGTGGTTCACCCTGGTTTGGGGCGGACCCAGGTTATAAAAGGGGCTGGAGCCAACAAGGAGGTGCGCAGTCTTCTATTATGCTCCGAAAGAGCACACCTCCATGTGTTGAACCCATTGCGGCTTTAGGCCAGAGGTAGGCAGGGATAGGGTGGTGGATGCAGGCCACCACCACAGTTGGTAACGCAGAACGGTTAAGACCAGCTCCTGTCCTACCAGTCCTGCTTGTGCAGCCCAGTGGCATTAACAGGCCTGCTGCTGCTGATGCGCCTGCTGTCCACAGGTGTGGCCCCTACGCACACGGTCAGCGTACTCAATGGCCCCTGTGTTGTTAACAGGGAGTTCCTGGGCTGGGTGGGCATGTGGACCCTGTGACGCTAACAGGGCTCACAGTCTCCAGATCCGAATGGCGTCTAACTCGGTTCAGGCTACTATTAGTTTCATAGCCACACAGCTCTGTATCCTCCACCAAACCTTCCAGTTGCCAACCTCTCCTTTTCCAACTGGGAGCACGGTGGACACTGACTGCTGATGGGGATATATACCTTTCTCTTTCTTTTCTTATTAATTTTCGTTATATAGCGGTCACAGATTATATACCACTTTATCCAAATCTGCCAGTCCCACTGTAACAGATGGTGTTTCTTCAGCAAATGTTACAGTTGCTTAACCACCAAATCCACGGACCAAAACTTTTTTCCCCTTTCCAACACACCTGTTCCCCTTTCCAACAGCATCTGTCCTTTTTAAACTCATTTTGGGATATGACCAAAAGTGCAACTGTGCAGGGACACCGTACTCAACGCCATCTCAGCACAGCAGCCATCCCTCGGTCCCTCCGATGTGGACAAGTAAAAGACCATTTCCTCCTATCCATGACAAAGCGTTGAGATTCACTCTGTGCAGCACTGGTGTTTAGTGGAAAAGTAGATCTAAGATTGCGTACCACATTCTGCAGATACTCCTGTATACGTGCGTCCATTTCTATGGCAGGAATTAGTTCGCCCAATTTTGTCTTGTACCGGGGATCTAACAGTGTGGCAACCCAGTATTCAGGATTACTTCAAATTCATACAATCCGAGGGACATGTAGGTAGTGCAGCAAGAAGGCGCTCATGTGTCTTGTGCATCCAGGAGGACCAAGTCCTTGGTGTGTTGGTGGCAGAGAGGTGAGAATCGTGCATCCTTCCTCTGCCCTCTCCCCACAACCTCGCACAACCGAAATGTGAGCAAGCTCTCACTCATCTGCTGAGTCTTCCATGCCCATCGCCAGTTCGTCCTCCATTTCTTCATGGGCTCCTGCACTTTCATCAACACTTTTTGCTGATACTATGCGCCCTTGTTAATCCCTCTCCCTCACCATGACTGCCGCATAGGTGCCGCTGACCATCTGGACCTCGTAGATCTTGTTATCCCTTCCGCATATGACTCCTCCTGTACTTCCTCCCCTTCCTCTTGTCCCAACACCTGACTCCGAATAATAATTACAGTGTGCTCCATCATGTAGATGACCAGAATTGTCACGCTGAGACTGACATTGCCAGTGCAAAACATCTTCGTCGACATTTGTGAACTGTGTAGCAGGGTGCATAGGTCCTTGATCTGACACCACTCCAGCAGCGTGATCTGCACCACCTCTTGATCAAGTTATCCCAGGATATATGTCATACCGTATTTCAGCAGGGCTCTGCGGTGCTGCCACACACGCTGCAACATGTGCAGATTCCAATTCCTGCGTGTCGGAACATCGCATTTCCGGCGTTTAACTGCCAGACCCTAAGACTTCCGGAGTGATGAAAGTTGTTGAGCTGCTGTGTGCGCACGATGGAAGTGAGCACATAGCGAGCGTGCCCGCTGCACAAGGCCATGTAGGCCGTGATGGTGTTTTAAAAATTGCTGGAGAATTCGGTTCAACACGTGAGCCATACAAGGCACGTGTGTCACATTGCCCTGAGGATGGCCCGCAGCCAGGTTTGCATCATTGCCGCACACGGCTGTTAAGTCACCAACGGAGTCCGCTCCGTCAATTTGTACTCCGGTCGCCAGGTGACAATGTGTTCCTTTCATGAATAGTGCTGATGATGGGAGAGTAGTCGATGCCAGCGGCGCAGGTGGACGCAGGTTATGCTCACCCACTGGGCTGCATTACCTTGACAGATGCAGAATCTCTGGCTGAATGTAGCTGGTGGGTATCTCACAGATGAAATACCATCATTCAGCTACAACCAATGGGAAGACACCACACCCTTTTTTATGCCCATCCTGTCTGCAGACCACTGCCAGACATAGCTATGAACCTCTGGTTAATTTTACCCCCAGTTCAGTTTTAGGATTTTGTGTGCTTGTTACCTGACTACTTTTCCTGCTTGCTGTTTATGTACCTTGTTGGCCGATCCGCATTTCACCTCTGCTTGTTTTCTGATTAAGTCCTGGCCGTCCCATTGTGTTCCTGTTCCTCAATTAATGTTTTGACCCTGCCTGACTACTATTCTCTGGAATAGCGGTGTGACTCACATTTCCCATACATTTCAAAGTAAAACTTTGACCGCCTGATGGCATTGAGCTCTGCTGCCAGCATAGTAAGGAGGTGTGTGGTAGTCCTTGTGCGCAGTTGCAAGGAAGGGTGGCCTGAGCACACAGGGTTTGCGCCAAGGTGGAGGACCCACACGAGGTTGAAGAGGCAGAAGCAGTGTATTAACTTCTACATACAGAAGAAGGATTGAAACAACTCGTGGGGACGGCAAGACTTGTACAGCAGACCCTTCTCCATCTCTCACCATAGTTTGCCAGTGCCCAGTCAGTGACATGTAATGACCCTGTCTATGCTTACTGGTCCAAGTATCTGTGTTGAAATGCACCCTGTCGCACACAGATTTTCTCAAGGAAGTGGTGATGTTGTGTGCGACATGCTGGTGTAGCGCGGGCATGCTTTTCTTGGAGATGCAGTGGTGATTGGGCATCTGGTACTGGGGCACAGCGACAGACATAAGGTCTGTAAAATCCTGTGTGTCCACTAGGCGTAAAGGCAGCATTTCGGTAGCCAACAGCTTACAGAGGGATAGAGTCAACCACTTAGCTTTGTCATGGGTCGCAGTAAGTGGCCTTTTATTTGACCACATCTGAGGGACAGAGATCTGGCTGCTGTCTGTAGACGGTGTTGAGTAGGGTGTCCCTGGAAAAATGCAGGTTTGTGAGGAAAGTGCAGGTGGAGACATGATGTTGCCTTCATCTTGCCTTCAGATCTGTTCATCTTGTATCATTTTTAAAAAACACAGCAAGCAAGGGTTACTCCAAGCGGAGTCTAACTTTTTTCCAAAAATTGGGCACACAGACACCCCATCAGTGGCAGCACTTGTGCCCTAGTTGCAAACAGGATGTTTTGATTTGCATCAAGCACATTCAAAAATACGCCATAATTAACCGTCCCCAGCATGACACCGGGGTAGGTAGATAAAGTCTTTGCTGAACCATGACTTGGTCATCTTGGCTCCTTTTAAAAACAATGTAAGCAAGGGTTACTCAAAGCGGAGCCTCCCTTTTTTCCAAAAATTGGGCCCCACACACACCCACCCATTCAGTGGCAGCAGTTGTGCCATAGTTGTACACTTCACAGCTAGATTTGCATCAAGCACATTCCAAATCCACAAGCATTTACTCTCCCCAGGATGACACAGGGGTTGTAAATTCCTTCTGGATCCATGACTTGTTAATTTGGATGAACGTCAGTCTGTCCACATTGTCACTGGACAGACGCGTGCGCTTATCTGTCAGCACACACCCAGCAGCACTGAAGACACGTTCAGAGACAACGCTGGCAGCTGTACACGACAAAATCTCCAAGGCGTAACTGGATAGCTCTGGCCATTTTTCTAGATTTGAAGCCCAAAATGAGCAAGGCTCTATTTGCAAAGTCATGGCATCGATGTTCATTTGTAGATACTCCTGTATCATCCTCTCCAGCCGTTGACTATGTGTCAGACTTGTTGTCTCTGGTGGCCTTGCAAAGGAGGGTCTAAAAAAATTATGAAAAGATTCCATTAAATTGCTGTTACCAGCACCAGATACGGTCCTACTGGTACGTGTAGACTGTTGAAGATGACGAGACCGTCCCATGTTTGTCAAGTTACAACTGGGAGATTCCCTCCCTGCACCTGCACGGTTGTTTGGTGGAAAAGCCGATCTAAGATCGAGTAACAGCTTCTGCTGATACTCCTGCATAAGTGCGTACCTTTCTATGGCTGGAATTATGTCACAAAATTTGGACTTGTACCGGGGATCTAATAGTGTGGCAAGCCAGTAGTCATCATCACTTCTAATTTTGACAATACGAGGGTCATGTTGGAGGTAGTGCAACAAGAAGGCACTCATGTGTCTTGCGCAGCCATGCGGACCAAGTCCACGCTGTGTTTGTGGCATAGAGGTGCTACCCGTTCTTTCTTCCTCTGACATCTCCCCCCAACCTCTTTCAACTGAAATTTGACCAAGGTCCCCCTCATCTGCTGAGTCTTCCATGTCCATGGACAGTTCGTCCTCCATATCTTCATGTCCTCCTGCACCTTCCTCAACATCTCGCCTGCTACCATGCGCCCTTGTTGATCCCTGTCCCCCATGGTCCCATGCCTGCCGCGTTGGTGATGATGAACGTCTGGACCTTGGTGATGTTGTTGTGTCTTGCGCATATGAATCCTCCTGTAGTTCCTCCCCTTCCTGTTGTCCCACCCCCTGACTCCGAATAGTGTTTAGCGTGTGCTCCAGCATGTAAATGACTGGAATCGTCATGCTGATAATGGCATTGTCAGCGCTAAACATATTCGTCGCCATGTCGAAACTGTGCAGAAGGGTGCATAGGTCCTTGATCTGAGACCACTCCATCAGGGTGATCTGCCCCACCTCTGCATCTCGTTGGCCCAGGCTATACGTCATGACGTATTGCACCAGGGCTCTGCGGTGCTGCCACAGTCGCTGTAACATGTGGAGAGTTGAATTCCAGCGTGTCGCCACATCGCATTTCAGGCGATGAACCGGCAGGCCGAAAGACTTCTGGAGCGATGCAAGTCGCTCAGCTGCGGCGCTTGAACGGCGGAAGTGAGCAGACAGTTTTCGTGCCCTGTTCAGAAGGCCATCTAGGCCGGGATAGTGTGTTAAAAATTGCTGGACGACAAGGTTCAACACGTGAGCCATACAAGGTACGTGTGTCACCTTGCCCAGGCGAAGGGCCGCACCCAGGTTTGCAGCATTGTCGCACACGGCCTTACCAGGCTGCAGGTTGAGTGGAGACAACCATTTATTAAACTCGGACCGCAGAGCTGACCACAACTCCTCAGCTGTGTGACTCTTATTCCCAAGACATGTCAAGCTAAAGACCGCCTGATGCCGTTGCGCTCTGCTGCCAGCATAGTAATGAGGGGTGCGTGATTCCTTCTGCGCAGTGAGAACGCTGGTGGCCTGACCAGGCAGGCTTGGGGCGGAGGTGGAGGACCCAGATGAGGTGGAGGATGCAGAAGCAGTGGCGGAACTTGGACAGACAGAGGATTGACACACAAGTCGTGGGGACGGCAAGACTTGTGCAGCAGACCCTTCACCATCTATCACCATAGTTACCCAGTGGCCAGTCAGCGACATGTAACGTCCCTGTCCATGCTTACTGGTCCAAGTATCGGTGGTGAAATGCACCCGTTCACACACAGAGTTTCTCAAGGAAGCGGTGATGTTGTGTGTGACATGCTGGTGTAGCGCGGGCACACCTTTCTTAGAGAAGTAGTGGCGACTAGGCATCTGGTACTGGGGCACAGCGACAGACATAAGGTCTCTAAAATCCTGTGTGTCCACTAGGCGAAAAGGCAGCATTTCGGTAGCCAGCAGCTTACAGAGGGATAGAGTCAACCTCTTAGCTTTGTCATGGGTCGCAGGAAGTGGCCTTTTAGTTGACCACATCTGAGGGACAGAGATCTGGCTGCTGTGTGTAGACGGTGTTGAGTAGGGTGTCCCTTGAAAAATGCAGGTTTGTGAGGAAAGTGCAGGCGGAGACATGATGTTGCCTTCATCCAACGTTGGTGCTATCGATGTTTGAGAGAGCTGTACACAATCACTTGTTTCCCCTTCCAAACCAACTGACGACCTACCAAGCAAACTGCCTGTTGCGGTTACAGTGGTGGAAGTTGTGGGTGGAAAAACAGGTGTGACAGCTGTCCCCACAGTCCTAGAAGATGACGAGCGCGCGGATGCACTGGAAGGGGCAGGCGGTGGATGGTTGGCTCCGCTAGGCCGCATTGCAGCACGGTGAGCTTCCCACCAGGCCATATGATATTTATTCATGTGACGATTCATGGAAGAAGTTGTCAAACTGCTGAGGTTTTGACCTCTAGTAAGATAACCATGCCAAATGTTACAGATCACATAATTTGGGCGATCTTTTTTTATGTCAAAAAAGGACCAGGCTAGGCAAGGCTTAGAGGCCATGCGACCTGTTGATCCACCCCGAATAATGCTCAGAGGCAGAGTGGTGGCTGAGGATGCAGTTGTAGACATGCTACCAGTGCTCCGACTGTGTCCAGGAAGGCGCAAGGTTACTTCGACGTCGGTTGCATCCTCCTCCACCGCCTCTGTTGACCTCCTCGAGTGTCTGACTGTGGGTTGACAGTAGGTGGGATCTAGCACTTCATCATCAATTGTTGTGTTTGCACTCCCCTCCCCCTCAGACCGAGCCTCTTCTTGCCCTGACCGAATATTTAAGTTGTCATCCCAATCGGGTATCTGCGTCTCATCTTCATCAGTATGTTCCTCATTGTCTATAACCACAGTTGTTGGAAAGGCAGCATTTTGGTAGCCAACAGTTTGCAGATGATGAAAGTCAACCTCCAAGCCATGTCATGACCTTCTAAAAGCATGTAAAACACAGCGAGGGGACTCCAACCACAGTCTCCCTCGTTTCCACTAACTGGGCCACACACACCCCACTTGACTGGCATTGGTTGAGCCCCCTTTTGAAAAAGAAAAAGATGCTTTGCATGAAGCACTCTCAAAAATACGCGTGCCTTTCCCGTCCCCTGGCTGACCCAGGGGAAGAAAAGTCCTCTGAGAGCCATGACTTGTTCATCTTGGTTCTTTTAGAGACACAGCGAGGGGACTCCAACCACAGTCTCCCTCGTTTCCACTAACTGGGCCACACACACCCCACTTGACTGGCATCGGTTGAGCCCCCTTTTGAAAAAGAAAAAGATGCTTTGCATGAAGCACTCTCAAAAATACGCGTGCCTTTCCCGTCCCCTGGCTGACCCAGGGGAAGAAAAGTCCTCTAAGAGCCATGACTTGTTCATCTTGGTTCTTTTAGAGACACAGCGAGGGGACACCAACCACAGTCTCCCTCGTTTCCACTAACTGGGCCACACACACCCCACTTGACTGGCATCGGTTGAGCCCCCTTTTGAAAAAGAAAAAGATGCTTTGCATGAAGCACTCTCAAAAATACGCGTGCCTTTCCCGTCCCCTGGCTGACCCAGGGGAAGAAAAGTCCTCTGAGAGCCATGACTTGTTCATCTTGGTTCTTTTAGAGACACAGCGAGGGGACTCCAACCACAGTCTCCCTCGTTTCCACTAACTGGGCCACACACACCCCACTTGACTGGCATCGGTTGAGCCCCCTTTTGAAAAAGAAAAAGATGCTTTGCATGAAGCACTCTCAAAAATACGCGTGCCTTTCCCGTCCCCTGGCTGACCCAGGGGAAGAAAAGTCCTCTGAGAGCCATGACTTGTTCATCTTGGTTCTTTTAGAGACACAGCGAGGGGACTCCAACCACAGTCTCCCTCGTTTCCACTAATTGGGCCACACACACCCCACTTGACTGGCATCGGTTGAGCCCCCTTTTGAAAAAGAAAAAGATGCTTTGCATGAAGCACTCTCAAAAATACGCGTGCCTTTCCCGTCCCCTGGCTGACCCAGGGGAAGAAAAGTCCTCTGAGAGCCATGACTTGTTCATCTTGGTTCTTTTAGAGACACAGCGAGGGGACTCCAACCACAGTCTCCCTCGTTTCCACTAACTGGGCCACACACACCCCACTTGACTGGCATCGGTTGAGCCCCCTTTTGAAAAAGAAAAAGATGCTTTGCATGAAGCACTCTCAAAAATACGCGTGCCTTTCCCGTCCCCTGGCTGACCCAGGGGAAGAAAAGTCCTCTAAGAGCCATGACTTGTTCATCTTGGTTCTTTTAGAGACACAGCGAGGGGACACCAACCACAGTCTCCCTCGTTTCCACTAACTGGGCCACACACACCCCACTTGACTGGCATCGGTTGAGCCCCCTTTTGAAAAAGAAAAAGATGCTTTGCATGAAGCACTCTCAAAAATACGCGTGCCTTTCCCGTCCCCTGGCTGACCCAGGGGAAGAAAAGTCCTCTGAGAGCCATGACTTGTTCATCTTGGTTCTTTTAGAGACACAGCGAGGGGACTCCAACCACAGTCTCCCTCGTTTCCACTAACTGGGCCACACACACCCCACTTGACTGGCATCGGTTGAGCCCCCTTTTGAAAAAGAAAAAGATGCTTGGCATGAAGCACTCTCAAAAATACGCGTGCCTTTCCCGTCCCCTGGCTGACCCAGGGGAAGAAATGTCCTCTGAGAGCCATGTCCACATTGTCAGTGGACAGACATGTGTGCTTATCTGCCAGCAGACCCCCAGGAGCACTGAAGACAGGTTCCGAGAGAACGCTGGCTGCAGGACACGACAAGATCCCCAAGGCGTACGTGGCGAGCTCAGGCAATTTATCAAGATTGGAAGCCTAAAATGAGCAGGGCTCAAGTTGCACAATAATGGAATCGATGTTTCCTTGCATATACGCATATATCTGTGTGTCCTCCTCTTTTTCCTTGTCCAGCTCTTTTGTTTTCACATGAGTATATGTCCTTGTCACTTTCCCATGTGTTGTGAGTTGTTTGTCACCTTTTGGACACCTTTGAGGGTGTTTTCTAGGTGTTTTTCTGTGTTTGTGATTGCCTGCCATTGTTTCCTATGCAGTTCGAGTTCGGTTCGTCGAACGTTCGACGAGCCGAACTCGAACGGGACCTCCGTTCGGCGAACCGACCTCGAGCCGAACCGGGACCGGTTCGCTCATCTCTAGTCATTCTGTTTATTTCTCATACTGCTTTGAACGAAAGTAAAATATGCAACCATCAACTACCATCTCTTTTGGTCAAAAAGAGTTTATCTGCCAAATAAAAATATCAGTATGTAAATAAATGCACATTGATTAAGACACATGGCACAAAGCAAAACCCTCAAAATTTAATCTAAAGGAGTTTTCAATACTTAAATTATTCATGCTGGGTTTTTGTTTAGAAGAAAAAAGGATTTTTTTAAAAGGAGTTTTCCAAGATACAAAAAAGACACTGTGAAAAGATATTAAAAAAACAAAGATACAAAACATCCCTGTACTCACTCTCTATATTCCCCATCATTCCCACATGCACTGACGATTCTCATTTACTCGGTTATAGCAATTACATGCTGAATACAGTGATTTGTCCACGGATGGCACGCCATGCTATAGTAGTAAACAAAGACCAATGTATAGGTACCGTATTTTTGGGATCATAAAACACACTTTTCCTCCCCAAAATGTGGGAGGAAAGTGAGGGGCGTGTCTTATAATCCAAATGTAGCTTACCAGGGGGGTGGAGAGGTGTAGCAGGAGGCAGGCGTGATGCAGCAGTGGCTGTGCAAGGTCTGCTGCGGCTGAGCACGGTCTGCGGCGGCTGGGCTGGGGCTGCAGCGGCGCCTGGGCTGGGAGCAATGAGGGCTTCAAATAATAGCGAATGGAATTGCTGCATGCGCAGATGGAGATCTCGACTCAATATCTCATCTGCACACGCGCCGCCTCCGGCCCATTGATCCCCAGCAGCAGACTTAAGGAAAATGGCGCCTGGAGGTGGCGCGTGCACAGATGAGATCTTGGTCTGTCATTGAGCCGATAGTTCTGCGTATGCGCTGACTCTGAGCGCCATAATTTGAAGTCCTCACCGCCCACAGCCCCCAGACCAGCTGCCTCTCTCCAGCCCCAGCACAGCTGCCCCAGCACGAGCAAAGCTGCCCCAGCACCAGCACAGCTTCCCCGGCACCAGCACAGCTGCCCCAGCACAGCCGCCCCCACTGACAGTTTCTGGGACAGAATCTGGGACATACACCACAGCACTCACAACATCGCCCTGCTCCACCACCGCCCCTGCTTTCTGTGATGCCACTCAACCACCGCTGCCGCCCTCCATCGGTAACACATCACCGGATTATAAGACTAATCCAATTTTTTTTCACCTTTTTTTCCCTCTAAATTTGGGGGGCACCTTATAATCTGGTGAGTTTTATAAACCAAAAATTATGGAAATTTATCAATGTGTTTTGTGAATTTATCACGATGCCTGTCTTGTGCTGGTTTACTTAGAAAAACCCTTGTAAAGAAAAATTCCAATTATGTTTCCTGCTTCATAAAACAAAACAAAAAAAAGTTTTCTGATTAGGACGTAAGTACTGTACTAGATCCTCTCCAATTCTCCCCCAGTATACAGAAGACTATGTGCATAATCACGGCGCAGACAACATCTGGTTAGCTAGGGAAATTAATTACCTACAATTATTTGAATAAAATGTGCTCTGGGCAATATTGATACACTGCATTATGTCTTGATGAGGACCTGAGTCGTGGTGCACATAACGGAGATTCCTTTTCTGCTGTTCTATGAATCCATCTCTTGGATTTCATTGCCTTAAATTTTGCATTAGGCATAATGAAGTTTATCAGTTTTGCTCTGGAGCAGTTTTGTGCACCCATTATATACACTGGAGATTCTAAATGACTAGCCAAACTAAAGTAACCAAGTTATTATAGTATGAGTGATATATCACCCTAAAAAGCATTGGTGATAGGTAGACGTTGGTAGGATTCAGTGTCACTTTAGAGATCGTTACTGATTTGAGATATGCCAGCTACTTAATGTATCCCAGTTTTTTGCTAGAGGGCACAATTGTGGTGTAGTCCAATGCTTTGACTGTGGCATACAAGGTCTACTGCTGATACCCATGGTGGTACTAGTGCCTGGCAGCTTGTATTGTTATATTAAATATGCATATTGAAAATGTTTTTCCCTGTCTCTTCACATCTTCATTGCCTCTTGCCGTAATGGGGCTCTCTATGTGGTAAGGTTCTGTGTTCATTAGTTAAGACGAATGATAGTTCCTGTAAGGCTGTTTTGTCCTGTAGAGTGCCTTAGCTGTATAGTCTACCATTGATAGATCGGGGTGCTTACAGCTGTTTGTTTTCTACAAAGCACAGATTTCTTACTTGCTCAATGATCATCTACATTAGTACAGAACCCGACAAGGTTAACATCTTACTGAATGCGTGTAATAATGTAAAATGTTTGCATAGAACAGCCTATCATTTAAGAGCTTTTTGTGTGCGTGTTTAATGTAGTTCTAATATCAAGTTGTGAGATTGTGAACAGAGACCAAATAACTACATGTTTTTGGTTAGCAAAGTGAGCTTTGTCAATACTGAAAACTTACAAGTGCTTACATGTTCATTCACTGAACTGAGTGCGGTAATTGTCGATATTGGCAACTTGATGAATACGCTGCAATTATGCTTCGTTTGTCCTGTTAAGCCGGTGACAAACGTACTTACACCACGAACCAACACACTGTGGTTCAATATTTATTTGTAACACCATTGCATTAAATTGTTGATGTGCTCAAGGCCAACTAAGCAATGCATCTCCTAATCGAACGGCTACACAAATACAATTACTAAGGACAGCGCATGCACTGAGTGCAGCACAAAGGACACCACCAATTGACCAAGCCAGGGGTGCTTTGAGAAGTAGTGTCCAATGCCACTTCTAATCCTCTTTCACCATTCAAAAGGGGATAAACAAAAAATAAAAAGCATGTTTATAGACTGTCTCTTGAATGCAGTTAGCTTGCAATAACCAGAAGCTGGGCATGGATAGAGGGTTAATTAATAGGTGTGAACGAATCGTCTTGCTGACAGAGAGGGGGTGTGCTGGTCCAAGAGGCTGGAAGCAATTCCTCAGAGACGCGCTCTCTCACAGCAGCCGCAACCAAGCAAGAGAGAAACAACAGAAACGTAACTTCTCAGCCTAACCATCCAGCTTAGACGCTTACTGTTACTGACTAATCAGGCCTGCAAGTAGAAAGGGCACATGGGCTCCTGGCACACAAGCACAGTCTGCATCATGGCGCAGACTGCTAAGCCGTCTGTATGGGATCCTTGTAATACATACATTATCAAAATTTTTGAGTTACTGATTGAAGGAGAAACATTACATTCCGTGTATTATTTCCTTCACTATTTACACACCAGTGGTGAGCTAAATTTGGAAAAGGCTACAGTGCCCTTTGGATATCCCACGGCTCTTTCTACTTGCTAAGCCCCAAGGGCTGGGGTTAAGAGTTATGCAGAAATCTATGTAGAAACAAAACTTAAAAAATGTTTAGCAAAACAGTGAATTAAAAATATTATTAAAACAGGTCCTTTACAAACTAAAAGACAAACACAGTACAATATAGAGGCTTTTATGGTGTACAGTCCTGGGACGTGACAGATCAGGTACAAAAAAATAAAAATTGTAGTTAAGTACAACTCTCGCTAAAACGGTCCTGGTTAGTCTTGAGATTACGAGTCCTTCTCAACCTTCAAGGCGCGCTCAGTTGGCATTTAATTTAATTGTTAAAGGATTTTTGCAGTTTACATTACTTCTCATCCTCCCATCATCCTGTAAAATTCTGAAGAGTCTATGCAAAATATTCCAACAATTTAGAAGTGCTCGCCCACAATGCCTAATGCTTAAAACTCATGCAAAGCATTAAAAAAAAAAAAACATCACCCAAGTGATCTCAGGTGTTCCAAAACTACACCTGCCGAGATAAAAATGACACCTGAGGATGGCAAGTGTATCTTGCTGAAACGCGTCGTGTTAATACAAGAGCTTTATGTTATTAATAATAAAGCCAAATTTCTTAAAAGATCAAAGACCAAAGATCTATTATTAGCGCTCATAAAGACCGGAATCTTTTTTCTACAAAACTACACCTGCCAGCATAGTCAAATATAATTTGTCTGTCAAGACATGCTGGGAGTTGCTGTTTTGCATTACCAGTTTAAGGACAAATGCAACAACTTATGTTGCAAATACTGGAGAATCATGGTCCACACTGGCAGTACTGGATTCTCTGAATTAAGATTGATGAGGGGTATTGGTTAGATGGTATTTTGCCAGGATAATCCTTTTAGGGCTTGCATAGTTCAACTCTGCAGATTGACTCGTGGCATGACATTGTAAAAAATTCTGCAAACCTCCACTGCAGTGGTCTACTGGCTTGAACTGGCTATACTATATGGATCTTCTAGTTTCTGAAAAGATAGTTTAGGCATAAAAAGGTTGTCCAGAATGACTAAAAAATAGACGCTGAATTCCAAAAACAGTGCCACACCTATTGGGGGTTATGTATAGTATTGCAACTCAGCTACAATTACACACACAACCTTTGGACAAGTGTAGCAACATGTTTGGAAAAAGGAAGCCATGTTTTTCTCTTCTTGACAACCCCTTAAGAATGTTTCATAAATACGTGTACAATCTCAATGTGGCGTCTCCTTGTGTTAGATTAGCGTTATTACACAGCCTTAGCCTATTTTATAGTGATGCCTTGCTGGAGTAATGCTTATATTATTTACTATGATGCAGAACTATTACGATTACTGAGATGTACTTTAAATTGTATTGTATTGTATGAACCAGTTTTCAACATTCAGTATAATAAGCAACTTATTAGGGCAAGAGAATGCGCAGATGTCTTAGGTGACAATATATAAGAAACTTGATGTAAATACTTTGCTAATTGGCTCAAAAGAAAAATAAATTAATAGAAAGCAGAATCTTGTGCGTTTTCTGTAGACAGGGTTTCTTTCTTTGGGATATAATGGACTCCTTTAGAGTCCATAAGTGTTTAGAGGGAGACAGCGAACAGATCGCATGCTAACACAATAATTGCATTTGCTAAAGAACAAGTGGATGGGGCAGGGAGGAAGGATGCAAAACACAAATAGGAGACATGTTTGTCTTTATTATGGAGAAATCTGCTTAAGAACTGGCAAAGTTTCAGAATCAAAATATGTATTGATGCCTTCATTACCAGAAAGGTTTTACAAGGTGAGCAAACCATGCTGTCCACCCGCAAGGGAAAGGAAAGACTGACCACATTAAAAGAGAACTCCAGTTATTATATAAATACATAATTCCCCAATGGATATTCTAGATACTACAGAAGGGGTGAACAACTTACAGTACCCCAATTGGTGTGAAACTACAACCCACAGCATGCCCTAACAGTTGCAGACTTTCAGGGGATTTGTAGTTTCATAACAACTTGAGAGATTCAGTTTGGTGAGCTCTATTATTTGAATCATCAAAATGCAAATTTCAAGAGGATCACTCAGCTCTTGACATGACTTGTATTATTCCTCTGTCATAGCTTCTGTACCATATGACTGTACTGACTACTGGGTTTTGCCATTGTCTTTCTAAAAGAGGCGTTTTCCTAGTTTGGGAGTACTACCAAAGAGTGTAGAGGTGCGTGAATTGATTTGCAAGACCTTGTTTAAAGTGGGTGTCCACTACTTAGACAACTCCTCATTCCCCTTGTTCACTCCTGTAAAAATAAATAAGCTTATAATCCCCTCTGGTGTGGCCACGCTTACAGTGATGTCTGAAGTCACTTTCCCGCGGCTCATGTGACACTTATAATATGCGGGTCCAGTGACCAATCAGTGCTGAATCCCTTCTCCCCGCCTTCAGATGTATGAGCGGGGAACTCAGCGCAGTGCTCACATCCTGCTCAAATGTCCTAAGGCGGAAAACGGTAGCCGTTTTTTCCAGAACCATGACAGCACCACGTGAGAGAGAGGGATCCGCCCAGCAAGGACAGGAAACAATTCTGAAATAAAAGGGTGGTACCTCCCCCCCTCTTCAGTTGCTTTCCGAGAATGAGAGGACCTCCAACAATCGTTAGAAGCTTAACTCTGTCACCACTAATACACACGCACACACATCATCATAGTGCACACCCAAGGGTGAAGAAGTAGTAACAAAAAGGGCTGGGAACTATATGGGTGCTGTCATGGGTTCTGGAAAAACCGGCTATCGGTAAATAACCTTGGTGTTTTCCCCTCACCCATGACAGCACCACCTGAGAGAATTACAGAGAACTGTATGTCTTAAAGAGGGACCACCGCCTCAAGGACCCTTTGACCAAAGGACAGATCAGCCGAAGAGGATAGGTCTAGCCTGCAGTGTTTGAAAAAGGTAGATTGTGAATACCATATAGCGGCCCTGCAAATCTGTTCAAGAGATACCTGTGACTTCTCTGCCCAGGAAATCGACATCGCTTGGGTGGAGTGAGCCCGAATGTCATCAGGGGCAGCAGCACCACTAACAGAATAAGCCAACACAATAGTGTTCCTGATCCATCTAGATATAGTGCCTTTAGTTATTCACAACCCTTTTTTAGATCCCTGATAGGCTATAACCAGAGATTTTGTTTTCCTTAGTTTTTCTATTGCTGACATATACTGTACCACCACCCGCCTGACGTCTAATGTGTGAAACTTGCGTTTGCCTGAATTTTATTGAGAATCACAAAATGAGGGCAGAATGATCTCCGGAGATCTGTGAAAGGTGGAAGCAACTTTAGGGAGATAGGTTGGATCAGGACATAGTATTATCCTATCCTCAAGTACCTGAAGATAAGGTTGAACTATAGAGAGTGCTTGGAGATCGCTGACTCTACGGGAAGATGTCAAGGCCACTAACAACACTGTCTTCAGTTTCAGTAATTTAAGGGAAACTACATCAATAGGCTCAAAGGGGGGGCCTGTGAGGGCTTCCAGTACCAAATTTAAATCCCAGAGAGAAACCTTAGAAATGACAACCGGTCTGGCTCTACTGCAAGCTTTTATGGTCTGCCAGGTCATAATCATAAATGGCCCCTAAAGCCGAAACTTGAACTTTTAGGGTTTTGACCTCCAGACCCAATTCAAAGCCCTTCTGCAGAAATTCTAAAATAGATGTGATGGGAATCCCTGTATCTAAGGAGGCATCTGAAAACATAAGGATTTTTTTCCAAATCCTAGTATAGGATCCACGTGGTGATTGGTTTTCTGCTTTTTTGGAGTGTAGACACTAGTGGTGACGAGAAACCCTGACATGTCAATAACGACCTTTCAAGTTCCATGCCGTCAGATGGAAACCCTTCTGTTGGGCATGGAATACTGGACCTTGAGCTAAGAGATCTGGAATCTCTGGAAGGATCCAGGGATCCGTGGGAGACATAGACCTCAGAAGGGAAAACTAAGGCCTCTTGCGCCAAAAGGGTGCAATGAGAAGAACGTTCGCTTGATCCTCCCTGATCTTCCGTATAGCAGATGATAGTAGGACAAGTGGAGGGAAGGCATAGGCCAGTTGAAAAGTCCATGGTAGATGTAGTGCGTCCACTGCATATGGACGGTCTGCGGGGCTCAGGGAGCAGAACTTGGTTGTCTGTCTGTTG